>NC_088854.1:48261289-48598789 GCF_963853765.1 Magallana gigas
AATATGCAATTTTAAAATAAAACATTTCCACATATATGAATACAATATGACCTAGTCTTATATTTATGAAATCAATATATGAGGCTCAACATTTATTAAACAGAATAGCTATGATTCATTTTATGAAACAATGATTTTTCTTCATGATATTTAATTGTTTCTATCCTCAGATTAGCACATCCAGCGACAAAAGAACATGCTTTCTCTACAAATCCTTTTGCATATTCTTTACAAATTGTACAAAACATTAGTCCAGAACTTTTTTTCAAAAAATAACCACTCCTGATTTTTCGTCCACGTTTCGAGTTTTCACGAGATCAGCGAGTTTGTTCGCACTCACAGTCGCACTCCTTTTTCTCAAAGCTGTTAGATGTCATTGTATCTAGCTTTCGCCTTTTCGCAGTCTCTGTATCCGCAGAGAAAAAATCAGATAACTTTTTTGTGTTTCTCCTTGTTCTGCACAACTATCAAACTACCTCATGATCACGGAGACATTTTACTTCACTATAATAAATAAGTTATATAAGAAAGCGTTCAAATGAATAAGAATTACTCGATTACCGCCATGCTGCAATAGCTAAAAATACATTCGGGGTTGTTTCCCAAGAAAGTGTCTTCAAAATGACATCGTCGATCGTAATACAAATTTCAAGCTGTTTAGCCGATATTTTTATTAGTCCGGGCGGACTGATTAGGCATAAATTTTAATAGTCCGACTTGAAATTTATTAGTCTGTGACTAACGGACTAAGGTTAGTGTCGAACCCTGCCAGGGTATATGATTTTATGACAAATGCTAAATAATGGGGAATCATTGTATTAGTATTTATTTTAACTTAATAGTGATAGAGAATATAAACTTTTTTGAAGTGTCCACAGTGCAGCAGACAAGCCAAATCAATCAGCTGCCTGGAGTTGGAACAGCAGCCAGCAGAGGGGTACCTGCCACTGGAACAAGCACACAGCCCTCCCACGGCCTCACTGACAGCCAGATGAAGAGAGCCTATGCTGCCCTAGGTCTACCCTTCAACCAGCCTGCTACTGCAGCAGTCAGACCAACAGGTGGATTAAATGATGGTATGCTTTACATGTTTACATTATAAAAGGAGATTTTTATTAGTAAAATTAAAGGAACATTGTTACTGGTAATGAAACTGATTTTTCAGCATCTGGAATAAGTGCTAGTGGCACAGGTAATCCACAGAATAACTTATTGGCAGGGTTCACAAATCCACCTGGCATGGATCCGCAGAAGTCTCAGCAGATAGCAGCCAACACAAACAGTGGTTCTAAGGAATGGCATCAAAGTGTGACGCAGGACCTAAGAAATCACCTTGTCCATAAATTGTATGTTCATATTTCTTGAGAAAGTTCAGTTTTGGATGTATTAGTTTTAAATGTACATAATTGTCATATTTGAATCGCTGCAAAAATAATACTTATTTTGTGTATGTTTTCAGAGTTCAAGCAATATTTCCTACTCCTGACCCTGCTGCACTTAAAGATAAGAGAATGAACAACTTAGTGGCCTATGCTAGGAAAGTGGAAGGAGATATGTATGATACAGCAAATAGCCGGGTAAGTCTTTCTCAAGAATCTAGGAGGTGTCATCTTTATGTTTTTTATTTTGGAAAAAACTTCTTTTTACATTAAAAAACTTTTTTAGGAGGAGTATTACCATTTGCTTGCTGAAAAGATTTATAAAATCCAGAAAGAACTGGAAGAGAAACGGTTGTACCGTATACAGCAGGGCACTGGGGGAGCTACAAATATTCCAGGAGCAAGACAGAGGCCGAGTAAGTATTAATGCATTACAAATTAGAAATCTTTAACATTATAATTACTTATGTGAACTTTTGCTATTTATATCTTTACTTAATTGTTGTAGATGGACCTCTAAATAACATACTGGTTCAGGCAGGAGGTAAAGTTCCAAATGATCCCTATAGCCTGCCCCCACAGACTCCAATGCCGGAAATGTTGAGGTCTCCCAACCCTCGACAGCCTATCAATTCACCAGGAATACGTCCTGGAGTGGACAATTCTCAGAATTACCAAAGTGTAAGTATAATGACATCAGGTTTGGAAAGCTTTTACGTAGCTCAGACATCTTTTAAGTATGAGATTAAGAATGACAAGAGTTATAATACGAATTTCTTTTTTTAGATTGCTGGAATGACGCCCCAAGATCATTTACAACAAATCAGGAATCGTTTACCACAACCTCCCATCATTCATTCATCTCAGCCTCAACAAGCTTACACAAATCAAATGTCACAGGTAATAATCTCTCGTGTTTCTTTAAATACTCGTACATTGTACATTTAGTTTTTGTTTAGTAGTATAGGCTTTAGATACCAGTATATCATTAACACGTGATTTTTCAGTCACCATCTACCATGACCCAGAGTTCACCAGGCATCACACAACTGACATCACAAATTGGATCATCTGTTAACAGTCTTCTCAATTCACCAGCCCCTCAGCTTACTAGTCAAATTCCAAATCAGATGTCCCCTGCCATGATAAATACATCTCAACCATTTGATGTAAGTGTTATACTTAAATATGAGTTATTGATGCATAAAATGCTGTCAAATATGGATATTGATTACTTGGAACCAGCAATTCCATATGAAATATTAATGTTTTATTCTGCTATTTTAAGTCAATAACAACTGTCACAAGCTCAGTGGGCAATACACAAATAAAGACTGAAATAAAACAAGAAGATGGCAAAAATTCCCAGACTTTGAAGGATGTTTTGATGGCTCCAAGCACAACAGGAAACACTCCGAGCACCATGTCTTCAGCCATGACTTCCTCAGCCAATTCTATATCCACATCAACAGTGTTTACACCCTCCAGTAAGTCCATCGACATCAAACAGGAAGTGAAACAGGAAGTGGAAATCAAGACAGAGCCAGACATTAAACAAGAACCAAACTCTGAGGGTGGAAAACAGGTAAGACCGAGTCGCCTATCATCAACTTATCATCTGAATATACCGAATTTATTTACATATATACATGACTTTTAGTGATTAACTTCATTCAGTGGAGGTTGCTTTCTGTTAAAAAAAATACGGGTTAAGTCAAACTTTGACGTGCACTTATTTAATTTTTTTAACCAATTTAAAGATTAAAGAAGAACCAGGAGAAAATATGTATGCGAGAAAGAAAGAGGAATCTGGTGAGAACAGCAGTAACAGTATGGACGTTACTATGGATTCCAAGGGCAAATCGGAGGCTGGGGACAAGCAAGAGGCCAGGGACAGTCCTCTCCCCTCTGTCTCTGCAGCCAGTGCCCCTGCTACACCAGCCACTCCCGCTACACCCAGCACTTCTCAAACCAAACAACCCCGACAAAAGAAAGGTCAGAGTCATGTCAAATTTGAAATGTTAGCCTTTATTGGCCCGTGCTATGCATTAGCTCGTGGAAGTCTACCGGCATTTGATAAACTTAAATATAATTTTTTCTTCAGTATTCAAACCTGATGAGTTGAGACAAGCATTGATGCCAACCCTTGAGAAACTTTACCGCCAGGACCCTGAGTCCATGCCATTTAGACAGCCAGTTGACCCAGTTATGTTGAACATACCTGTAAGTTTTCTTCATGACAAGTTTCTGTTAAGCAGTTTAAAAAAAGAAAAGAATATACTAAGAAAAGAAAAGAATATACATTTTAGATCTTTGTCTACCAGCTCTTGTATGTTGGCTTTTAAGTAGTTTTATAATAAATATCTACTATTCTGATGTGTTTTGTGAAGGATCTGTTTATAAATGGAACATCTTTATTTCAGGACTATTTTGACATTGTTAAGAAACCAATGGACCTTTCTACTATCAGAAGAAAGTTAGACACAGGGCAGTACACGGATCCTTGGCAGTACTGTGACGATGTCTGGCTGATGTTTGATAATGCATGGTTGTACAATAGGAAGACCTCCCGTGTCTATAAATACAGTTCGAAGGTAATAATCTCGAGTTTTCATATAGTGTAAGATGTAATTATTAGTGAAAGGAATGGATAAATAATTTTCGAACAAGTTTAACATGTAGTATATGTGAACTATTTTCTGGTTTCAGTTGGCTGAAGTATTTGAAGGAGAAATTGATGGAGTTATGCAGTCTCTTGGGTATTGTTGTGGACATAAATTTGTGTTTAGCCCACAGGTTCTTTGCTGTTATGGAAAACAGTTGTGTACAATACCCAGAGATGCCATATACTACAGTTACCAGAATCGGTAAGTTTAAAGGTTTTTTTTTTATCTTTGAAAAATATTATTGTGTAAATTTATGTTTTGAAAGTCAAGTTCAGAAAATTGTTTGCAATTTGGGTTTCTTTTTGGTGGGTGTATTGGTGTTGCTCTGTTATGTGATTGTCATTTGCTTTGCTTGCCATTCATATTGCTAATTATATTGTTTTTTACCGTTTAAACTGTTGTTAAAGTTGAAAAAAAAAACCCATTGAACATCCATTTCATGTTGAAATAATCTGGAACCAATTAAATAAATAAAAAAAAAAAAAAGATACATTCTTTCAAATATAATTTATCTACTGCAAGTGTCTATGCCAGATGGATATATATTGACTCTAATTATAAAAAAGATTGAGGGACATTTGGGATCAAACATATATTTATTAAATTGTAATGGAATCACTTTAATATTGTGGGTTTTGAATTTGAATTGAGTTAAAAAGGTAGTCTAAAAATTCAAATTTATTTGATGTTTTGGAATGATTTTGATACATTAATGAAACATTTTTCTTAATTAAATAAAAATAGTGAATAAAAAGTTATTTTCATTTTTTAGTATTCATATTATGTGACATTTCTTATCAAGAATTTGTTGAAAGTCACTTGCAGTGAATAAACCCCTGTATAAAATTTACTCATGCTATTTATTTTTAATATATATGTAACAATTTTAATCATTGTATATGCTTGATTAGTGTCATCTTGTTGCCTTTGATATTCATGGCTTTTAAGTATAATGTATTTGCATATATGTCACAGAATATTTTTTTTCATCCATATGTATTCATTTTATCATTCTCTTCATTAGTAGAAAGCTGTAATATATAATGATATATATATTTTTTTCCTTCTCTATCTGCTTCTGTTGATGTGCCATCGCTGTTGTATCGTATGCAATTCATCACTGCACATTGATCATATCACCATCATTGTTCATCTTCACTGGGACCTACCAAACAGTACAAGACAAAATGGCCTCTTTTCTGACAGATACATTTATTGTGAGAAGTGCTTCCAAGAAATCCAGGGAGATGAGGTGGAATTGTCAGATGATCCCACTCAACCTGTCACGTAAGTTACCCACCATTTATCTCCCTCTCTCGTCATCTTTAATGAATATTAAACCTGTCATCTTCTGCAATATTTTATTGCTCAAGTTTTTTTTGAAAATTAAAATGTTGCTTAACTTTTATTGTTTTTCCATTTAGAAAAATTTCAAAAGGTCAGTTTTCTAAACTGAAAAATGATCAGCTGGATTATGAACCTTTTGTGGAATGCGATGAATGTGGACGGAAAATGCATCAAATTTGTGTCCTTCACTTTGAACCTATTTGGCCTAATGGGTAAGTTACTATTGATAATGTATTTGTCATAACAAATCTTGAAAAACAATAGCTATGGTAATTTCTTGCAATGTTTGAACAATTTTAGCAGTATCATTTCTTTTTATTACAGGTTTACGTGTGATAATTGCCATAGGGCTAAGGGGACAAAAAGGAAAGAAAACAGATATTCTGCCAAAAGTAAGCTTCCATAAATAGGGGAAAGTTTGTAAATAATGCTACCATCCAATCTTTAAAATTGAGGATGAAATAAATACATGTAATTTCATTGAAAGACTTACACATTTTGTTTTTGTTTTTTCAGATCTGACCTATTCAGGTATTCCTCCGACCAAGTTGGGTACATACTTGGAGAATAGGGTTAACAACTTCTTAAAGAACAAGGATGCTGGTGCTGGTGATGTTACAATAAAAGTGCTATCAAGTGGAGACAAAGTGGTGGAAGTCAAGCCAGGCATGAAAGCTAGGTTAGTGTCAGGTCACCAGATATATTGGATTAAAAAAATCATGTACTATTTATGAACTGCGAACGCCAATGCCGTTCCCCGCCTACATTTTACATCCAAATATTTCAGAATTTCAGATATTTTAAACAAAGTTATCTACTAAAAAGTATAATCCTAAATAATTAATATCCAAATAAGATTTGTAGTCAAATTATGAATTTTTAAACAAAAGTGCTTTTAATTTTAAACAAAAGTGCTTACGGGGGGAAGGGGGTCTAAAAAAAAGATTCATTGAAAACGGCATCTATGAGTGAGGAAAATATTATTTAGCGGCCGATTTATGCATGAAAACTTAATAATCACATGTTTACGTTGGATATTAAAGTAAATTTTCATTTTGATACCTATTTGTTAATTATTTTTTGAAACATTACAAAGCAAAATGCTTGTTTTGAAAATTCAAATGTATTTTGGTCTGTAGACAAATATTCCCCCCGGTGAAACAATAAACCTTTGGTATAAATATGCAAAATAACAATATTTCAAACCCCTCAAAAGGAATTTTTGTTTCACAGGGGAAGATGTTTTAAAAAAAAAAAATTCTGTTTTCTGTTAGTTTCTATAATGAAATGAGCTATTTTAACCCAAATTACAAAGTTATCTCTCTATGTTTGACCAAATCATTTATATTTAATGAAAATATACATAAATATTTACATTATTATAAAAAAAATTAATTTAATTAGACGATTATCAAAAAATGACTTTTAGTTAGGCGACTAGACAATGCTATCATTCGCAGTCCTTTGTTCCTTTCTTCATTTCACTCCCCTAGGTTTTAGACTATATATCTGATATCAAATGGAAGAATCATTTAAGTGAAGATTAAGATAAGATTAGAAGTGCTTTTGATCTTTTCAATTAAAAAATACATTTTTTTTAGACGATCTTGCTAATTTTTTGATGTAAATAGTTCCTCATTGAAGGTTCATAAACTCCTTTTTTTTTTAAATTTTTTAAAATTTTGGTTCAGAGATATTTTCCGTTAGTCATAGATTATGATTGAATTCTACAAAATCTACATACCTAAAGAACCAAATTCAGAAAAGAATTTCCCCATAAACATTTAGTCGTATTAGTATTTAGTATTTTCAGTAAGAGTCATCTCTCTTAACGTTTACAAGGTATCAAAGTACTGAAATTAGCAATTAAATACTAAATTAAGAGGAGGCATTTTTCATGTTTTTTAGATATAACCTATATATGATTAACAGAAAAGATTTTCGGTTACTGTTTGTTTCAAACTTATGCTTAATGTTCCAGGTTTTGTGACAATGGTGAAATGCAAGAGACTTTCCAGTACAGGGCAAAGGCAATGTTTGCGTTTGAAGAGATTGATGGAACTGATGTGTGTTTCTTTGGAATGCATGTACAAGAATATGGTTCTGACTGTCCCCAACCCAACAATAGGTAAACCATTTAAAAGAGAAACTTTCAAACAGCACTTTGAAAAAAATTACTTGTATGAAACGTCTAGACTATCGATGCACTTGTTTTTTGGTGCACTTTCTACGGCTTTGATTTTTAAAAAATAATATTTCATTTTCTGTGATTTTTTAGGCGAGTTTACATATCATATCTGGACAGTGTCCATTTCTTTCAACCACGCCAATTAAGAACTGCTGTGTATCATGAAATTCTGATTGGATATTTGGAATATGTGAAACAGCAAGGATATTCATGGGCTCACATCTGGGCTTGTCCACCTAGTGAAGGGGATGACTACATATTTCATTGCCATCCACCAGAGCAAAAGATCCCAAAACCAAAGAGATTACAGGAATGGTACAAGAAAATGCTAGATAAAGCAATCATCGAACGATGTGTCATAGATTACAAGGTAACATTTTTTTTTTAAATTAATTTCCCCCCATAATGACTGCTATCAACATGTACATTTCTCAAAATGTATTGGAAGTATTGAGTGGAATTTTTTTGTAAAAATAGATATTTTTTGGACGTTTTAACAATTGTTATATAATATCAAAAGTAAAACTATCAACATAAAAATAAGGAAACCTACTTGCAATCAGTGATATTTTTCAAAGGGATAATTTTCACAAGAATAAGCAGCTTCTAATACATGAACATCTTCATTTGTTTTCAGGATATCCTTAAAGATGCCATAGAAAGCAATGTGACCAGTGCTACCATGATCCCATACTTTGAGGGTGACTTCTGGCCCAACGTGTTGGAGGAGAGCATCAAGGAGCTGGACCAGGAGGAGGAGGAGAAGAGGAAGCGTGAGGAGGCGGAGGCAGCGGCCGCCGAGCAGGAGCCCGAGTGTATCGACGATGGCGAGGGCAGCAACCAGGTAACGCTCACCCTCGAAATGGCTCACACGGGCTTTTTCTAGAATGGAGTTTCTTATAAAAGTCAAAGAAATTAATATCTAGAAAAGCTTCCATCACAGATTTATATTCATGCAATTTTTTAAGGCGTCGAGCTAATGCTCGGCAGCCTTCTAGCGATCGTCTGGATTGGCAATCGTCCAAAAATTCATGCACTGCACCGCCTTTTTAATGCGCATAAAAAATAAGTTCCTTGAAGTATTAAATGTATTACAAGATTTGTATTCCTTTTATTCAACTAAATTGTGTACAAAAAAACCAACTTTGCCTCCCTGGTTATTGACAACTCATTGCATTAGTATAAATTTGCTTAATCAAGAAATGGCGGATGAATACAATAAGGTGCAATGTAAACATTCACTAAAATATTATTTAAGTTTACCGCTTACATTTTGATTGGAGACTGTGCCCGATAGAAATAAAATTTGATATGTTAATGTATTTGTTATCGGGCATGGTCTCCAAAATAATTGTAAGCGATAAACTTATCAAGAGATTTTGTTGCAATTAATAAACACGATAATGCAGTTGGTTTGGTCGAGCATTTTAGATAGCACGTGTTGTGGATTTGTTTGTAAACAACCATAGCATAGGTAATCTTGTTTCAAACGGGAATTGAAATAAATAAAAGTATGTTTTATTATTATAATTAGGGACACACTGTTAATGTATTCAAATTATGAGCCTGTGAAATGTACAAAGACTTTTTAAAGCAGAAAGAAAATAATAATTTTGAACTTTGAAATTTCTTCGATTTTTGTAACCATGATGAGTTATTGTATTATAAACTCATCACTACCTATTTTATAACGAAATATACTGAAACAGCACAAAACGTAATTTATTTCCTTTTTTATTCTAATATTATTTGATAAACGACTATATATATTAATACAGAAATTCAAATTATTGATATCATTCTATATTTAAAAGAAAATGTCAGCTCGACGCCTTTGTGGCCGTTCCGGCCTTTGATTTTAACATTAGTAGATAATTTTTTTTAAAATGTACTGAGCTAATGTATTTTCATAATACGATGCAAGACTCTCTGTAAGTCTTCTCACTCTAGAATTAAGGAAACTAATGTACTTTGTTATGCTCCCAAAAAGGTCCTTTCTTCAATATGTATACTTGAAAAGCATGTTGATGGCAACATTTCCTTTGTAGGGAGTTGGAAAGAAAAAAGGAAAGAGTAATAGAAATAAAAAGGCCAGCAAAAGCAAGAGCAGCCAGAGGAAGAATCCAAAGAAAACCAACATGCCTCATGGTGGCAATGATCTCACCCAAAAAGTATATGCCACAATGGAGAAGCATAAGGAGGTAAGATTTAATTGAATAAGTGGTCTGGTAAATGAAAATTTAAGACAAAAAAATTTACATATCTTTTTGCAGATATTAAACTAATGTTTTTGCCATACTTTTTCAGGTGTTCTTTGTGATCCGACTTCACAGTCAGGCTTATGCCTCACAATCACTCCCTCCAATCATTGACCCTGACCCCATGATTACCTGTGACTTGATGGACGGCCGTGATGCCTTCCTCACCATGGCTCGTGACAAGCATCAGGAATTCTCTTCACTGCGGAGGGCTAAATACTCAACCTTGGCAATGTTGTATGAAATTCACAATCAG
Source organism: Magallana gigas (assembly GCF_963853765.1). Lineage (NCBI taxonomy): Eukaryota > Metazoa > Mollusca > Bivalvia > Ostreida > Ostreidae > Magallana > Magallana gigas. The sequence continues at coordinate 48,271,384 of NC_088854.1, forward strand.
GGAAGAGACAATTTCGTGTACACATGTAATCATTGTAAAGCCCATGTGGAAACCCGGTGGCATTGTACTGTTTGTGAAGTAAGTATTTTTGTTGTGTGTAGCTAAGAATATGCAATAAACTGTAGATTGAATACATTAATGGATGATATATGTGTGTATTAAACTTGCTTTTAGAAAATTTAAAGATTTCAATAGATGTAGTATTAAGCAAGTTTGAGCTAAATTCTTTGCCTAAATGTTTGGATAAAGTCTGTTACATCTTTCTTATCCATTGTTCAAATCTGCTTTTGCCATATTACTTATAATTTGTCTTATCTTTATTTTAGGACTTTGATTTGTGTAATGCCTGCTATGAAACAGAGAAACATGCTCATAAAATGGAGAAACTTGGTCTTGATTTGGATGATGGAACATCTACAAGTGATAAACAAGATAATCCTCAGGAATCTCGTAGACAATCTATTCAGAGGTGCATTCATTCTCTTGTGCATGCATGTCAGTGCAGAGACGCCAATTGTAGACTTCCAAGTTGTCAGAAGATGAAGCGTGTCGTTTCTCATACAAAGTGTTGTAGGAAAAAGACCAACGGTGTGTGTCCGATATGTAAACAGCTTATTGCTCTGTGCCTGTATCACGCAAAACATTGTACAGAGAACAAGTGTCAAGTACCATTCTGTGTACAGATTAAACAGAAACTGAGGCAGCAACAACTTCAGCATCGGCTTCAACAAGCGCAGATGTTGCGGAGGCGTATGGCTGTGATGCAAAGGACTACTGCAACTCCGAGTGCAGCACAAGTGACATCTCAGCCATCACCCTCACCCGTGACTGTGACTATTCCGCAACAACAACAACCCCAGCAGCCTGGAATAGGTGGGAAACCACCACCCGCTCCTCCCCAAGCTGCCATGCAGGCTGCTCAGGAGGCCAAGAGAATAGCTCTACAGCAAACACTCAATACAATGAACAAGCCGATACCTTCTGTGCCACCGAGTACGAACATGGCTCCCCCACCTATGAAACCCAATCCTGCACTCCCTGGCATGCCTCAGCAGCCACCGCAATCCGTTGGAATGCCCAACTGGCAAAACTATCAACAGAATAACCAGTCTCAAATTCGCCAGCAAATCCAACCACAACAACAGCTGCCCAGGATGCCAATGCCTAACAGACAGCAGCAACCAGTGATGAATCAACCAGGCATTCAAATGCAACCAAACCAAATCAGACAAACAAGTCAGCATGCACTGCATGAGTTGTTAAAAACTTTGAAATCTCCTTCATCAAACCAACAGCAGGCTCAAGTGCTTCAGATTTTGAAATCGAATCCACAGCTTATGGCAGCTTTTATTCAACAAAGAGCAAAACAACAGCAGATGCAAGGACAGGGTCAGGTACCTCCCAACAATCCCAATCAGATACAGAACATGGGTCAGATGGGCATGAGTGCTCCCCAAACAACAGGGCAGCCCACCACTCAACAGCAGCAAATGTGGCAATATCAGCAACAGCAACAGAGACTAAGGATGCAGCAAAACTCTGTTCCCCAACAGCATAATGTGCAACAACCACAAACAAATCAAATGGGACAGTTTCAAGCTCCACAACCTTCATTTCAACAACGACAACGGATGTCCTATCCCCAACAGTCACAAGGATCATTCCAGGGGGATGGAACACAACACATGCAACAACAGTTTAATCCGCAGCATAACCAACAAATGATTCATCAAGTTCATCAGCAGCAAGTCCAAATTAGACAACAGTTTTCTGGCGGAAAACCTGTGAGTCCCCAAATGTCAGCCAATCAGAACCCATCCCCCCAGCAGTTCATGCAGCAAGTGAGGTCACCCACATCATTACCACAAACTGTCCGGTCCCCTCAACCAATCGCATCTCCTCATCAGCAGCTTAATCCATCCCCACGTCAACCTCAAATGTCACCTCATCATGTCATATCCAATCAATCTCATCCGGGAGTGCATGACGCTAACCAAATGAACTCAGAGACAATGTTGTTTAGTGGTGGCATGTCCCTCCAGAATCAGGGAGCAGATTCTGGACTGGGCTTGTCACAGGACAATGAGGTGGCTCCTCTAACACCACAGGACCAGCTCTCAAAATATGTAGAGACCTTGTAGGACTAGGTCAATAATCTGTTATACGCCTCTCAAAACTGCAGATGCAAATAGTAGTGTACAAAGGAGGATGAAAATCCCCTGGTGCATAGTACTTGTTTCCAGAACAAACACAAAAATATAACAAGAGGTTTTAATATATTTTAATGGTACAATTTGTTGAGTCAAGCATGAATGTGATGTTTGATTGTTGTTTCAGTTTATATATACGAATTTTATTATGAATACAGAGAAAACTTTCATCCACTATTCATGAGGAACTTGCATAACTCATGTGACATAGATTTTAGTCGTAGCCTGCCATAATGTTTTATTTAAGAAATTCTAGATCAAAATCATCATTCATGAAATAAACTTGCTGTGTTATTAAAATCATGTTACGAATATAATGTAAATTAATGTTACTGTACAGCTGGTGAAAACCTTTCATTGCTTTTTTGTTTTCTCTGATGTGCAGGTTTTCACATGAATGAAAGAATTATTATATTTTGTATGTTCCTTAAATTATGAGTTGGTGTAGAAGTACAATTTTTGTGCAACACATTCACAGCTTTATGAACATTTTCTTGGTTTGTACATTTGTATTGTCTTCAGATTTTTAATATTGATTACTCTGTCATGTTGAAATGAAGGAACCATTGTATAAATACAAAAATCATAATTATGATCGTTTATTTTATTCTCAGAAAGGAAGAGTAACCTTGTTATTTCATCAATTATGATGCTTCAAAAATGTCCAGTCTTAATGTAGACAATCCATAGTCAAGGTGTAAAGGTCAAGGAAAATCTTCAAGGTCAGTTTCTCACAATATTGACAAGGTGGTACATGAATCTGCACGGGATGAATAAAGAGACTACCTACAGGGTATTTGAAAGAATTTAGATAGTTGCCAATAATTTTCAAAACATAAGCAAATCTTTGAATTGGTATTAATATTTTGTACCCACCTTAGAGTGTCAAGGCTGAAGAAATAGAGATTTAAACTGCTACTCTGAGTGAACAAGATAATGCTCTTTGAGCCTTCCAGATACTGGATGTCAAAACTAGTCTGAGATTCCTTGATGCCTGTACACATGGGCCTCTACAGGGGAAGCCCAATAAGTTTCATACTTTCGTTATGTATGTTCTTCGTACGTAAAATATAAATGAAAAGAAAGCCAACTATTGTACCAGACGTTATACAAAGCCTTGGCACGTATGCATAGCTGATTTGTAAGAATGGAAAAATATGAAAAGTGGATATTTGTGAGAAATCTTGAAATTGTGTATACATGTAGATGATTCTAACCCCTTTCATTATTCATGGTAGCTTTATGTTTTATACATTGTCTGTAAATTAATATCGATGTTGAGTTATATTGTGAAAAATAGGCATACAAACCTTTAGAACATTTTAATTGCGTATTTTCCAACATATATGACGCTACTTGTATTTATTTTTCGTAAGAGTTATCGAACATTGTAGAGGTGAGACTTGGCAGTGGTCCATAAAATATGAAATTGAACAATGGGCTTAGAAGAACACGGACAAGGAAGTTTAACGCTTGTGTATCTTTTTCTTCAAAAAGCCTTTCTCCTTTTTCCTATTATAAGTTATATATACGATCATGGGTTTACTATGATACGTAATACATGTAACCAGATTCTTGGAATCCCAATCATCAAAACCCAACATGCACATTTTCCTTATCGAATAACTGGAAGACGAACTATTTATGTTACAATCCCTCAATATCGACGAGGCATTAATATGATGTCGTTTGCCCCGGATTTTTTTTCTAAGTGGATATCTCTTCCTGTTTTGAATATAAAAAAATTACTGCATTGCTGGAAGATATTTCAATTTTTCCATTTTATTTGATTAATTTATAACATCGACATGTAAGCATACAAAACAAATATCACGTTGAAAAAGGTATGTTTTTTTCTGTGTTCGACTTGCTTAAGTCTACATGCCGTTGCTGTTATATTATACTTTTTATCAATTTTTTATGCTTGTTTGAAAAATATAAATACCTACAAAAATATTGGCAATGTATGTTTGACATCATCCAAATAGAATAATGAGAGCAAAATTGAAATTAACTGACGCACGAAGAGACTTGAGCAAGTCTGTTCCAGCATATATATAGAGGTGCATTCAGAATTGAGTCTCAAATGTAACAAGAAATCATATTGACGCAAGCGTCAAATGGGCCGCAAAAAATATAATTGTTGTATAAATCATTGGTTGTTTACATAAAAACACACCACAAAGAAGAAAATAAGAGTTGGTTGTACTAATTTGTATGGTAAATTTTAATATACTTTCAGCAACTTGTTTTGAAGTTTAACATTTTACTATTATCATAAAGAATCGATTTCGTTACTGTAAGCATTTCTAACGGAAATTGTATGATCATTGCCATAGTATGAAGTAATGGAGAACACATTGATTTTTACATTACTCTAATAAAAAGTTCAACTTATCATTTTTCTCTTGGAGATTATGTATTTCAAACCATTTTTTTTTTGTTGCATTGTATTGAATGAAAACTTAATGCATTATATAGTCATTTTATTTGACACGGCACATTGAAATTCAAATGTATCATTTATATAAAATTTAATGACATTCAGGTCTTTCGTATTTCAAGTCTTTAGTATGTCCCGCATACCGATCCTGATGCATTGTTTTGAAAAGAATGAAGAACTCCGAAATTTTCCGAATAGATTATAGTCTCGATAAAAACGCGTCAAATACGACAATCTACTAAGTATGGCCTACTTTTCATTTACGAGTAAAACAAAAAATATGTGATATTTTCTAAAAGGCATAAAACATATTTCTACATGCAAATTTACGTTTAATTCATAAAAATAAGCATAGTATTAATTCTATTAAAAAAGAACTATCCCGCAGAAACGCAGTAACAATATTTAAATGTGTATCAAATAACGGACCGCCTTCCGGCGGCCCGTAAAAATAAAGGTTGGCAATAACAATAATTGAAAGACAAGTCATTGTGTCTACAGACACGATGGGTTTTTATTTTTTAGGGGGGAAAAGGAGGGGGGGGGGGGCTACTGTTTGATCAGAAAGGCGCAGTAACATAGAGTTGTTGAGTTATACGAACTCTATGTGGAGTTTAGAAGTCCAATAACACAGTTTGTTGGCAATGCTCAGCAGATAGGGGATGTAGGAAACGAGTCCATGGTACCTGTGATCATGTAACGCCACGCGGTACGTAAACAGGTTATGACGATCGTTGGATAGAGAGGTGAAATCAAAGTCCTCAGAGAGTAAAAGGTTCAGTCTTTGATGCAAGCGGTCGATTTCGTCTTTCAACATTGGTTCTCTCAACCGACGAATACTACTGCAGAAATCGCATATTTTCTTGTACAGAGCGTCATTATCACGTTTCAACATAAGCAGCTCTTCCCAGAACATCAGAAATCCAAACATTTTTCCTTGACTGCCGTCTCGCGGCGTCCCGTTGCTTGGTAACTGACCGGAAAATCTCATGACCCTCTTGTAGTTCCGGATTGTGTTTATTTCACGTGGTAACAAATCACCTCCCAAAATGTGAATCAACTTCATTGAGTCTAAAAACGACTGCTGGCTCCGCAAAAACCAGTCCATGTAGCGCATTTTTAGTGAGTTCAGGCGACCGACATGTTTGTTGGCCTCATTCTTTAGAACTTCCAGTTCCATCATTTTCAGCTCGAACTTGCTGAAGGCTTGATTGCTGAAAGAGAAATTAAAGTGTTTTTACAAACTAAGCAGGCATGGATGTAATAACTAAGAAATCGTTTGAATTAGCATTAAACTGAAATAATGTAATCTTATTTTTATTTGCGTGTGAGAAAATTTCGCGAGGTTCGCGAGAACATCGTCGTCGCGAATATTTCTCGCTGCGAAATAGTCATCAAATTTTTATGATAAACTATTTCCCAGATTATATACATCTATAGTATACTTGGTCGCAAACTTAAGCGCTGCGAACCAGTATCTCCAGTAAACGGGGAAATAAAGTCGCCGAATAAAAGTTAGTATAAATACAGTAATGTTCTATCAATTACAATGTTCATTTAATATAATAAATGCAAACTAATTGTTGTAAAATGGTAAGAGTATATGTTTTAATAAAAACAAAAAAAAACTAAAACGTGTAATATCAAAAAGTGTCGATGGTGTTGTACAAGGACATAAAATGGAAAAGTCTTACTTTACATAATATAATACAATAGCTACGTCCACCAAGTATTTGAAGTTAAACATATGTGTTTCATAAAAATGCCAATTTTTGTTCATATGAGATGGGAACTGTCTTACCAGATGTAAACCTTTTAAATAAAATGATAAGCCAACTGCACCAATTGACCATGTTTGGCGATGTGGCAGAGCATATATATCCTGGCTCTTCTTTTTACATCACATACTTATCAAAAATCTGTTATTTTACACATTTCAACAAAAACGTGGACACTGTTGCTTCCAACGATAATGGATACTTATACTAGAGAAATTAAGATGTTAATCAATTAATTAAAACTAAAGAATCATCCCCTGCTTGTTCCAAGGACATTACGGTCGGTTACAACCATTGCTACAAAAACCCAACAACATGCATGTTGTGTGGGTTTTTTTTCCGACAATTATCATTTGTGCAGTTTGGTTATTGATTTTATTCAGTTAAAACAGAATCTATCAAAGAATGTCTTGGTAATAAGTAAATACTAATTACTGTATTACTAGTAAAACAAAAAGGTAACTTATCAATTCTCACAGACCAACATATTGCACACAGAACACGAATTTGTATTTTCGTCCTAGCATTTTTAATTAGCTTCTTCGTAAACGTTTATTGAATTTTGTAACCGAAGAACTTTTAGATCATCCGAATTAATAAATAAAACCATTCGTTAAGAAGATACAATAAATGAAATATCGGTATAACATCCACTGCAATTTACATTTTTGATGAATCAAGGAAGCCAATATCACGATTATTATTTTGAAAAATCAATATTTTCAGTAACGCATGAATAAATCATCTTCTTATTTTTTTTGTAAATGGTTATTTCATACTTACTGATAATCTCTGTAAGTCAAAGCGACCGCCATTTTCATTCCGATTGGCTTGTTCTGATGTAAGTGTGCGACAAATTCTGAAATGAAATAAAATCTGGGTTCAAAACTTGAATAAATATATTATTTGCCAGCGCTGTGTTATCTATGGGCCACTCAAAAAACTTTAATAAAGACATAACATGTTTTTCAGCCAAACAAAACTCTTTAGCCCTATCGGAAAGTGTCATCGAAAAGTCAACAGCGCAGTTTTATATATAATAGTTTAATAACATTGTCGTCCTTGCAGAGCTTGAAAGTGGGATATTTTTCAAGACTGGAGCGAGATATAAAAAAGGACAAGAAATCCTTGAATATACCAAGGAAGGCTTTGATTGCATAAAGTCGAGAGGTACACTTACAATATCAAAGAGAGTTCCTCACATTCGCCCAGTCAATGCCATGTTGCATGGATTTACATCAAACGGATTTTGGCTGTGGTCAAAGTCAGTTTGCCAATATAGGGTGTCCTTCACAATGAAATTACATAAAAATTCATCTTAGCCCCTGGTACAGTAAATGGCATTTATATATATATATGCTAATACATCATCATCTGACAACATCACGTTAAACCAATTTACATTTTGTTTTTAAAAATCGGTGACCCTTTTTTAGACGGACAAAATGGTACATATGTTCTAACTTGTTAAACACTACACCTGATTCCCTTTCATTTAATTCAATGGTAGTTTATCAAATCTCTTTAAGATTGAATTATTTTGGGACCTGTCGGGTAGTAAAACACATTTAAAATACCGGGTTTAATGTCATCTAGAAAGCTCGGTGTCATTAAAGTATTTGGTTTCTTCAGCTTATTTGAAAATGGAATTAAATAACGATTTTAAAGGAAGTCTTGTAAATAAGAGGTTAAAAAAGTTTCTCCGGCATTCACTTATAATTTATGCGTTCTTTTATAATAATAGCTGGCTTATCGACAAAATGTACCTGTTTGTGTAAAAAAAAATCACTAGGTGTTCGACACGGATATCTCAGCTGGATTCTTTATTGCAAATCAATTCGCAAATCAATTTTCGATAAATGCAAGAAAAGATTTGAAACTTCTCAATTCGATTTTTCTTTTTCAATAAATGTAAAGACGGATTTGATACTATTAAAATTAGTTTTGTTGCTCTGTTCGGTTGTTAAAAGTTTGAATGAGTACATTATGTGAGGAGTGAAATTATTCCTCTAGAACACTGGTATTAGCTGTATAGGAAAGAGTATTAGATGGTTTTGAATCTAAAATATCATTGATTTCTTTCCAAGTTTTAAAAAAATCGAACAATTGATTGGAATTGTTCAGAAGGTAAAATGTGTATGCAGGTAACATTGTATTATGGGATTATTGCAGGCTTTATAACTAATCCAGATTAACTTCCTATTCATGAATTTCACGATTTGAAAGTGGGTCAACATTATAACGCACATAAATGTTTCAGTCAAAGTAAAAATATTTTCACGTAGAAATAATGAGTATCGACCATTGTTTGCGCATTGTAAGTTCAAATGTTCCTGTGAATTCGGTCCGCAGTAAAATCAATAGATAAAAAATGATCTTTTATATATAATCCTGCCGATACATTTCAACACTAATCGCCTGACTGTAAATTCCATTTATATATTTGCAATAATCTCAAACTTGAATATTTACTTACAATTTTAAAAACGACCCGAGTTCGTAGAAAACGATCCCTATACAACACTTACACTAATTAAGTCACTCCATCAACTGTATTGGAACTGTTTCAATCTTAACCTTTTGAAGTTCTTTTTTAAAACCCCGTTTTCAAAAAAAAACAACAAAACTTTTACTCAACAAGCAAAAATAATTACACATTTAAACCATAATTGACTTACTTGCGACGGTGTGTATTAATCCATTTTCTGGAGTAACTTGTCACACTTTGGGTTAAAGCCCCCTTCGTCCAGCACTTTTATTTACAGTAACTAAGTAAGGGTCGGGTATATCTTCCACGCAGCTCTGTGGAACTGCGCACTGGGAGTAAAAGGTAATACGGCCTAATCGACAGCAGTATTTACTCAAGATTTCGATAAGTACTTGAGCTTTTCTGTACACATATATTTGCTTACTGCATCACACCCCCTATAGTAAGGAGTGTCACACCTGTTCATTTCCGTTTGTTTGTTGCTCCAAACAGTGCAGTGATTTAGTTAATTAAAACAATTCGCGAGGACTCCTAATTACGTTAGATAAAACGTTCATCAATAATTCAGATATTACATTGTTGCACTTTGGAGCTGTCGACGAGTTCAGAATTGGTACTGCCAACAGGTTCAGTGTCAAATCCCGACCTAAATTTTCAAATTAAAACAACATAGTTGCTATATGAAATAACTTTCACACCATTATCGATGTCCACGGGCACCTGTTCTAATCAGTCGTGTGGCGAACAAAAATAAAAATGGTTAAAATCAATATCGTCCACAACTTTTTATTAACAAGTCTACCGTAGATATTTCTGTGAACAGATAGATTGCATTACCACAGACACCTGACGTTATATATTTTTCTCGAAATAAAAATATATACCCTCAATAGTACCTAATAAGGTACTTAATTAGAGTGTATATATATACATGTGTGTGTATATATATATATATATATATATATATATATATATATATATATATATATATATATATATATATATATATATATATATATATATATATATATATATATATAAAGAGAAAAAAGCAACACTAACTACTTTTTTTTCTTTTATCATTTTTTTACCGGACACTGAGAAAATACTTTTGTGATTTGGAGATATATATATATATATATATATATATATATATATATATATATATATATATATATATATATATATATATATATTAAGAAAAAATGAAAAAAATACATAACGTCAGGTGACTATGTGCATTATATCGTAATTTGTTAATGAACAGTAGAATTTCGAACAGCAAATGGTTTGACAACGTTTGATCATAACTCAGCATGACGTTGAAAGTGAAAGTTTGTTTAGATCGACGTCATTATCTTATGTCATAGAGACGTTTTTTAAAAGACTTTACATGAGTTTATACAGATTAAAGTGAATTATGTATATATCAAAAAATATAAAACACTCTTTTCCAAGTTCAGTTTCCTTAATTTTTTTATTATAATATATATTATAATTATAAATACATGCACAAACTAATCAGTAAAGAACTTAACAGTTAACATCTTAGATAAGGGTGAAAAGTCCAAGCTTTTCTTTTTGCCGTTTTCCCTCTTTTTACACGGAAAAAACTAGAAAAAAATGAGAAAAAAAATTTCGTAAAGTGATTTCTGTTGTGTGTTTCTATTTTTATTATGAATATCGAAAAAATACATGGAAACGGGACCTTCAGCCAGTGTATAGGAAATAAAGACGAATAGGATTGTCAAATAGTGACGGGATGGAGCCTGGAAGACTTAAAGGGGCATGGTCACGATTTTGGTCAAAAATAATTCTTCCGACTTTAATGTTCACAATGCTTCAGTAAGGCTTTTTGATAGGCAACTAATATTTGAGTGTCATTCGTTGAGTAATGAGCGAGTTACAGAGCTTACAATTCTTTGCTATGTAAACAAAGCATTTGTTTACATTTTGAATGTTGAAGTGAAATTCCAATTTTTGACTTCAAATGAATGTGTTAAATGTTCGAAACTGTTTATTTATGCTTAAAATAGGGGGGGGGGGGGTCGACAAATCAGCTTGAAAAAGATTTTTTACATGTATATTGAACCTATGTATACAAAAACAGGGCACGATCATTGTTTACATAACAAAGAATTTTGAGCCATGTATCTTGCTTATAACTCTGCAATTGACTCTTAAATTTCATTTGATTATTAGAAATGAATTCCTAAAGCATTGTAAATAATAAAAACAGAAAAATAGAATTTGACCAAAATCGTGACCACGCCCCTTTAATTTTTGAAGCGGATACAATCAGACGTACCTATCTATTTCAGATATACTATTTTCGTTAAGCAGATCTGTTTTTAGTCAAAGAAAAAGTAAACGACGTCGTTATGATTTGACGTTTGAATCAGACGAAATCAAACGCATAGCTAACGTTTGTAAGACGTCAGCTTATTTTGTCAAGGAAAATTAGATTCATTTGGTTAGATTAAATCATTTACTTCAATTTTGCTTCAGTTGGCTGAAATTTGAACAGTTAGGGAAGGAGATATATAAACATCAATCAGACGTTTACGTGACGTTACTGCCATTACGACCAATTTTCAACTATGATATGACGTTGATAATTTTGCCTGTAGCAAAATGACGGTGTCACTTGCATTTTATTGCCAATCAAAATTAAAATTAAATGGATGGCAAGTTGGCGATGTTTTTCAGTTAGTTTATTTCTAATACATTCGGTATCGTATCATTAGCTATATAAAAATATGAAACCATATGGATATGGCTTCGACTAATTGTAATTTTGTTTATAATATGGTTTCTAGTTCTTGGGTGATCTAAGTTTATCTCTCTGGTTTTTTTCTTCAAAAAAGTTACATGTATAAACAATAGATTTTGCTGATAAATATAGATTCACATATGTAAACTATTATTTACATTCGTTAACAATAGTTAAGAGTTATTAATCATAGTTTCGCAAATTGTGAAACTATATTTATCAGGTAACGCTAATTATTATGTAGACTTGTTGAGTATAGTTTTGTCGCTAACTATTGTTTACGGTCCAAAAACTATAGTTTAAAGCCAAAAACCTTCATTATCAATGTGAAACTATGTTTAACATATTTTTGTGAGGATGACGTGCCTTACACTTTTATTGATCAGCATCCATTTATAGTAAATTTGGTTATAGCGAAATTTTACAGTAACTCAAGTAATGGGAGTCTACATTTATACTATACCCGTAATTCAGTATATACATGTACACGTTGAACCGTATTGTTGCGGATTCGTTAGTATGATTTGAGCAATGTGGGTGTCTGCATGCTCTTTAATTATCGGATATGTATTACAACTTCGCTACATTTGTGAATTTGCTATATGATATCCGAGTTCGTACTAAACCGGTTTCAATGTAATTATGCTGTTAGGTATTTTATTTTCTTTCTATTGACTCATGAACTATTTGCTTTCCTTCATATGGCTTTCTTACTTGAATTCAAAATTAAATTCATATCAAATGTTGCGGCGACTATCGTATCTTATTTGAAAAAATAAAAAAAAAATTCTGAATATATTGTATTCATGTTTTTCATTTTTTGCGTCTTCTGTGAAATTTCAATAATGATAATAATTTTCAAATATTTAAAATAGTTGCCGCATTTTAAAGTTTTTTTTTCATCGTTGACAAAATTTTGATCATTATGATAAATATTTAATCAAAAGACGTGTAAAAAATACCCATTTACTGCAATTTTTTCATAAGAATCAGTCGATATTATCTTTGATAAAAAATAAAGAGCAGTGGGAGTTCTATTCCCACCGAGTCCGACCGGAAGTGAACCGAAATAAGAGAGGCACGAACAGTCAACGAACCTCTTCACAAAACAGGAATCATCATGGCGGACACCTCACCGACTCTTACCGTAGGAGGAGACAGAACGACGGGACAGTCTGTGAGGACACAAAATGGTTTGTTTCTTGTCGAAAATATCGACTGAAAGTTTCTACAACATTGTTTTGTTTTCTTTATTTCGTGTGTTCACGCTGTGAGGCTATACTGTTATTGTTTATGTAGTTCTCATGGATAATCTCAGCGAGATTCGTCGAGACTGAAAAATTTTTGACGGACGTCTCTTCAAAATTTTTTCAGTCTCGACGAATCTCGCTGAGATTACTCATGGAAAGCACATGGCTACGAGAATGTTCCACATGTTTGGACTAGTATGAAGGGGTTTAGAATTGAAATTAAAATCTAAACGAATTTTATGATTGATTCTGATTAAGTTGGTTTTTCTAAAAAGGCATCAAATTGAATTCAGATGTAAATAAGTAAAACTCATTGACAAATATTTGGTTTTATAAAAAAAGATGAGGGGGGGGGGGGTGAAAAGTAATGAAATTATTATTAATTGTAATAATATTATCCTAATATATGAATGCCTGAAATATGTATCTTCCCAATTTAATAATTTTAATAAATGTTCAGTGAAGTAGAAAACAAGAATAAACTCTCCGCCTATAAATGGTTTTCATCATTTGTATATTATTAAACAATATTCCTTTCTAGAGTTAATAACAACAGGGCAGCCCACCACTCAACAGCAGCAAATGTGGCAATATCAGCAACAGCAACAGAGACTAAGGATGCAGCAAAACTCTGTTCCCCAACAGCATAATGTGCAACAACCACAAACAAATCAAATGGGACAGTTTCAAGCTCCACAACCTTCATTTCAACAACGACAACGGATGTCCTATCCCCAACAGTCACAAGGATCATTCCAGGGGGATGGAACACAACACATGCAACAACAGTTTAATCCGCAGCATAACCAACAAATGATTCATCAAGTTCATCAGCAGCAAGTCCAAATTAGACAACAGTTTTCTGGCGGAAAACCTGTGAGTCCCCAAATGTCAGCCAATCAGAACCCATCCCCCCAGCAGCTCATGCAGCAAGTGAGGTCACCCACATCATTACCACAAACTGTCCGGTCCCCTCAACCAATCGCATCTCCTCATCAGCAGCTTAATCCATCCCCACGTCAACCTCAAATGTCACCTCATCATGTCATATCCAATCAATCTCATCCGGGAGTGCATGACGCTAACCAAATGAACTCAGAGACAATGTTGTTTAGTGGTGGCATGTCCCTCCAGAATCAGGGAGCAGATTCTGGACTGGGCTTGTCACAGGACAATGAGGTGGCTCCTCTAACACCACAGGACCAGCTCTCAGAATATGTAGAGACCTTGTAGGACTAGGTCAATAATCTGTTATACGCCTCTCAAAACTGCAGATGCAAATAGTAGTGTACAAAGGAGGATGAAAATCCCCTGGTGCATAGTACTTGTTTCCAGAACAAACACAAAAATATAACAAGAGGTTTTAATATATTTTAATGGTACAATTTGTTGAGTCAAGCATGAATGTGATGTTTGATTGTTGTTTCAGTTTATATATACAAATTTTATTATGAATACAGAGAAAACTTTCATCCACTATTCATGAGGAACTTGCATAACTCATGTGACATAGATTTTAGTCGTAGCCTGCCATAATGTTTTATTTAAGAAATTCTAGATCAAAATCATCATTCATGAAATAAACTTGCTGTGTTATTAAAATCATGTTACGAATATAATGTAAATTAATGTTACTGTACAGCTGGTGAAAACCTTTCATTGCTTTTTAGCTCACCGAGACGAAGTCAAGGAGAGCTTATGCTATACCCTCGGCGTCGGCGTCGGCGGTGGCGTCGGCGTCGGCGTCCGGACCTGGTTAAAGTTTTTGTTGCAGGTCCTGTATCTAAGCTATTATTTGTCCTATCTTCACCAAACTTGCATGGATGATGCATCTGGACCTACTTATGGACTTGAAAGACTTGGATGCTGAATCTGGGTCCTAAATTTCAGATGCTGGAGGAGGTTAAGGTTGTTGGACCAGGTTAAAGTTTTTGTTGCAGGTGCCCTTTGATAGCAATATCTTAGTTACTGCTGGTCCGTACTTCACCAAACTTGCATGGATGGTGTGCCTTATGATACTGATGCACCAGACAGGCTTGAGTGCTGAATCTGAGCTATAGGTTTCGGATGCTGGAGGAGGTTAAGGTTTTTGGAGCAGGTTAAAGTTTTTGTTGCGGGTGCCCATTGATAGCAATATCTAAGTTACTACTGGTCCTAACTTCACCAAACTTGTATGGATGATGCGTCTTATGATACTGATGCACCTGACAAGCTTGAATGCTGAATCTGAGCAATAGGTTTCGGATGCTGGAAGAGGTTAAGGTTTTTAGAGCTGGTTAAAGTTTTTGTTGCAGGTGCCCTCTGATGATTATATCTTAGTTACTACTGGTCCTAACTTCACCAAACTTGTATGGATGGTGCGTCTTATGATACTGATGCACCTGACAAGCTTGAATGCTGAATCTGAGCAGTAGGTTTCGGATGCTGGAGGAGGTTAAGGTTTTAAGAGCTGGTTAAATAAAGTTTTTGAAACAGGTGCCCTCTGATGATGATATCTTAGTTATTACTTGTCCTTACTTCACCAGACTTCCATGGATGGTGTGTCTTATGATACTGATGCACCTGACAGGCTTGAATGCTGAGTCTGGTTTCGGATGCTGGATAAAGTTAAGTTTTTAGGAACAGGTCACATGTTTAATAGATGATAGTACTATTTCAAACTTGCATAGTTGATTTAACTGTAATATGAATGAATCGCAGAGGTAGCTTCAGATGCAGAGCTTGATCTCCATTATCAAGGATGCTAAAAAATAAATCTTAGTTATTACAGGTCCTAACTTCACCAAACTTTAATGGATGGTGTGTCTTATGATACAGATGCACCTGACAGGCATGGATGCTGAATCTGAGCCATAGGTTGCGGATGCTGGAGGAAGTTAAGGTTTTAATTGCTAGTGCCCTCTGATGATGATATCTTAGTTATTACTGGTCCAAACTTCACCAAACTTGCATGGATGATGCGTCTTATGATACCAATGCACCTGATGGGCTTGAATGCTGAATCTGAGCCATCCATAGGTTTCGGATGCTGGATGAGGTTTAGTTTTTTGGAACAGGTCACATGTTTTATAGATGATAGCTTGCATAGTTGATTTAACTTTATTATAAATTAAATGCAGAGGTTGCTTCAGATGCAGAGCCTGATCTCCATTATCAAAGATGCTAAAGAAATCTCCTACCTCACTCAAACCAGCTCGATAGATAGATGTGTTTGTTGATAAATGATATAACATGATTCCTATGATATAATATTGTATGATATGAAACAATATTGTTTGATATGATGCAATATGATATCTTATGTTATATTATAAAAAGTTATATGATAAGATATGATATTGTATCAATTTTTTTTATATTTTATATGATATTGTATCATGATATTGTTATGTATAGTATTGTATATTATGATACAATATTGTATAATATTATATTGTATTTTTAATTTATTATTTTATCACATGATACAATTACATAAGATATTGCAAAATATTATATTGTATCCTATGATACAATATTGTATATTCTATAATATTGTATCATACAATATTGTATAATATGATATTGGTTTCAGTAATATAGAATTATATCACATGAAATTGTATAATATGATATTGTAATATTATATAATATTGTATCATACGATATTGTATGATATGATATTGGTTTATATGATATATTATCATATCACATGAAATTGTATTATATGATATTGTAATATATATTATTGTGTCATATGATACAATATGTATAATATAATAATGTATTTTATAATATTTTACTTTATCACATAATATTGTATCATTTGATAAGATACAATGTTGGAATCAAATTATATTGTATTATATGATATAATATCATATAATGTATCAAATAAGTTTCAGTGTCATTTAATACAATATCATACTATATTATACAATATAATATCATGTTTCAATGTTATGTTGTATTATGTAATATGATATTGTAATATAATACTATATTGTATTATATTTTATGATATTGTATTATGTGATCAAATACAATAAGGTATAACACAATACAATGTCATATCATACGTTACAATATCATATCTCATTATTGTTTATTACGGTATTTTATTGTATTATATGATATATATTATAAATATGACATGATGCAATATTTCATTTTATATCATTGTATTGATTAACATATGAACATATGATTATCATAAAAAAATTTATCAGATGATATACGATATTTTGTCAAAACAGAATCCATGAATATCCAAGATCATAAAGTATGATTTTCATATAAAATGATAAAGGTGGTCTTATAAAGGTGATGTCTCATAAGGGTGATGCTCCGTCTCGGTGAGCTTAGTAATCTATGATTACCTATGTTTTGTTTTCTCTGATGTGCAGGTTTTCACATGAATGAAAGAATTATTATATTTTGTATGTTCCTTAAATTATGAGTTGGTGTAGAAGTACAATTTTTGTGCAACACATTCACAGCTTTATGAACATTTTCTTGGTTTGTACATTTGTATTGTCTTCAGATTTTTAATATTGATTACTCTGTCATGTTGAAATGAAGGAACCATTGTATAAATACAAAAATCATAATTATGATCGTTTATTTTATTCTCAAAAAGGAAGAGTAACCTTGTTATTTCATCAGTTATGATGCTAAAAAAAATGCCCAGTCTTAATATAGACATTCCAAAGTCAAGGTGTAAAGGTCAAGGAAAATTTTCAAGGTCAGTTTCTCACAATATTGACAAGGTGGTACATGAATCTGCACAGAATGAATAAAGAGACTTGCGTTACCACCTACAGGGTATTTGAAAGAATTTAAATACTAGTAGTTGCCAATAATTTTCAAAACATAAGCAAATCTTTGAATTGGTATTAATATTTTGTACCCACCTTACTTAGAGTGTCAAGGCTGAAGAAATAGAGATTTAAACTGCTACTCTGAGTGAACAAGATAATGCTCTTTGAGCCTTCCAGATACTGGATGTCAAAACTAGTCTGAGATTCCTTGATGCCTGTACATATGGGGGAAGCCCAATAAGTTTCATACTTTCGTTATGTATGTTCTTCGTACGTAAAATATAAATGAAAAGAAAGCCAACTATTGTACCAGACGTTATACAAAGCCTTGGCACGTATGCATAGCTGATTTGTAAGAATGGAAAAATATAAAAAGTGGATATTTGTGAGAAATCTTGAAATTGTGTATACATATAGATGATTCTAACCCCTTTCATTATTCATGGTAGCTTTATGTTTTATACATTGTCTGTAAATTAATATCGATGTTGAGTTATATTGTGAAAAATAGGCACACAAACCTTTAGAACATTTTAATTGCGTATTTTCCAACATATATGACGCTACCTGTATTTATTTTTCGTAAGAGTTATCGAACATTGTAGAGGTGAGGCTTGGCAGTGGTCCATAAAATATGAAATTGAACAATGGGCTTAGAAGAACACGGACAAGGAAGTTTAACGCTTGTGTATCTTTTTCTTCAAAAAGCCTTTCTCCTTTTTCCTATTATAAGTTATATATACGATCATGGGTTTACTATGATACGTAATACATGTAACCAGATTCTTGGAATCCCAATCATCAAAACCCAACATGCACATTTTCCTTATCGAATAACTGGAAGACGAACTATTTATGTTACAATCCCTCAATATCGACGAGGCATTAATATGATGTCGTTTGCCCCGGATTTTTTTTCTAAGTGGATATCTCTTCCTGTTTTGAATATAAAAAAATTACTGCATTGCTGGAAGATATTTCAATTTTTCCATTTTATTTGATTAATTTATAACATCGACATGTAAGCATACAAAACAAATATCACGTTGAAAAAGGTATGTTTTTTTCTGTGTTCGACTTGCTTAAGTCTACATGCCGTTGCTGTTATATTATACTTTTTATCAATTTTTTATGCTTGTTTGAAAAATATAAATACCTACAAAAATATTGGCAATGTATGTTTGACATCATCCAAATAGAATAATGAGAGCAAAATTGAAATTAACTGACGCACGAAGAGACTTGAGCAAGTCTGTTCCAGCATATATATAGAGGTGCATTCAGAATTGAGTCTCAAATGTAACAAGAAATCATATTGACGCAAGCGTCAAATGGGCCGCAAAAAATATAATTGTTGTATAAATCATTGGTTGTTTACATAAAAACACACCACAAAGAAGAAAATAAGAGTTGGTTGTACTAATTTGTATGGTAAATTTTAATATACTTTCAGCAACTTGTTTTGAAGTTTAACATTTTACTATTATCATAAAGAATCGATTTCGTTACTGTAAGCATTTCTAACGGAAATTGTATGATCATTGCCATAGTATGAAGTAATGGAGAACACATTGATTTTTACATTACTCTAATAAAAAGTTCAACTTATCATTTTTCTCTTGGAGATTATGTATTTCAAACCATTTTTTTTTTGTTGCATTGTATTGAATGAAAACTTAATGCATTATATAGTCATTTTATTTGACACGGCACATTGAAATTCAAATGTATCATTTATATAAAATTTAATGACATTCAGGTCTTTCGTATTTCAAGTCTTTAGTATGTCCCGCATACCGATCCTGATGCATTGTTTTGAAAAGAATGAAGAACTCCGAAATTTTCCGAATAGATTATAGTCTCGATAAAAACGCGTCAAATACGACAATCTACTAAGTATGGCCTACTTTTCATTTACGAGTAAAACAAAAAATATGTGATATTTTCTAAAAGGCATAAAACATATTTGTACATGCAAATTTACGTTTAATTCATAAAAATAAGCATAGTATTAATTCTATTAAAAAAGAACTATCCCGCAGAAACGCAGTAACAATATTTAAATGTGTATCAAATAACGGACCGCCTTCCGGCGGCCCGTAAAAATAAAGGTTGGCAATAACAATAATTGAAAGACAAGTCATTGTGTCTACAGACACGATGGGTTTTTATTTTTTAGGGGGGAAAAGGAGGGGGGGGGGGGGGGGCTACTGTTTGATCAGAAAGGCGCAGTAACATAGAGTTGTTGAGTTATACGAACTCTATGTGGAGTTTAGAAGTCCAATAACACAGTTTGTTGGCAATGCTCAGCAGATAGGGGATGTAGGAAACGAGTCCATGGTACCTGTGATCATGTAACGCCACGCGGTACGTAAACAGGTTATGACGATCGTTGGATAGAGAGGTGAAATCAAAGTCCTCAGAGAGTAAAAGGTTCAGTCTTTGATGCAAGCGGTCGATTTCGTCTTTCAACATTGGTTCTCTCAACCGACGAATACTACTGCAGAAATCGCATATTTTCTTGTACAGAGCGTCATTATCACGTTTCAACATAAGCAGCTCTTCCCAGAACATCAGAAATCCAAACATTTTTCCTTGACTGCCGTCTCGCGGCGTCCTGTTGCTTGGTAACTGACCGGAAAATCTCATGACCCTCTTGTAGTTCCGGATTGTGTTTATTTCACGTGGTAACAAATCACCTCCCAAAATGTGAATCAACTTCATTGAGTCTAAAAACGACTGCTGGCTCCGCAAAAACCAGTCCATGTAGCGCATTTTTAGTGAGTTCAGGCGACCGACATGTTTGTTGGCCTCATTCTTTAGAACTTCCAGTTCCATCATTTTCAGCTCGAACTTGCTGAAGGCTTGATTGCTGAAAGAGAAATTAAAGTGTTTTTACAAACTAAGCAGGCATGGATGTAATAACTAAGAAATCGTTTGAATTAGCATTAAACTGAAATAATGTAATCTTATTTTTATTTGCGTGTGAGAAAATTTCGCGAGGTTCGCGAGAACATCGTCGTCGCGAATATTTCTCGCTGCGAAATAGTCATCAAATTTTTATGATAAACTATTTCCCAGATTATATACATCTATAGTATACTTGGTCGCAAACTTAAGCGCTGCGAACCAGTATCTCCAGTAAACGGGGAAATAAAGTCGCTGCGAATAAAAGTTAGTATAAATACACTAATGCTCTATCAATTACAATGTACATTTAATATAATAAATACAAACTAATTGTTGTAAAATGGTAAGAGTATATGTTTTAATAAAAACAAAAAACCTAAAACGTGTAATATCAAAAAGTGTGGATGGTGTTGTACAAGGACATAAAATGGAAAAGTCTTACTTTACATAATATAATACAATAGCTACGTCCACCAAGTATATGAAGTTAAACATATGTGTTTCATAAAAATGCCAATTTTTGTTCATATGAGATGGGAACTGTCTTACCAGATGTAAACCTTTTAAATAAAATGATAAGTCAACTGCACCAATTGACCATGTTTGGCGATGTGGCAGGGCATATATACTGGCTCTTCTTTTTACATCACATACTTATCAAAAATCTGTTGTTTTACACACTTCAACAAAAACGTGGACACTGTTGCTTCCAACGATAATGGATAATTATACTAGAGAAATTAAGATGTTAATCAATTAATTAAAACTAAAGAATCATCCCCTGCTTGTTCCAAGGACATTACGGTCGGTTACAACCATTGCTACAAAAACCCAACAAAATGCATGTTGTGTGGGGTTTTTTTTCCGACAATTATCATTTGTGCAGTTTGGTTATTGATTTTATTCAGTTAAAACAGAATCTATCAAAGAATGTCTTGGTAATAAGTAAATACTAATTACTGTATTACTGGTCGACGAGTTCAGAATTGGTAGTGCCAACAGGTTCAGTATCAAATCCCGACCTAAATTTATGAAATAACTTTCACGCCATTATCGATGTCCACGGGCACCTGTTCTAATCAGTCGTGTGACGAACAAAAATAAAAATGGTTAAAATCAATATCGTCCACAACTTTTTATTAACAAGTCTTCCGTAGATATTTCTGTGAACAGATAGACTGCATTGCCACAGGCACCTGACGTTATATATTTTTCTCGAAATAAAAATATATACCCTCAATAGTACCTAATAAGTTACTTAATTAGAGTGTATATATATACATGTGTGTGTGTGTGTATATATATATATATATATATATATATATATATATATATATATATATATATATATATATATATATATATATATATATATATATATATAAAAGAAAAAAAAGCAACACTAACTCCTTTTTTTTCTTTTCTTTTTTTTTTACCGGACACTGAGAAAATACTTTTGTGATATATATATATATATATATATATATATATATATATATATATATATATATATATATATATATATATATTTTTATATATATATATATATATATATATATATATATATATATATATATATATATATATATATATATATATATATATATATATATATATATATATAAAAGTTAAGAAAAAATGAAAAAATACATAACGTCAGGTGACAATGTGCATTATATCGTAATTTTTTAATGAACAGTAGAATTTCGAACAGCAACGTACGTTTGATCATAACTCAGCATGACGTTGAAAGTGAAAGTTTGTTTGGATCGACGTCATTATCTTATGTCATACAGACGTTATTTAAAAGACTTTACATGAGTTTATACAGATTAAGTGAATTATGTATATATCAAAAAATATAAAACACTCTTTTCCAAGTTCCGTTTCCTTAATTTTTTTATTATGATATTATAATTATAAATACATGCAAAAACTAATCAGTAAAGAGCTTAACAGTTAACATCTTAGATAAGGGGGAAAAGTCCAAGCTTTTCTTTTTGCCGTTTTCCCTCTTTTTACACGGAAAAAACTAGAAAAAAATGAAATTTTTTTTTCGTAAAGTGATTTCTGTTGTGTGTTTCTATTTTTATTATGAATATCGAAAAAAATACATGGAAACGGGACCTTCAGCCAGTGTATAGGAAATAAAGACGAATAGGATTGTCAAATAGTGACGGGATGGAGCCTGGAAGACTTAAAGGGGCATGGTCACGATTTTGGTCAAAAATAATTCTTCCGACTTTAAAGGGACTTGGACACGATTTGACTTAAAATTTTCATATTTTATTTTTTCATTTTCAATGTTTATATTGATTAATATAGAAGTTTATAATGCTATGTCAAAATTTGAAAGTAAAATATCAAGTTACAAGCAAGATACAGAGTTCATTATTCTTTGTTTTGTAAACAAATCTCAAATATTGTCATTTTTTACATATGTGTTGTATTGGTGTAAGTTTCAATCAAATGTATCTTTCTTCTGTTGATAATAGTATTTATGAAGATATTGAATAAGTTTAAATTGTTTTTTACATGTCATTTTGTCTAAGAAATGGTAATTCTCTACATTACATATTTTGTAAACAACTATAAGACTCGAGCTTTGTTTACATAACAATCAATTCTTACCTCTGTATCTCGCTTGTAACTTGACTTGAACATTCAATATTTTGGTCAATCATTTAAAATGCACAAGTAAATCATTTTATACATAAAAAATAGAAATAAAATTTTTGATCTAAAATCGTGTCCAAGTCCCTTTAATGTTCACAATGCTTCAGTAAGGCTTTTTGATAGGCAACTAATATTTGAGTGTCATTCGTTGAGTAATGAGCGAGTTACAGAGCTTACAATTCTTTGCTATGTAAACAAAGCTTTTGTTTACATTTTGAATGTTGAAGTGAAATTCCAATTTTTGACTTCAAATGAATGTGTTAAACGTTCGAAACTGTTTATTTATGCTTAAAATAGGGGGGGGGGGTCGACAAATCAGCTTGAAAAAGATTTTTTACATGTATATTGAACCTATGTAAACAAAAACAGGGCACGAGCATTGTTTACATAACAAAGAATTTTGAGCCATGTATCTTGCTTATAACTCTGCAATTGACTCTTAAATTTCATTTGATTATTAGAAATGAATTCCTAAAGCATTTTAAATAATAAAAACAGAAAAATAGAATTTGACCAAAATCGTGACCACGACCCTTTAATTTTTGAAGCGGATAAAATCAGACGTACCTGTCTATTTCAGATATACCATTTTCGTTAGGCAGATCTGTTTTTAGTCAAAGAAGAAGTAAACGACGTCGTTATGATTTGACGTTTGAATCAGACGAAACCAAACGCATAGCTATCGTTTGTAAGACGTCAGCTTATTTTATCAAGGAAAATTAGATTCATTTGGCTGAAATTTGAATCGTTAGTTGTTTACTCAGGGTTTGAGTTCTCAAATCCGGATTGTTAAAAAGTTCAATTTCATGAGTAAAATTTGTTTTAAATACAAAAAGTATTTATGAAATTAATTATAATTGACATAACAATCGATATTTTTACTTAGTTATGGAATTAGGCTCTGACAAAGTTTGACTTTTAGTAAAACAGAGGAAATTCCGACTAAATTTTTCAGATTTTGTTTTTCACTGAAATATTTTTGATAGTACTATAATATTTAAAGTTAAGATTTTATTTGTAAGTCAACATTATTTTGCATATTTTCTGTTGGTTTTATCTTGCTTTTTCGTTTAGATAATTGTTTGGCACACACTTCAAAAATATTGAAAAATGCTTAAAAATGATAAAAGACAAAATATCTCAAAATTTTGATCATTGACCTCATGTAAATTTTGTGCCAGCAGAAAAAGGTCAATATACTTAGTTTAATACTATAAATGTTTTAGCAATATCATCATTCAGTTTTTGGTTATATTGAATCAAAAAAGGGCAGTAATTTTAAAACTGATAGAGGAAATTCGGACTAGAATATCTTTAAAAATTGTGAATGAAAACTTCAAGCTTTGTATCTATTTGATGTCACTGCCATTCATAAACTGTATTTCATTTCTGAAAGAGTTAAGCAATTTGTATTATTTTCATAATTAAGAAAATTTCAATCATAGTGTACAATTTTTATTGATTTTTCTTCAATTTTCAAAAAATATTAAATGGCCATTAACTCAAAAAGTAGGTCATTGACCTACTTTTTTGAAAGTGAGGAATAACACTTCCATGTAAGGTCTATAACACACAATAGTTGGTTTTTCATTATCATCAGTGGAATTTTTTTTCATTCTGAGTAAACGTCATCCTTAAGGATTATCAATGTGAAACTATGTTTAACCCATTTTTGTGAGTTTGACGTGCCTTACACTTGTATTGATCAGCATCCATATATAGTAAATTTGGTTATAGCGAAATTTTAAAGTAACTCAAGTAATGGGAATCTACATTTATACTATACCCGTAATTCAGTATATACATGTACACGTTGAACCGTATTGTTGCGGATTCGTTAGTATGATTTGAGCAATGTGGGTGTCTGCATGCTCTTTAATTATCGGAAATGTATTAAAACTTCGCTACATTTGTGAATTTGCTATATGATATCCGAGTTCGTAATTAAAAAGGTTTCAATGTAATTATGCTGTTAGGTATTTTATTTTCTTTCTATTGACTCATGAACTATTTGCTTTCCTTCATCTGGCTTTCTTACTTGAATTCAAAATTAAATTCATATCAAATGTTGCGACTATCGTATCTTATTTGAAGAAATAAAAAAAGTTCTGAATATATTGTATTCATGTTTTTCATTTTTTGCGTCTTCTGTGAAATTTCAATAATGAGAATAATTTTTAAATATTAAAATATTTGCCGCATTTAAAATTTTATTTTCATCGTTGACAAAATTTTGATCATTATGATAAATATTTAATCAAAAGACGTGTAACAAATACCCATTTACTGCAAATTTTTCATAAGAATCAGTCGATATTATCTTTGATAAAAAAAATAAAGAATAGTGGGTGTTCCATTCCGTTGTACAGACAATCACTGCGAGTCCGACCGGAAGTGAACCGAAATAAGAGAGGCACGAACAGTTAGCGAACCTCTTCACAAAACAGGAATCATCATGGCGGACACCTCACCGACTCTCACTGTAGGAGGAGACAGAACGACGGGACAGTCTGTGAGGACACAAAATGGTTTGTTTCTTGTCGAAAATATCGACTGAAAGTTTCTACAACATTGTTTTGTTTTCTTTATTTCGTGTATTCACACTGTGAGGCTATACTGTTATTGTTTATGTAGTTCTCATGGAAAGCACATGGCTACGAGAATGTTCCACATGTTTGGACTAGTATGAAGGGGTTGGGAATTGAAATTAAAATCTAAACGAATTTTATGATTGATTCTGATTTAGTTGGTTTTTCTAAAAAGGCATCAAATCGAATGCAGATGTAAATAAGTAAAACTCATTGACAAATATTTTGTTTTATAAAAAAAAAGGGGGGGGGGTGAAAAGTATTGAATTTATTATTAATATTGTAATAATATTATCATAATATATGAATGCCTGAAATATGTATCTTCCCAATTTAATAATTTTGATATATGTTCAGTAAAGTAGTAAACAAGAATAAACTCTCCCTCTATAAATGGTTTTCATCATTTGTATATAATTAAACAATATTCCTTTTTAGAGTTAATAGCTTTTAATTAATGGATTGTTTTATATCAATATTGCTTGATGTATTGTTTCAGATTTGACAATGTGTGATTTAAAAATTATTTTTTTATTTAACTTCATGAAATGAGTTTATTCAGTATATTTATAAAGACTCATTTATTACTTTCTCATTGCAGTTCTTGCAGCTAGTTCCATTGCAAACATTGTCAAAAGCAGTCTTGGACCAGTTGGTCTCGATAAAATGTTGGTCGATGACATTGGAGTAAGTATTGAATCATGGTGAAGCTTACAGTTATAATTAATTTTACAATGATTGGATACTAAAATAATGATTTAAATAGTTGACTAACCAGTGACATTACATTTAAAGGATGTAACAATCACCAATGATGGCGCAACAATCCTAAAGCTTTTGGAAGTTGAACACCCAGCAGCAAAGGTCCTTGTAGAACTAGCAGAACTTCAGGACCAAGAAGTCGGCGATGGAACCACATCTGTTGTAAGATCTAAATGTTGTCCCAGTAATTTCTTGTTGTGCTTCAGCCCAAATACAGATAACTTTCCACCAAGCTTACCGTAATCCGGTGAATATAATACGCAGTAGTGTACAATACGCACCCCCCACTTTGGGCCTGAAAATGGTGAAAAAAAGCTTGTTGGGATGTATAATACACATCAAAAAAATTGACCAAACAGTAATCCTGAGTATCAACAAAGCAGTTATACTTTGTATGCACGCTCAACTTCATCGCGGGAATACGCTACCGGAAAAAAGAAAAACACAATATTTTCTTAGATACGGATTTATTGTAACTAATACATCGCGGTAATATCTTTAATTCATAATCAATGTTTTAAATAGGCCTTGTATTAAATATTCTACCGTAAAAAAAATCAACTACTTTTAACAAGCGTGATATAATTGTTTAGTCATTACAATCCCTGTGAAGTGAAAAACAGACGATGTACAGGTATGGAGATAACGGACCTAATTAAATTCTTAAATGACTCCGATCAAAGTGATCAATTAGAGGCCTGGGACTTAATAAAATTTATGCACAAATAGTTGTGTTGTGTGTAGTACACATAGCCTAAGGGGGTGTCTGGAATACCCAAGGTGTCAAGTGTTAGCGGTGGGGGACCACAACTGTTTCAATGGCTTCAATTAACGGAAAAGGTTATAGAATTATTTTTATTCATAATTATTTGCAATAAATTAATTAAAATTACTTGAAAATGGTTAAAAATGAGCCAACTGATGTTTAAGCTGTTTTCAAAGATCGTCTACAAATAGCACGTGGCCATCGAAGTCCGCATTCTATTAATAACAGCTGTAATGTCGGCGTACACGGAGATAAAGAATAGGCAGTTCAAATTAATTTTTAAAGGCCATTTTGAAACAGTTTATTTATTAACAGACTTAAAGTGTACATTTTCTTTAATTACATGCTACTAGGTAGTATAACAATGATTTCCTAAGGGTTACATAGTAATATATATGTGATAATGAAGGAATGTTACGATGTATAGCGGGAAGCGGTCCTGTCTGTGAACAGCATAGGTAATACGGCAGTATGATACCCCGTGCTTCAGCTAGGGAAAAAATATGTCCAAATCCTATAGGGATGTATAATACGCACCCCTTTCTCACGGTAAAAAATGCTTGGAAAAAAGTGCGTATTATATTCAGCGGATTACGGTATATAAAGTAACTGCTCTGATTAATGATAGAAGTGCAGCATGTTATTGTTCAATTTAATTTTTTAATACAGGTGATCATTGCTGCTGAACTTCTAAAGAATGCAGATGAGTTGGTGAAATGTAGGATCCACCCCACCTCCATTATTAGTGGATACAGACTGGCATGCAAGTAAGCAATAAAAGAAAAGGCAATTACCTACATAGCATGAAAATCAAGACTGTAGAAACAATCCTATTTTATGCCATTACTTCTTTAATTCATCTTTAAACTTATGTTTTGCGTTTCAATTTTTTGGGTGGTTTTTATTGAAACTTATTTGATAGTCACCTGATACATAATACTAGATAAAGGATAATTCTTAGCGGTATCTATTCTGTAATACTCTCCCATTTATTTGCTGTGCATACCTATGTGTGTGTGTGTAACAGTTATACGCATGGGAAACAGCAACATGGCAAGATTGTGCCAGGGCACTTGTCAATATCAAGACAAATGCTGTGAAATTTTTCTTGTTACATTCAAAATGCTTTTAAAAAACCTTGTTCTGATTGAATATTTTTTATTTAAGATTTTAGTATGTTTTGTATACACAGGCAATTTTGTTTAATATACATATCATGTTAGAGATATTTGTGCATGAAATACACTCAACAAAACTTATATTTGTTCACCCAGTATAATGTATTTCCTATATAAAATAAACACATGTATTTTTCTTGCCGTCGGTGTGACTGATTTTCACTTTACTTTCAAATTGTTAAGAACAATGCATTTACCTTGACCTCTGGTTGCAACCCAAGACCTTGACCTTTGCTAAATATCACAAACACTTCCAGTTTGGTTGAATTTCACTGAAAGCTTTTGTATAGTTGTGATGTAACACTTGTCAGATAGAAAAATTATATCAAAGTAAGGTTTCCTTCAGATTGCTTAATATTGAAAACATCGTCGAGGACAAAATAAATAGAAAGTTTAAAGTGAGTGAAATTTGCTGAAGAAACAAAGCAGGCTGTGTTTGGTGATAATTTTGGTCACGTTAAGTGGTTTTCTTTTTTAACTATAACCAAAGAATAATATCAATAACAAAAAAATGCCAATCATATTAGGCATGCGCACAAAAATACCAATTTCGTAATTTTAAAATTATTCTTTTTATCAGGGTGAACTCTTAGAATTTTTGTTGAGTGGTTAACATTTAAGTGAAAGTGATACGTTGTCAAAATCAAGTACAGGAAGTTTTCATAAATTTCATGTGAAATTAATAGTTAGGAATGCTCATTTCATATGAAATTGGTGTGTGGCACAATTGGCTATGACTTGAGATTCTTCAGTTTGATGATTTAGCAAATAAAATATATTATCCCATAAATGTTTTCAATAAGTCTGGTTAATTTTGTTTTTTGACATAAATCTTTGTCTGATATTTAAAAAACCTATACTCAAGCGTATTTATTCAATGAAATAGATGTTCAGCCATTTATCATTTATTTTCTAAATATAATATGAGAGATGAGGATGAGAATTATTGAAAGTTTCTCTGCCATAATTCTCTCCCATTTATTTGCTTCTCCTCTTATACACAATACAAAGTTTTATATACGAGATGCATAACAGACATTTTAAAGATATCACTTCTATAATACATACTCTCCCATTTATTTGCTGTGCATACCTATATGTGTGTGTGTAACAGTTATACGCATGGGAAACAGCAATATGGCAAGATTGTGCCAGGGCACTTGTCACTATCAAGACAATTGCTGTGAAAATTTTCTTGTTACATTTTTGCTATTCATTACATCATTCAGAATGGTGTCAACTAATATACTGGATATAACGATCAATAAGTCCTGGCAAACCCAACATTTATATGACACTAATAATCAAACCAATGCCTGACCATCTCCCATTTATTTGCTGTGCTGCTTTATAGCATTTAACAGTTATACGCATGGGAAAAAGAAAAATCAGGATTCTTTTCCAAGTCCACTTGTTGAAACGTTTAGCAAATGCTGTGAATTTTCCTGATACAATGGCAGAAGAGGTACATTTCATTATAAGGCAGACATGTGAGGAGCAATATGTTTTCAAGTAATACATGACTGTTATTTTCAGGGAAGCTTGCAAATACATTCAAGAGCATTTGACCATCAATGTTGAGGAATTAGGAAAGGAATGCATCATAAACGTTGCCAAGACGAGCATGTCTAGTAAAATCATAGGATCGTATCCTTTCTTTTCAACCAAGGCACTGACATTGTTAGGCAGGGAGTTTCGAGATGCTGAAATAAATGCTAAATACTGATTAAATGATATTCGTTATAATTTCTTCTAGTGTTTCAGCAAACAATACTTTCCTTAACATAGCTTCCAGTGAATCTGATTTCTTTTCTAATATGGTTGTGGAAGCTGCCAATGCAATCAAGACCTCTGATGGTAAAGGAGGTTACAAATACCCAATCAAAGCCATCAATGTTCTAAAGGCTCATGGGAAAAGTTCTAAAGAAAGCACCATGGTTCATGGATATGCCCTCAACTGTACTGTAGCCTCTCAAGGTAAAATTCTTCTGTTCGTTAAAACAGACATAGTACTGAACAAACCTGTATGATTACAACTTGATTTGTAAGACTTCAATTTTATTTATTTTGTTTTTATTGTAGCTATGACCAAAAAAGTAGTAGGGGCAAAGATAGCTTGCTTAGACTTTAGTTTACAGAAGACAAAGATGAAAATGGGTGTTCAAGTTTTAATAGATAGTCCTGAACAATTAGATGGTGTACGACAAAGGTAAAAAATATATACTGACATTCATAAAGCTCACATGTATCTGTAACTTAATGGGAGAATTTTTTTTTAAATCTACATCAAAAGATAATGTCTCAATAACTTTTTCTTCCAGAGAGTATGACATTACAAAGGAAAGGATAGAAAAGATTTTAGGAGCTGGAGCCAATGTAATTCTGACTACCGGAGGAATTGATGACTTGTGTCTGAAGTATTTTGTGGAGGCTGGGGCCCTCGCTGTCAGGCGCTGTAAGAAGGTGGACCTCAAGAGGATCGCCAAAGCTACAGGAGGTATAAAAATACTTGGTTTTATCCAATAAATTAAAAACAAGTACAAGAATATATATTGGACAAGGATATTAAAGAAACAATGCATATTGCATACATAAAATCATTGTACCACCTCAGACTGTATGTGTATGATATAGACATACTGTAGTTTGTAGGAATTTGTTTCACTTGAGCAATTTGTATGATTCTATCTTTCAGGTCAGTTAGTAATGACCTTGGCTAATCTGGAAGGAGAGGAGTCTTTTGATGCCTCCATGTTAGGAAATGCAGAGGAAGTTGTTCAAGAACGTATTTGTGATGATGAACTCATTCTTGTGAAAGGGTAGGAGCAAACTCTACATCACTGAAGAAAATCTTGCTTTTGAAGAAATAACTAAGCTTTCAGCTTTCAATAAAGTTGAATTTGTTCAGGAACATATATTTAAACATTAATGTATTTGACTTTTCAGACCAAAGGCTAGAACAGCAGCTTCTATTATCTTGAGAGGAGCTAATGATTTTATGTGTGACGAGATGGAGCGCTCTGTCCATGATGCCCTGTGTGTTGTGAAGAGAGTCCTCGAGTCCAAGTCTGTCGTCCCTGGGGGTGGAGCAGTAGAAGCAGCCCTGTCGATTTATCTAGAAAACTTTGCCACCTCTTTGGTAAGATTTACATGTGAAGTGCTGTTTAATTTTTAATCGATTTGAGAGAAGAAAAAACTCTGTATTTTAAATGAGAGGGTTCTTCAAAACAAATTTATACAACTTGTATCTAACCAATGCCTTTGGCTTGTTGACAGGGTTCAAGGGAACAGCTAGCTATTGCTGAATTTGCAAGATCTCTGTTAGTAATCCCTAAACAGCTAGGAATAAATGCAGCCCAGGATGCTACAGACCTTGTTGCCAAATTAAGGGCCTACCATAACATGTCTCAAACCAAGCAAGAGCACAAGGACCTTAGATGGTAAGGTTTTCTGTCAGAACAAATGTAAATTTTAAGCATTTATAGAACCAGATTTTAAAGGTTAACATGCAAAATATTTACATGAAGAGTAATTGCAATGTTTGGAATGTATAGAAACATTACAACAATATTTTGGAAACAAAAATTTTAAAAGACTTTGCAGATTGTAAACTTTATTTTGATCTGTGTAGGGTTGGCCTGGACTTGTATCAAGGCACAGTAAGAGACAACAAAAAGGCAGGAGTATTGGAGCCCGCAATGTCCAAAATCAAGTCCCTCAAGTTTGCCACCGAGGCTGCCATCACCATTCTGAGAATTGATGACATGATCAAGCTTGTGGACCAGGAAAGGGGGCGGGGCAAAACCTACCAGGACGCTCTCAATGCTGGCGAGCTGTAAATCCATGAACAAACCTTATCTGTATATAAATCCATGAACTGATGAACAATAGAAAATCTATACCCTTCATTTTGCTATGATTGTGCTTGATAATGAAAATAAAGTAACTTATTCCTAAATCTTTTTCTTTCCTGGTTTCACAAGATGCTTGAGAAGTGAAAAATGTGTTAATTTTATAACCATAACAAGCATATTGCTGAAAGAAGTCTATTTGTTGGCCATATTAAAGCACATAAAGTGAAAATGATTTGTATGTAATTGATGATAATATATACATGTAATAAGAAAGAAGATGGGGAGATGAGATTGCGCAAATGCCCATTCAGTTTTGTCTTAATATACAATTTTGAATTTATTTTTTTCAATTGAATATATTCAAATATATTTTAATTCAAGTTTGCAAAAGCTCAATTTCTAACTCTATTCCGTTTTTAATATATTTAAGTTATATATAATGCGCCGAAACTTTGAAGAGGATGGACGGAGAATTTGATCTAAAGTTTGATTTTGATTTGCTCGCCGAACTGGCGCCGATTGACGAATGTCTGGTCAACGATTGTGGAAATAGATGACATTACCCTATCGCAAGTATGCGAGACGTTAGAATGTGAAAACGCCGCTTTTGAGGGACTGTTGGAGTATCTGAGCAGGAAATCATGCGATGCACTGGTCATAGGTGCGAGAAAAGTGTAAGAAAGTACAAGAGAAGCAGTGAACAAATCGAAATGGATGTGTCAAAGATCTTGGATCCACCTATGAACGAACTAGCGTGTGATACAGATCCCCCGAGAAAGAAAATTAAATCTGAAAATATTCCATGTGAAAACATTTTGCAGGATCAAAGCCGTATTTGCCAATTGCAACTTCAATTTCAGCATTGGAAATTAAATAAAAGAAATTGCATGACATGGGTTTTTTCTTCAGGATTTTGGTTTTTGCCAAAGAGCAACATTAAAGTTTGATCAATTTATTCATTATTTTTTTTTTTCTTAAGGTTTGCAGCAAACCAAAGAGTACCGATGTTTTATCAGTGATGTTTCTCGGATACAGAACACTTTTGCCTCATTTGCATAAGAAACGCCCATCAAAAGTGTTCTGTATCACAGATACAGCACAAACAAATCCTATAGTAAAAGTTATTAAGTCGTGTCACAACGTAGCTTGTTTAAATACTATGTGTCACTTGGTCACGAATTTACGGACTTGTATTATTTTTTCAAAACGCTCAATTGTTGGGATACAAAATGATATTTTTAATATATAGTGGGTCACTTCTCCACGTTTTTGTTGATTGAAATCTGTTTGTTTTCCATTAGACCTTATTTAGGCTATGAGAAAAATATGGAGCACAGACCCACTCTATATAAGTTCTAAAAAATGACACTATTTGCAGGTTTTGATACGTATACGCCTATTTGAGTCATCATATTCCCGGTATTGTACATATTTATAGGTTAAAAATCAATTTTATGTTAAATATATACATGTATTGTTTTAAATGATATTTTAAGAAATATCAGATTGATTTGATATTCTAATTTTTTAGTATCTTGTCCGACCGTGCATGGGCATTTTACACGCCTTATCCACTCATCTTCTTTTATTCTTGCTACTTGGTATTTTTATGCCCCTCTTCGAAGAAGGGAGGTCATATTGCTTTGCTACATGTATTTGGTCGGTCGGATCTCCAACAGTATCCGTTCATTTTCTTCGCAAAGGATGCACATATTGAAATGAAATTTAATATACATGTTTATCATAATAATATCTAGGTCAAGTTCGATTTTGGGTGCGATCGAGCAATTTTCGACAGTTGTGCCCCTTGGAAGTCGAAAAATTCTAATTATTTGGAGTTATCGTTCATTTCCTTCGCATAGGCTGCACGTATTGAAATGAAATTTGATATACATGTTTATCATAATAATATCTAGGTCAAGTTTAATTTTGGATACGTTCAAGTTTTTTTTGACAGAGTTATGTGCCTTGTATTAATTATTTGTAGTCTTTGCAGATGTTTCCAAGGGATGGGGGGGGGGGGGGGGGCATAAGTGTTTACAAACATCTCTTGTTTTTTTGTTTTAAAGCCATGCATGTTGAACAATGCATAGTTAGGACAAAGTAAATCCTTCTTATCATTCTTTTATTTTGTTGAACAAGTTTTATTGCTGTAAACTGCTGTAGATTAATTCTCCGATTCACAGCGAGATACTTGTACATGTATCAAGTTGGATGTTGGCAATGTTAAGCTGGGAGTGTTACCTGCCTCGGTGCCAAGTTTTAACCATGATGAATTATCTAATATCAGAATAACGTCCCAATCAAGAAAAAAGGAAATAAATAAATAATGTAATATTAAAATGGACCATTTATAGGGCCCAAAATGCCTTAGTTTTTTATGGGTTCTCTCTTTTAATGATATAAATCAGCAAGAGTACATGGAGATGGTCACCCTTAGAAGTGTTAATTAGGAACGACAATAGTACCACATAAAAAGAGGCCCATGTGTCACATCGCTCACCTGAGAAACAATAGACATAATAAAATCAGCTCTATGGAGTCATGTACAAAATACCTGGACAGTGTAATATAATAGATCTTATATAAAAAGATTTTCAAAACTTTTTCCCTGCATGGATATTCTTGTGTTTATCATTGAGTCTCTTTTGTATCAGGATTATTTTATAGTCGTATATCACATACTGAGCATTGCAGTTCTTAAGACAGGCACGTAGCATCAGGGGGGGCCAGGGGGGGCCTGGCCCCCCCACTTTTTCTCGCAGCAACAATTTTTTTAAAATTTACATATAAAAAAATGAATTATAATGGAGTTGGCCCCCCCACTTTTTTGGAAGTTAGTAAAAAATTGGTATGAAGAATTTTTTTTGGAAGTGTAGTTGAGTCTACCCCCCCCCCCCCCCCCCCCCCCCCCACGGATCAGGATTTTGAAGATTTTTGGTAAACTTTAAATTTCCCTTTTTTTGCTTGTGAAGATTTTTTGGATGGGTCTGGCCCCCCCACTTTCAAAAACGATGCTACGTGCCTGTAAGAAGATCGTAAACAACTGTTTATTAATGGGATATGAACCTCAATCAACCTCTGAACTCCTTGTGAGGCCCAAGAATTCTCCAGGGGCCAAAGTCTCAACAATTTTCAATAATCAGCTATATAGCAAAATACTTGTACAAATTAACAATACCGGTAATACATTAAATATGTCTGGTGGATCAAAGTGTATGAGTTGGAATTTATTAGCCTGAAATTGATAACTATTTATTTTAAATTTTTGCTTTTATTTCTCTGTTGTTCTTGTACAAATGAACAAACAGGAATATAACCAGGATATGCTGGTAAAACGTGGTCGCTTCAGATACTTATAAAATATAAGTAGGCTAAAATGAAATTATTGATATTTGATAATTTAGCTTTACTTTTCATTCTATGGGTACAACTATAAATATACATACACACATATATATATATATATATATATATATATATATATATATATATATATATATATATATATATATATATATATATATATATATATATATATATATATATATATATATATATATATATATATATATATATATATATATATATATATATATATAATTAACGTTATATATTTTTATCTTACATACAAAATGATAATCTGTTAGGCAGGGGGTGGTGATAAGCTGGGGGGTTTTTTTTGGTGAATTTCTAATTTTAGTAAAATTTTGTTATCTCGTGCTTAGAAAAGAATCTTTCATGAAAACAACAATATTTTTCATCCCTAGAACTCGTTAACTCGTTATTTCAATCCGGAATATGACAGTGTTTTCTTTTACTTTTACCTCACCCACTCGGAATACAACGCTCTCATTAAAAGCTCAAGAGGATTTATTTGGGTCGTCCCAGCAACCCAATCGCGTCAAAGTGTTTCAAAACATTATGTGAAAACCAATTTTAAAATAATTTTTACCCATTTTGAAATATTCCAAACACTGAAAAGGAACAGACATGTCTGCCAGGTAATTAGAATGAAACAGTCAATGGTTGTATTTGAAAATTGAGTGTTTTTTGACATTTGAATAGTTTACAAATTGCTAGAATTTCCTCAGTTCCTCAATTAAATTGATAAGCGATATTGTATTCATTGTAAACCGTTTTGCTTTAGAAATCTAATAAAGACTAATGCTTTTGTTGTTGGTGATATGGTCTAATGAATGCTGCAAGTATGTTGTCATTGTTTTTCAAGACATGTATTAATTCCTGGTGTTAACTCATTTCTATAATTCTAAAGTGTTGTTCCATACACTCCTAAAAAGAAGTCAGATGCTTTGCCATCCATAGATGCTACCAATGAAATACAAGATCCGTTGGATTTTTCATTTTGTCGATTAAACAAAGTAGAAGGTAAGACAATTTAATTTGAAATTCGGATGTACATGTAGCCAAGGAAAAATTATACAGTATGACAATGCGCTATTATTAAGACAAGAGCTCTAGGCGCCATCTAAGGCCTTAAGTGGAATTGGTCCATACTAAGTTTGTTTTTCTTTTTTAGTTTGTTTAAAAGAATTATTGAATTGAAGAAATTTATAATCTCCTGCACATATTTGTTTGCATTGATAATTCAGGCTGTGTACTGTGGAATCATTAAATTTCGCGGGGGCCAATTTTTGTGGATGGCTTAAATTTTACAGATTCGTGGGGACATAATTTCATGTATTCTTATATATCTACAAAAGGAAATATATATGACTTTATTACCCTAATTTATCAATTCGTGGAGGATGTTATTTCATGGATGAGAGTTACCCACGAATTCCACTAAAATTGATCCACCACGAAATCTAATGATTCCACAGTATTGGGTATTAATTTAAGCGTGATTTGTCAAAACTGAATAATTTTGACTGGCGTCTCTTCCCAAGAGTCTCAACAAATTCTCTGAAATTATTATATATGATGGGCAGAGTCCTTTAAGTAAGTCTTATTTACGAACAAAGTTCAATAGAAGCTCCTGAATTTTACAGCTAGAAGCCGAAAGAAATATTTGTGTTGATTTTAAGGGATAAAAATAATTTTTAAAGCTGTTTTAGTCTATAACTGAAAGTAGTGTCATGCATATTATTTAAGAATTACCAGTAGTATACACTATACAGATTTTGTTGACAGGTGGACAGTGATACACATGTCTAACATTTAACTTTCTAAAGTCTGTGTTTGCAAAAACAAAACCACTCTCATTCAGTTTTCTCATTTACTGTCTTTCTATGGATTAACTGATTTCTTAATATTCACCAGATGCTTTGGATGAAGAGCCTAGACTGTCTCCAAGGAAAGATGCCTGCACAGCAGAATCTGGAAAGTCTTTAAGTCGCTGTCTTCGATTAAACAACAACAGTCTTCAGAATATTGAACGCCTTGGTGAAATAATTAATGCCAAGTTTGAAAATCCAAAAAACATTGCTTGGATAGACTTGTCATTTAATGAGCTGACAACTGTAGACCCTGTAAGAAATGTTCATTTCAGTGGTAACATTTCTGGATGTGTAAACACAGCTTTATCTGAAAGTTCTTTTCAGATCCATATATTGAATCTGATTTCTTTTACAGGTATTATTAGAATTTACTGAGCTTCAGATTCTATATCTACATGGTAACCAAATAGCTGACATTAAAGAAATTGGCAAGCTGTCTGGCCTTCCAAAATTAAGAAAAATCACACTCCATGGAAACCCATTGGAAAAAGCTAAGGTGAAAACATTACAATATTTTATTACCAGGTTAATTAATTGTAAACTTTGAAATGTGTGTTTGTGTGTGTGTGGGGGGGGGGGGGGGGGGGGGTCATGTTTTCACATTTTACAATCATGACTTAAACAATCACTGACTTTATTGCCCAGGAAAAATCTAATTAAAGAGAATTTTTATCTAGTGTTATGTTTAATATTGTGTATAATATGTTGCAGGGCTACAAGTTCCAAGTGTTGGCAATGGTTCCTCAGCTTCAAGCAATTGACTTCAGTCGTGTAACAAAGTGTGACAGAAAAACGGCAGAAGTCTGGAACAAATTGAACAATGCTCCCAAGAAAAAGAAGGAAAAAATTGATGATGACTAAAAGTGAGGTTTAAAGGGTTCTGTTTATCAATATAAACATGTTATTTTGTACCAACTTTTCACCCCATACTGTTTTTTATTTTGTCCTTGAGGCATATTAGATAAATAAATTGTATATGTAAACAACATACATTATCTGGTAACGTAGGATAACGCTTTATATCTTGCATTTATTTGATAAATTTACAATGGCATTTTAAAGATTTATAATAAAAATATTTGGAGAGAATCTATGTTTTAGGAGGAGGCCATATTGATTACTGTGATAACTTCAGTTTGTTATTTTGTTGAAAGTGAACAATGCCAAGTATTGAGCTGTGTTAGATGTTGTTGATGACGTTACATGGTTCATGAATAAAGTCACAATGTACATTCAATCAGACAACCTGGGTTTTTATGTATCCAGTCTTAATTGTACATGTACTGTGAAGACTCCCTGCAGATTAAAATATAGATCACTTTTGTTGGTGTCTAATACATTTATACATATGTAGTTCCTTTGATCTCGGCAACATTTATGAGCCCTCTATATTTGATTAAATATTTCCTGTTTAACGTATTTAAAAAGACATTTGCTTAAGGGCAACGGACCTAACTCGCTTTGCACAGATATATCGCCGTCTAAAAGGAGTGATTGTTATGAACTTCGAATTCTCAGTATTACATCCCATCACTAAAACATGATGAAAAATCGCTTATGATGCAATATATAGCTGTTTAATGCCATCAATACACACTTTAATATTGCTTGTAGTGGGCGACCTTAACCTCTATTATTTAACATGCTGAAATACGCTTTTTATCATTATTTAGCATGCACAAATTTTGTTAGGGGATTTGTTAAAGTTTTGTAAAGAGTTTTATATTAGCTCACAATATTTATAATTAAGCTTCCACATAGTAAGATTATTTAACAGAGTTTGAGCCAGTGAACAAATCATTTACATTCCGATTCGCATTAATACTTGTATCGAAAAAATATAGTAAAACATCCTTGTGCTTAGTTTTGAAGTACATGTATTTTATTTTGAAAAAATGTACCGGTATAGCAAACTCTAATAGTTTTTTGCTTTCATAAATCCACTTCAAAATGATGTACAAAGCCTCTTTCTTAGAGGTCACATCTCACTTTGACATGTGCCCCTGTAAAACAGAAATTGTCGCAAAAAGTCATAATTCCAGAATAAGGGGTAGGGGTGATTCCTATTATAGTACACATACCTCTCTTGAATGCCAAGAAAGTTGTCATGAAAATATTTAAGTGATATAACTAAAAAAAATCATTGAGAATTTTTTATGTGCCATCACATTTTGTTCAAATTTAAAATAAAAAAACTCTAAAGTTTGAGTGCTGATTTTAAATAAATACCATAAAACCAATATGTAAACAATAACAAGACTAAAACTTTGTCTACAGAATTTCAAACTAGTTATCTTGCTTGTAACTCAATATTTGACTTACAAATGAAGAGACATTAAAATTACCCATATTAACCATTCTGAACATGAAAACGGAAAAATGAAATTTAAGATTTTGAGCTCTAATCAGGTTATAATTGTTTGCCAATTAATAAAAAAAATTGAAAGCATACAAAAATTTTGTGGGTAAATTTTAAAGTATGCCATGCTCAAACTATTTTCTTTTTATAAAGCCAAGACATGCATTATTGCTATGTACTCAACCATGCGCGGATCTAGAGGGACGGACACCCCCCCCCCCCGGAAATTCCCTTGATCCGCCACATGTCCACTGCTGGGCAACTGAGTGCATAAAAAGGATGTGCACTAAGAATACTACCAAAATTCTTGATCCCAGCAATCTATGTACTAGTATACCACATCTGTAAACCATAGTTAAACTGTTAAAGCAATTATCGGTCATCTATGTTTCAGAAGTGTAAACTATATATGATTTACATTAAAAAAACGAACCATTTGCGATTGCAAAACATATAGTTTACCTGAGAAAAATAATCGTGGAAAATATAATTAAAAACCCTTACTTATATTTAACGAATGTAAATTATAGTTTAATAACAGATGGGAGTCTATATTTATAGGCAAAATCTATGGTTTATACGTTTATTTACAGACAGGAAAACTTAAACTAGCATTTGTAAACTGTAGTTTAGGATCGTTGAATATGGTTTTACAATGGAAACTACATGTATAGTTAACGAATTGTAAACTCTAGTTTACATGCAGGATTAATCAAGTCAACATGCAAGAAAATTATGTCAACATGCAAGATATAATATAAATGTCTACATGCAAGATAAATTTTGTTGACATGCAAGTTACAAATTTTTTAAGAGCATCTACTTTTTATGCGAGTAAATCATAGATGGAAGATGCAACATAATTATGACAACATGCGTCTATTATTTATCTTGACATACGAGATAGTTATGTAGACATGCACTGTGACACATGTCGACATGCGAGTTATAATTATGTAGACATGCAAGATATTTATGTTGACATGCGAGTTAATTATGTTGACATGCGACTTATTTTATGGCAACATGCAAGTAAATTATGTTAACCTGCAAGTCATCTTGCATGCTGTAATAAATAACTTGCATGTTAACATAATTATCTCGCATGTTGTCATCAATATCTTGCATGTTACAAGGGTAACATAATTAACTCGCATCTTGACATATATAAGTCGCATGTCAAGTTCTCGCATGTTGACATAAATAAGTCGCATTTTGATATAAATAAATCGCATGTTGTCATAGTTATGTTGCATCTTGCATCTATGATATCAGATACGGGCCTTTAGTGGCATATCTCTGCCCCTTGTGCACAAATTATTTTTTTTTATCAAATATGTCGACATGCAAGATAAATTAATATGTTGACATGCAAGATAGTTATGTCAACGACTCAACATGCAACATAACTATGTTGACATGCAAGAAAAATTGCTTTCAAATAAAAATAATAAAAAATCTCAAATATCGCCAACATGTGACTTTCAAGATGCTTAATGCTTCTTATTTATGTCGACATGCAACTTATTTTTGTTAACATGCAAGATAAATATGCTGACATGCAAATTCTTTATGTCGACATGCAACTCAGTTAACATATGCTACTTATTCATATCGACATGCA
The DNA here is from genome assembly GCF_963853765.1 of Magallana gigas. Classification (NCBI taxonomy): domain Eukaryota; kingdom Metazoa; phylum Mollusca; class Bivalvia; order Ostreida; family Ostreidae; genus Magallana; species Magallana gigas. Next base: position 48,313,082 of record NC_088854.1, read on the forward strand.
ACTTAGTTATGTTCACATGCGAGATAAATATGTTGACATGCAACTTATAAGTTATTAAGTTGCATGTCGACATAAATATGTTGCATGTCAACATTTATATTTTGCATGTTAACATAATAAACGGTTGCATGTCGAACATAAATAAGTTGCATATCGACATAAATAAGTTGCATGTTAACATAAATATGTAGTATGTCGACATAAATAGGTTGCAAATCAACATATTTATCTTGCATGTTCACATAACTAAGTTGCATGTCGACATAACTAATTAAGTTGCATGTCGACATAGAGAGGTTGCATATGTTAACATAAATAAGTTGCATGTCAACATATTTATCTCGCATATAAACATAAATAAGTTGCATGTCTACATAAATAAGTAGCATCTAGCATCTTGTCACATGTCACATGTGGGCGAGATTTGAGCCTCGGATTTTTTTTAGATGTTTTATAATTGTAACCAGTGTAAGTAATTAATATATAATGTTTGTCTATTTGTAAACGTAATTGTTTCTGTGTGCATGTGTGTGTGTTTTATTTACATCTCCAGGTGAGATTGTCCACGTGTAATTGTTTATTTTTATTTGACCATTCGACTACCCGTTTGACCTGTCTGACAACATTCTAAATTTAACTTCTACTAACCAATCTTCCCGCCTAACTAACCAGACCCGCGCACACTTTGTCTTGCCTTGAGAGGGGACAGACCTGCATGAAGATTAAGCGCAAGCTTTGTCTGCGATTAGCTGCCGGTGTCTGGTAATTCTTGTGTAATTTATTACTTATAAATATATTCTATGTTCATAATTTAACAATTCCATGCTATATATTAAATAATCTTTATCCAAGTTATTGTACCGTATTCTGAGATAATTGTCAAATGAGTCAATGTTGTATGTTTCAGGTTTTTCGTATATATTGAATAAATACATTGTATGACCCTCACTGGTGTTCTGTCTACTGCCTGGGTTACATAATTCTTATTTTATTGCAGTTTACTTGCATGTCAACATAGTTATGTTGCATGTTGACATAACTATCTTGCATGTCAACATATTTATCTTGAATGTCAATATATTTGAAAGAAAAATAATTTGCACACAAGTGGCAGAGATATGCCACCATACGGGCGGACGTAAGTAAATGATTTTTCATGTCAGCATATTCTCTTTTGAGAATTAAGTAGGCTACTGTATGCATGTCCACTTTTCAAAAGAGAATAATGTTAACATTATTATCTTGCATGTTAACATAATTTTTCTTGCATGTTAAGGGCAGAGATATTCCACAATAATACAATACATATTTAGATTTTTCACAGTTCAAAGTCACCAATGAGTTAGGCCCGCTGACCTTAAGGGTGTTATTTACTCAGGGTTTGAGTTCTCAAATTCCGATTGTTAAAAAGTTCAATGTAATGAGTAAAATTTGTTCTAAACACAAAAAGTATTTATGAAATGAATTATTATTGACAAAACATTCAATAGTTTTACTTTATTATGGAATTATGCTCAAACAAAAATTGACTTTTAGCCAAACAGAGGAAATTCGGACTAAATTTTGCAGATTATGTTTTCTGCTAAAAGTTTTTTGACAGTAGTCTAATATTAAAAGTTAGGATTTTATATTTAAGTCTACGTAATTTTGCATATTTTCGTTGGTTTTACCTTACTTATTCATTAAAATAATCTTATGGCACGAATAATAATAATATTGAAAAATGCTTAAAAACGATAAAAGACATCATATCTCAAAATTTTGATCATTGACCTCATATAAATTTTATGCCAACAGAATAAGGTCAATATAAGTAGTTCGTTATCATAAATGTTTTTGTATTATCATCATTCAATTTTTTGTAAAATTGAATCAAAAATGGGTAGGGATTTGAAAACTGGTAGAGGAAATTCGGACTGAATTATTTTTAAAAATTGATGCTGAAATATTAATGTTGTGTACTTATTTAGTGCCACTACCATTCGTAAACTGTATCTTATTTTTTAAAGTGTTTAATTATTTGTAATATTTTTATAATTAAGAAAATCTCAATCGTAGTGTAAAATTTTATGGGATTTTTCTTGAATTTTCAATAAATATTCAATGGCCATTAACTCAAAAAGTAGGTCATTGACCTACTTTTCTGAAAGTGAAAAATAACAATACAAGCAAAGGTCTATAACACACAATAGATGGTTTTTCATTATCATCAGTGGATTTTTTTTTCATTCTGAGTAAACGTCATCCTTAACGAGGCCGAGTACAGAACGAGTACGCACGCTTTCGCGCAGCGTTTCATTTGTATTGTGACGTCATCTTTTTGCTTGGTTGACGCCATGGCGTGATAGTTTCAACTGCAGATATTCAGCGAAAATTGTTGAAAATATCTCGTTTGATGCGTAAAAATAATGTTATATTGTGGAATAAACATAAATGTCTCGAAGTATAAGCTATATCTGGGCTCGGGTCGAAAACGCAAAGAGGGTTCAGCAGGCCTAGCCCTCTGTCGCGTTTTCTTAACCCGCCTAAATATAGCTTAATTCATACATTTCAAGACTGTAACCATGTATTTTATATTAATGACCCTTAATATGTGATGTTATATATTTATTATTACTTAAATATGTCTGAATGTTTTAATAATACTATATAGATCACCTTTTTCGCCTTTGTCAAATAAAAAAATGGCCATTATCTGACAAATCTGGGAAATTGGGCATACAAAAATCAACGTTGATAAGACCCCTGGAACAAACCAGGAGGTAAAATGTTTTTTTTATTTGACCATTTGATGCCCTTTAACAATAACTTTAATATGTCGAACAGAAAAAGAAATCCCTTGGGCAGAAGTTTTGAAAAAATGTAAAAAACATGCAAAGTTGATACATTTCAAGCAAAATCCCATAGGGTCCTATGTTAAAGATTTACAAACTTTGAAATGACCCCCTAAACAAACAGTGTGGTAAATGTCTTATTTTTTAATCTTAAAATGATAATTATATCGGTAGAAATTCATGTAAAAAGTTTCATAAAAAAATCTAGGGCAGAACAAATTAGACCCGGCCTCGTTAATTTTTTTTTCTCATTCAGAGTATATTGTGTACAACTTGTCTTGAACCAGCAAACCGGAAGTACGTTGTTTTACCTGTAAAAATTAAAAGTTTGCAACTTTGTGAGGTGAGATATAAATGAACTTTTATTGAAGACTTGCCATGGACGAGGAAATCGTTGGTAACGGAAGAGTAAGCGAAACAGATACGAACATTGAAATATACGAGGAGCTAGATATGAAAGTAGAAGCGTTTGATGCATCGTATCTTGAACATGAAAGTGAACAGCAGGTCATGGCGGAAGAAAACAATATGTCCTTTGCAGAACCAGTTGAGCAAAGAAAGCATTTTAACGGTAATAACAGACCAAGAGGACAGCTCACAATGGGACAAAAACGCGAAATGTGCATATATAAAGAAGAAAATCCCAAATGCACCATGCGACATATACAAGAACACTTCCAAGAAAAATGGAATCACCACATAGGACACTCTACTGTACATGACATTTTGAAGTTCAAATCTAAGTACTTAAGTCTCCCAAAATTGAGAGAAAATTGCCGAAGACTAAGGAAAACAAGAAACTTTGATATGGAAGAGAAACTATACAAATGGATTGTGGAGAATAACATGCGTGGATTAGGAATAACCAACACAGCAATCAAAGAGAAAGCACAGTCTTTGGGAGAAGAATTTGCTGTTGATGAGTCTTTCTCTTACTCAAATGGCTGGTTGCATTGCTTCAAAATTCGATATGGTCTAAACAAGAGAAAAATCAGCACAGAAACCAGCCCAGTGGTTATGGGATCACAGGTTGATTTCATGAACCAACTCCTCATGGAACTTAAATTCTATGACTTAAATGAAATTTATTGTGTTGAGGAGGTTAAGCTTATTTATAACTTAAAGCCATATCAACAAACAACCTCTAATGCTACTGTTGTGGTTGGTTTGTGTTCAAATGCAAATGGGTCCAACAAATTAAAACCATTTGTTTTTGCTAAGCCAATGGATGCTAGGTTTATTGGAGAGAGATTTCAGCCTGACAATTATGCATGGTTCCGAGTTGCCCCAGATGGAGATGCCAATTCCTTCTCTGATTGGATCTGTGAATTTGATGATCAGCTAGCTGGCAATAAAAAGAAAGCTCTCCTTTTATTGAAATTCTCGAGACAGCATGAAGAAATAGAGAATGGACTTCGAAGCATCAAGCTCATGTATTTGCCAAAGAACATGAATGAAGTGAGCATGAATAATCCATTTGATGCAGGGCTTCTCGAAGAATTCAAGACAAGATACAGAGGGAACTGCCTTCAGCATTTTCTAGAGCAACAATTGAAAGGAGAAGAGGAAAGTCTTGGGTTACGTGATGCTCTACGATTTATTTATGATTCTTGGACCTCAATTCCCCCACAGACCATTCTAAAGTATTGGCAGCAGTCTAAGCTATTGTCATCTGTTGAAGTACTGAACATTCCAACAAACACAGGAGATAATGCTGGAGATCTGGCCCAACTCTTGATGCGGAAAATCGAGGGAAGGAACAAAATGCCTGTTGAACAGTATCTTAGATTTGAGGAAATGAATCAGAAGATGTTACAGCAGGATGAATCTGGTACAGAAAATAATGGATTGAATGATGGTGCTCCTAGTGATAGTAGCAGTGTTTCATGTTCAGAGGCGAAAGAGGGACTACTGAAGTGTATCAGATTCACAGAACAAACAGAAAATGCTACCCAGAAATTACAAACTATGTGGAATATGATGAAGTGGTTAGATAAGCAGCAATGAGCCAGAACCTTATGCAACTCAATTTTGTACACATACATTCCTGTAAATATGTTACATTCCTGTCAATAAATTCCTGCATAGATGTTAATTCAAGTTTTTGTTGTTCTGTAAACTGCCTTTTCTTTAGCAATTACTTATAGTTATTATTTGATATACTTTAGACCACTTTTATTTTATTTTTTTGGTATTTTTTCATTTGAATACAATTAAAGTTAATTTGAGAGACATGATGTTTTACAAATCAATGGTCCGAAGTTTTACTTTAGTACATAAAAGTTTATAAGCAAGAATTTTATCACGAGTAGTCTTGTTGCAAATTAACATGTAAACTAGGCATCATTGAGATGGTGACTACTGCTATTTCAAAGGGCCCTGCTTTAATTGATTGACATGAAGATGAAAATCATTTTTTGATGACTTTGCTTTGACCTCAACCTCTGACTTAAGTTCAAGATCATTCTTATCATTCATACAACAAGCTCTCTATGGGTTTATTATAAAGCAGATATGGCTAAGGGGAGAAAAAAATTTGGGCCCAGATGTACAAGGATTTTACAAGGTCAACTACATGTATGCTCTTGAATTTTGACAGAGACTTCATTCAAGGTCACTGCTCCCACCTTATCAATAAGAAGTCTTTTGGTGAGAGTATGAAAAGGATTATACATGAACAAGATTAAACCGAGGGGAAAGAAATTATAGTCAGAAAAAATAATTTTTCATATACATGTACATGTAGATCAGCAATGACCTTGTCATGACCTGGAAACTTGATTCAAGGTCACTGCACACCTTTTACCTACAATCACTTTATGTAAAATATGCACCAAATTTAGCCGAGTGGAGAGAAGATATGCTTTGAACTCATGACAGACTGAATGCTTTAGGGGGGTCTGCAAAGCAGGTGTTTAATAAAGTTCTAGTGTACTCATTTACAGTTAATACAGTACAGACTCATAAATATACATTTTTATATGCATGCAAATACCTTTTTTTACATTTTGAGTAATAAAAAATGGCCATTGATTTTAACATGATATTAACATTTTGGATCACCTTAATGGTAATTAATGTAAAACAATTTTGGTGTAGAGAGTGCAACACATTTTCATGAATGACTGCAAATGGCCCCTTCAAGTAAATATCCTAGTTTTAATGTGACCTTGTAGAAATGAGATTTTCCTGTCATTGTGCATATTTATAATGCTTATGATTTCAAACAGTTGAGCACAGCTAGGCTTAAGCAAACATCTCTGACCCTTCCTTACTAATCATGAGTACATGTATACAATTGGGAATCACATTTCAGCATATTCACTTAGTGCAAAAAAGGTGACAAATGAAATATTTATTTGATTTCAACCTCTAAGGCATTCAAAATTTTTTTGCTTGAAAATTGCTGATTTGCTTGTATACTATACAAAAAGTCCTTTATAAATAAGCTATTTAAAAAAAAATCAACAACAATAAATTATTTCATTAAAATATTTTGCTTTATTTATGCAAAATATAATTGTTACATACAAATAATGATCATCCTGAGTATCTAGTACAGAGTGTTACCATGGCAACCTAAACTGAGTAAATCAGACTGGTGTTGTCCACATACAGCCTAAACAAAATACTGTGCATTCAACCCAGGGTACAATAGGTAAAGCCTTACAACCCAAACCAAGACAGACAGAGAAACCCTCCCCAGCCTGGGGCTGTGTTACACGACCGATCGGGGCAGATTTAGCAATAGGGTATAACAAAGCTGATTTTACTTTTGACAAAACGGGGTTACATAGTTTTGAAGAACAAGACACATTACTGAAGATCTCAAAGGTTAGATTTTTAAACAATTCTAAAAAAGTTCATTGTTCAAATGAGATTCAACTTTTCCAAAACACCCACTAAACTGAAAATGAAAGTAATATTGTCTGTGATTTGCTACCATTTGAAATTAATGCCAGTGAACTGGTAGAGAGAAATTTCAGTTAATATAACAAATGTATAATGATATGAATGTATAAAACAAAACCACATATAACAAGAGCTAAAATGAAATAAATATGATCATTTCAACGTACTAGGTTATAGTGTAAATATATAGATAATACATGTATATAGATATATGGTTATATATTAAACATCTAAAACAAATCACAATCACAATTTACCTTCATGTGTATAGATAATCTACACAAACATTGTACATTGAGAACTACAAATTGGGTAAAAATATATCTAAAGGTATTGCTATCATATGTTCATTTCATTGTTCTCCTAAAAAAGATAATTTTGCTAATTTTTATTATTTACATGCTTAAAAATCTAAAAAAAAGATCTTGGAAGAAGTGTATAAGCTAAAATCAATACATTTAGTAGTAAGATTATAAAATGCATCATTCTTTGGTCTAACAGAATCCACAAATTAAAACATTTTTTTTTTTTATCAAAAAGTGTATATGATATCAGTAAGAAAGTTATATCATTTTGATTCAAACCATTTAAGTAACAGATGTACATATAAAAATATGAAGTGTACCCTCATTTCTCTACATATAAATATCACACACCTTTGATTATAATATCTGTTATGGTAAAAATACCAATATTGCAACAATTTGTTCATATAATAACAGTTCAATATTCACTTCACAAGAGAGGGGTCAGTGATAGCGAGTTCATTCACAGATGAAGATAGGGTTTTTAACCAATGGCATCTTGCATAGATAGTAATTGCACAATAAATTATGATCGCACAGTTTTGAATAGAAAGGATGAGTTTACAGACCCCAGTGTGGAGTGACTTGATAAGTCTTTACCCTACAGTGAATGACATCTGTCAGTCAACATCTCATGTTGACCCCTCCCCTTACATGTCAATCATGCATCACTTCCATTGCTGACAGCTGTCAATCCCTAATGCCCATGACAACAGATCCTGTGACTATGCACCAAAAAAACAAAGAGCATTTATCTGCTCAACTGGAATCTTTGTCTCTTCTAGGAACATGTGGAATGATTTGATCACAGCTTGTTCAGCGCTTTTACAACCAAAGCAATCTTCTCTATGTTTATTGTGTCTGAATATTATTTTGTGTAATCATTTCATACTTCTTGCCCAACTCTATCGTCCTTCAGAAATTCTTCAAGGCGCGTTTCTTCACTCTGATTTCCAGACATTTCTTTTGGGATGACAGGAACAGTCATGGAGACATTTGTGAAGAAAGCCATTTTTTCTCTGAAAATTATTTAATTACACTTTAGATAGATAGTATACATGTATGTTTGTTTTTATTTTCCTACTGGTACATAAAACAGATAACGTAGCATTAAATTGTAGTACAATGGAGGAGTATGCATAAAAAATGATGAAACAAATCACATGCAAGACTAATGAATGATTCAAGTCAATTCCTCAAAAAGCAAAAGCTGAGACTGACATACCTAAAGGACTGAGTATTGGAGTGTGGGCTGTTTCTCTTCAGTCTCTGCACATCTCTAGTCACCTTTTTCATCATCTGCTCGGCCCGTCGGTCCTGTTTTGATAGCTGCTTACTGTCTTTGTGGGCCTAAACACAAAACAACCCCTATATTATTCATTTAATAATAATTTAGGTACATGGAGTCTTGGTAGATGATATTTCAATCTATAATACATGCAAAAGTTTATCAATGTAAAATTGTTGACAATGATATTCATGTACAAAGGGGAACTGAAAAAGATACAACTTTTCATGCTACATGTATAGGGTACATTGAAAATATCAAAACCTCGGTATAAGAGTCAAATCTATGGTTAATTTGATTTTACGTCTATACACACAGTACTGGGTAACAAATGCATCAATGTACAAATATAACAGTATGTACTGATATCTCTATAACACTACTGTAGTGATGAGTGTACACAACAGTAACATGTTATATACTAATACATGTACATGTATAATAAATCATACTTTTGGCTACTAATTTCTGTTAGTACATAAAGCTTAACTATATGATTCCAACAAGAATTACATGTTTATATCATATAAATACAATGTATAATCTGTGTGTTTAGTTCTGTCTAATAATCAGTTTGATAGATAAAGGTTTCAGGTGTTATATTTTTAAATAAACGTCTCAAACGGATAAGATATCTTGTATACACATGAACTGAAGAAGAGTTAATTTAAGATGCCACACTGAATGGTACTGGACAGATTGTTAAAAGCTTTCAAGTACTTGAGGATTGCACATTCTAGTGGACATGATTATATTCATGCATAGCATGCTTCTGAACAAGTGAATCCTTACTGATCTAACAGCCTGAAGATCTCGCAGCTTCTGTAAAACCATCATAAACTCTATTTATCATTTTCCATTTAGGCCTACTCCTACTTCCTTCAGTTTAACTCATTTAATTAAAATATCATATACCAATCAAGAGTATACAAGACTTTACCATGCGATCTGCTTCAGTCAGAAGCTTCTGGAACTGTTCATTGTCAGCGAGCCATGAAGGTATCTCCACTTCCCCTAGAAGTATATACCGGTATGTGACGATACATTTCAATATCACAAGTCATATTTCTATACTATTCTTTTTATTCTCTTGAGATGTTAAAAGTGAAAAATATTCATTTTATGAGGTTAATATCTACACTTATGGTTTTCATGTAATCATTTTCATAATTGACAACATGTCCACATTTAACCTCTTTTATGAGTTTAATTTCTAACCTTTAGCTTTTGCATTCTCCAGAAGTAAGTGAAGCTCTCTCAATCTCTTAATCTCATCATGGAGCTGGGTAAATTTTGTTTTGGAGGCCTGTAAGTCAAGCTCCAAATCAATTGATGTTCTTAATGGAAGTTTTTCCCCTCGAATACCATGAACTGTTGACTAAAATAGACAAAAGATTTATTAGAACCTCAGTACAGAACAAACTTTGAAAAATATTTCCCAATTCAAAGACAGAGTTATCTCTCTTATCACAACTGTATACAGAAACTCAATCTTAATGTCACTTAGTGCAAGAGTTTATATAGAACTATCCCTAGCCATCATAGCTAAATGTATATGAAAGAGTTATTCTTTCATTCAGCAATTATAAATTAAAATAAGCATTGACTTGAAAAAAGGTATAAATCTATTCCCTCTTGAACATAACAAAAAGATTTGCCATAGTGTGCAACAAGTTGACTTACTCTTTTCCATCTCATGCTTCTTCGATCCAGTGAATTCCTCTGAAATGGACCTTTCTTAAAGTTTGACATTGCACTATCACTGTCACTTCTGTTCAACTGCCAAAAAAGGAGACCAACAAAAATCAAACATCTGATGCTAATTACTCCACAAAAAATTTCATAGGAATTTTAATGATTTAAGCTGATTCTGTATCTAATCATTGATTCAATAAAAATCAACAAAACAGTACATATATATATCTCTTATTCTAAAATTTTATGTTCATGAATTCATTTGACAAATTTTCATTCCAAAAATATACTCAAAAGAAGAGTAACAACACAACACAATGTGTTTGTCACTTACACATAAACAATTACAATAAATCTGGCACTTGAACAAAACAATATACAAAGTTTGACACTTACCCTACACACATATTGGCTGCCGGGCCTACAGGCGGGGGAAAAGGTTTGGGACCGCCTAATGGTACTGCTCCTGGGTCCCTCCTGAGGCCTCCTTTTGATGGTGGGGCGGTCTGAGTACATGGACACAGTGTTGGTCTCTTTGTCACAAGTAACGGCAGCCATAGCATCCTCCTGGTCCGTGGAACTTCCGCTGTCGCCCTCAATGTACACAGCATTGTGGAGTTCCTCCATCACCTCATTGATCTTCTCATCATAGTCCTTCAGGGGAGAGGCAAAAAAGGTTTCTGATTACTTTCACAATTTTTTTACAGTGTGTAAATCATACTGAAACCATATAAACTTTAGGGAAAATATTGAATGCTTCTGTTAACCTTTGGCGATGTGTAAGTACATGTAGTAAGAACTCCAAAATCAATTCCTAGTTATGTTTTTGGCAATCTTGACCAGAGTTGTTGTTTGCACAAACAATGTTCAGTATAAATGGTTCTTATTCTCAAATAAATTAACAACAATTGATGTGTACACAAACAATGTTTGGTATGAATGGTTCTTATTTTCCATATTTATTAACAACCTGTTCAGTTTGACTATGACTTACAGCTTCGTTCTCTACATCTTCCTCCTCTCCCACATCTCCTTCCCCACCTCCTACCAGTGGCACACTGTGGTACAACCTCTCCATATCATCAGGACCTGTCAATCAAAACATCATGTCAATAAAATTAACATACACAAATAATCATACTGTGACAGCTTTCAATGTTTCAGATTAATGAAGCAATCCATTAAGGAACTTGGAAGCTTTTGCATTTCTTCAAGGTTGAATTTGGGAACCCCCCCCCCCCCATCTTTATAGGCCATTGAATAAAAAATTAATTGAGCTTAAGTGAATTGTGAATGGGAAAACTTATGATTATTTACTGGCAAGCAGATGGAAAATCTGAGTGTGGGAAAGTCTAATTTTCAGGAAAAGCCTGGCAGATGTTACAACAGTAAAACATATTTACCATGATTGCGAGTGAGGGTGGAAGTTTGGGAGGAAATGACAGTGGATTCATCACTGCTCTCTTCCTTCAAGGACATCACCAAGGGGTGCCGGATGTGACTGCAAGTTACACAAATATTTAGTTACACAACTACATGTATATCTAATAACACTCAATGAGTACTGACAAGAAAAGGCCAGATTACAGCACGTCTAAAGAACTGATTGATATACATGTTTATAAAATTTATTAGCACTAGAAAAGCTCCAACCCACACACATGATCTATTGCTGCAAATTATTAACAGAATGAAGACAGACTTTGGCTCAGTGTAATTTGCACTGATTCAACTGAATGTTATTATCTCTCTTCTCTTTTCTCTGACAAAACATAAACATTGACAGTTCTATAACTGGCAGCCTCTGGAGAAGAGGGTGTGGGATTCTCACTGCCAGACGGCAGCACATGCTGTAAACCCTTCCTGCAGACAATGTAACAGCTGTATGCATCATCTACAACTTTTATGACTCTCTTGTATCTAATGGAGGCATCAATGGAATGAAATGTGATTTAAAACTGCTAGACATGCAACATGTGTTTGTTTGAATTTCAAGAAAGATACCAACACTATTAAATTAAAAGAAGTCTGACATGTAAACTTCTGATATTTAAGGTTATCTGGAGAACAAGAGTTTTAAAATAACACGCAAAAATGATTTAAAATCTAAGCACCAATGAATCTGGTTGTATCTACAGTAAAGTGACATCCACTTCATAGTTTACAATTCAGTACCAGTTCAACTGGCCTGTAGTGTAGGGGCTATGTACCTGCTTTCTCTAAGTCCCTCTGTGGGAGTCTGCCTATCTTCTGATTTCTGTAACTTGGCTGAGGACTCCTCTAATAATTTGGTCACATCCTCCTAAAAAGCGATACAAAAAAATCACTCAATAGATGGCTTATCATTATAGAGCAGTTCACATCATAAAATTACTAATACTTTACTTACTGCACTTTATTAATAGTAAACTATTTTACATTTTATGTATCATATAATGCACATGCATGTCAGATGCATACATCGGCCTGATTTATCTAGCGAGTGCCAAGAACTTTTTATATGATAAAAATGGTATGCAAAGACAACAAACTGTCACTAGAATTTCTTTAAATATCTCACAAGGACAAAAAAGAGATCTATTTTGAAATTGATGTTACTGTACCTTCTGAGTTTCAGGTGAGGCAACTGGGGTTTTATCTTTGGTGGTATCAAATTGTTTTTGAGTGGAGTCGTTAGTGTCAGACTGCATGAATTTAAAGCTTAATACATTGTACCACTTCTGGGACACAGACTTCGGATCAAAGTCTGCTAGGCTAACCTGAGCACAGCCCTATAAAAAAATTAAAATAAATCATAATGGAGTCTTCATGAAAATATGCTTGTTCTTTAAAAAATGATTTAATGAATGGTACTTACAAGGCATTCTTGATAAGGTAAACTCCAAATTTGGACTTGCAGTGTCTTGTTAATGAGTAGTTGTTCAGCAATTGACACCCTGAATTCCTCACAGAATTTGGGGTGTTTTAATTCTGTGGTAGCCTTTGTTGTCCATGATGCATTCTTTATATTGGGGAGTAATGCTGCCTTAATGCACCTGTAACACAAAAATATTTCACCCTTTTGAGAACTGAAAGTTAAGTTGCTAAATCTAAATTTAATTTTCCTTCTTTTTCATAATATAATTACCTAAGTTTCAAACTTTAAATCTTTTTAAAACCAACCAGCTAAAATTTCAAGAACAATAATGAAGATTCAATGACTTAATGAAACTAGTAAATGCATAGTGATCACTTTGGAAATTGAAAGTAGGGAGGGAGCTTACACATTGCTGTTCTGAGGGAAGGCTAGTGCTGAGAGATTCCTGGCCTGCTCTATACCAATAATCAGCTGACTGTCAACACTCTTGTATCTGAAAGTAAACAATCACTCAGGATCAGGGAGTCTCCTACCTACATCAGAAACTATCTGAACAAAAAGGTAAATCAAAGCGCCGCCGGCATCAAAGAACCAGAAATGGGAGATATACAGAGTGCAAACAATTGGAGGGCTTACTTGAGCTTGATTTGAATCTGGGCGCTTTCCAGGTTCATTTCAAACATGTCATCAATGGCATCCCTGAAACAATACATACATAATCACCTAACAGACAAGATTAACATCTTATAGCACAGCTATTTTCTTCACAATCAATAAGAAACCACCATTTATTGTTTTTCTTACAAATGTTGAATCAACAGAAATTATTCTCATTCATGGCCATTTAATCTTCATTTGAAATCCAACATATGTTCTGATTTCTTTCAGACTTTGCATTAGACACTGCTTTTCAAGCTTTTTCACTGAAATTGCAATTAAAAACTTCCTACCTTTTGTTGGTGACGTTCATGGAAGCCTCGAACACCCCACTGTCACCAGCCACTGACTCGTCACTGACAGCCGCTGACACACTTCTGGTATTACCACCTGACAAGTTATTGCATACACCGGAGCTACTTTCACTGATTGGACTGAGTGGAGGGTTCGACACATCCATGATGTCTGCGAGCTGTGACCTTTTGGCACTAATAACACTATCGTTCAATGATTGTCCTGGCGAGGGATTAGGATGCACCAAAGATCCTTTGTGGGCCTCTAATCGAGACCCTGCAGAAGGCAGTCCATTCATGGGGTCTAAATTTGATTGATCTGCTATGATATTGGCACCGGCACTGTATGATAATGGTGGTTGTTGGGGGATGTTGTAAGTGGTCACTTTCCTTGGCAAGCCGCCAACATTTGTCATATGTTGATGGTAGGAGGGAGGTGGTCCTACTTCGTACGGGGACACAGGGGGTGAGGAAGCAAGAGAAGACGAGGATGAGATATCAGTATTACTGGCCATGACACTTTGGAGATAGGTATTGGTGGCTGCTGCTGTCACATCAGATGACACCTGCATTTCATGAATGGGGGATATGCTGTGTCCTTGTAACAGTTTTTCGACTCTGCGGTGCAGGTCATGTAAATTTGTGTCAGGAGAATGCTGCTGGCCATAGATATCCAGCATGTTGAGGGAGTTCAGTGAACCACGACTGCATGAAGATAATGAACCTAATGAACCGAGGCTTGATCCTGATGAAACGGAGAGAGTACTGAGTGACAAGCTGAAAGAAACAAAACACACATTTTTTAATTTTTTCCCTCTCCTGCATTCTTTTGCCTTTTTCTTTGATGTTTATAAAGGTGTTGAGTGAGGCCAATATTGATAATGAAAGCTGACAACAGACCTGCGTAACTGCGACTCTAGTAATGAAGTAAGCCTGGTGGTCTCGGCTAGCTCTTGCATAATGGAGGACTTCTCATCATGGAGTTGGAGTCTACAAAGTAATTAAAAAGACTTAACCCACTGCACTCTAATTTCTCCTGTTTTCTTCACTATTTCAACATCATTCTCTTAGTTTACATTCAGTTTAATCAAGTGCACACATTGTTAACATTTTCTCTTTAGGTACAGTTGGATGCTGGAGATAGCATGGGGGTACACCTGCAGTGTACTCTTAGTGTGGGAATTTGGTTATCAACCACAAAATATATACAAACCTATCTGCAATTTGTTTGTTAGATATTTCCACTGCAACATTCAAGTCATACTCTAGCTGACTTATTCTCTGTTGAATGTCCTTCATTTCTCCTGCACTGCGACCTTTGGGATTAATTCCTTTCAGCTCGCGAAGAAGCTGCTCCTTTTCTTGCAACAACATTAACCTAAAAATACCCACATCATCAGCTCAGAATCACACAAAAATATAACACAAAAAAGTTGGGTATCATGTTTATATATATAATATCAATATCCTCATAGTTTGTGCACCATATTGATACATGATGTCTACCGCTGTACCACTTCACTCACCTGTCTTTGTCAGACTCGTTCTGACCAGGTATCATCTGGTCCTCGATATTGGCCAGCTTGTACTTTAGGTTGGAGAGCTTCCTCTTGGCTTCATCATACTGGAGTCTTAGTCTAGTGATCTCTGTGATATACCTGTTGCTGCCAGGTCCAAGCTTAAAACAGAGAATCTTAACATGATAAAGTACATGTAAAATCCACTAAAAAACAAACAGTCTCCTCTCCTTGTATGCACTGGGTATTACATGTATGAAAAATACAAGATAATGCAAAATAATTCCATATTTATCAATTTGCCAAAATATTATACAATCATAATTGTAAGTTTCTCTCTAAAAATATAATTATAAAATTGAACAACAAATAAATTGTTGCCTATTGAGACAGGGGCTGGATGGGATACCTACCTCACCCCTGAGGTCAGTCTGAGAGGCAGTGCTGGACTTGAGTGGAATGGACAGGGTGGACACATCTGGGGAAGACCCACCATGTTTGTTCATCAGGAACTCATCTTTTAATCGGGACAAGGACTGAAATTAATTTCAACAGGGTCAGCGAGAATGTAAACATTGTTTGAAAATCCGTCCAATATTCAGCACTTCATAATACTGCCTGAAAATTTGTGCTTTTTAAAAGTTGCTATGATTATGTAATTTGAAACAAAAGTTTAAATAGGAAATTGAAATGAAAGCAATATTGTATAATTTTGGGTAATATTGTGACACCAAAGGAATTCTGCATTGCATAATGTTGTATTTGTACTCCTGACTAACCTGTGGGAGACAGTGCAAGGGTGTTCACATTAACTACATCTCCAAAGCAATTAGCATCACTGAATGACTCAATACTTAGCTTCTGTTGTTGCCAAAATTACAAGCAAGTTATTCCCATACTTATGCAGCACAAAAATTGCTTGCAGCTATGTTAGATGCTATGATTCATAACCAGAAAATTGCAATTTAAACAAGGCTTATGTGAAAATAATTAATTTTCTTTCTCATGTTTTACTAAGCATATTGAGGAAAATAATTTAAGTGTTCATTGATATTCTAGCTATTTCTCTCTTATTGTGATATTACAGAAATTACTGGCAAGGTATCAAAAGTTATGCAATATTGCTGTTCAGCAAGAAGCATTGTGCATTCCTGTTTTCACATATTGTTCAGTAAAATCTCTTAACTTGAACATCCATTCATATCTTGGTAGTCTTCCACTAAAATAATTTCTAACACTCCTTTTTATCAATTATCAGATATTGAAACAGATATTATTACACCCCTGCCAATCTGTAAGCCTTTCAACATGTATCTCTATCTATGCCTAGCTAATCCAGTGGAAAGTGAGGTAAACCAGAAGGATTTAGAGTATTCCCTACTTTCTCTCAGCAGTGTTTGAACAGGGAGGGGATGGCAGACACAAATAATTTTTCAATTGTTCCACAGGTGTTGATTACAAAGATATTATTACTTCATCATAATCTGCAGCAAAACCTATGAATGAGCAGTGCATGACTCATCCTTTTTGACTGAACCCACTTCCCCTCTGCACTCCTCAGCTTTTCAAACAATTAATGCCAAGGTTAATAGGAATTCAACAATTTCACAGTGGGCTTTCAAATTACCTGACTCCCATCCATGCAAGAGAATTGTCGCTTTTGGAGCATTTATCAACACTGAAAACATTAAGAAGCTCCTAAAATAGTTCTTCTGGAGCTTCTTTCAATGAACCGAAAACTTTATATTGTGGTTCTGAGCATTGTTCAAATGGATTTTTTAATTTAGAATTTGAAAACTAGTGAATGAGGTTGTATTACCTGCAAAAGAGTCTGTCTCTCGTGTTCTCCATTGGACAGAGAGTTCTGCAGCTGTCGGATCTCGGAAATAATAGCATGGGCCTGGTCCACATTATAGAACCCTCCCCCACCCGACAGTTTCTTGTCAACTCTGTAAAAAACATCATATTTTCTGTACTTGGAAATTGCAAAACAATGTGATATACATGCACTTTACTACACATAAACGATCTTAAAAAATTCCATATACCAAGGTCATTGATATTTTTTTGAAGTCAGTGAGGATGGAGAAGTAGCTACACTACAGAATGATATTTGATACTTTGACAAGTCAGGGTTGAGGGATTTGGAATTTGGTGGTGTGTTTTATGTTTTTTTTCTGCAGAGAGTGGATTATCCTCGTTGGTTGTTATTTCTATTTTCCCCCCAATGCTGTCTAATCCGTAAGGGTCATCCCTCCTTAGTGCTAATGCCTGCTTCTCCGCACAAACAACATTCCACAAATTCTCGCCCATCTCCAATTTTACTTATGATGGAGATTTTTTTTCTTGGACAAACAGGAGCCTCATTAGTAATGATAAAGACCCATTGTACAGGACACTATTTAGTGACCTTATCAGATTTCCCCCAACATTTTTGGGGGATCTTCTACAGTTATTCTTTTTGTTAGCGGTTAATTTGACAAGAGGTGGAGGATATTTCACAATCTCAAACAAGATAATACATCCCTTTCCTGTGCTAACTTCTTTTGATGGTTTACCTAGGCTGGATAGTTGATTAGAGTAAACATTCAGGAACAACAAATAATAGAATGATCTGATAAATTTACATTTGCTAAGAAAATATATATGGTCTGATTATTTGAAGTCTTAGGCTGGAGTTCATTGTCTTACTTGAAATTTTAAAATTAGCATTATAACACATATCAACACCCTCTCCCCCCCCCCCCCCCCAAAAAAAAAAACCAAACAAACAAAAAAACCCAGTATCTTGAATTTCAATAAAAAAAAATAAATAAAAGCAAATGCTTTAAAATGTAATGAACCCTACCATTTTATTACAAAGTAAATGTTCAACTGAACAAAACCTTTCATGATGATAATAGATTGGGTGTAAGTGCTGAGAACTTGAAAATGTAATGGACTCGAGCCATATGTTGCAAATTTAATTTCCTCCAAACTGCAAAAGACTTAAAGAAGAAACTTGCAAAAAGGCTGTCTATAAATTTGGGATTGCGTAATAAATTGGTGTGTCTTACTGCGTGAGGGTTTCCACTCCTTGTTCCTTGTATACCATCTCAGCCTGGATCTGTTCTAACTCGCGCTTCAGCCTCGCTACTCTGTTCCTGGCCAAATTGACATCGGACTTCAGCAAGTCAGGGTCATACTTTGTGCTACCAACGCTGGAGTTGGAGTTCACTGAAAAGGGGACAAAAGACCGTAAGGTGGTTTACATCTTACAAAGAGAGATATCAGAAAAACAGGGTAGTTGGGTAGATGTTTATGCTGACACTTACAACTTGTCCTTGATGACTTCCATCCACTTAGAGTGTCATTCAAATGTTCATATTCATCCTTTGCCAGCTGCAGTCTCTGTTCTTTGACTGAAAATATTTCTCTCTTGGCCTGAAAGATTGAGTTGTATATACATGTATCTTAAATTCTAAATTACCTGTTTAAGAAATCCCGAAATTAACTTCATACAAAAAAAAAATTGTTGAATTCAAAAGTTTCACTTACATGCATATAAAACAATTTTATTTATTTTGCTAATAGGAATAAATCAGAAAGAAAAATAAAGGGATCAGTTTTTATTGACATCACTTTTACAAGCCGGCCGGGCCACCAAAGAAGACAGAGGTGTGTGAACATTAAAACAGGGTCAATTTACAGCCTGTACTGTACTTAATGATGTGCAAGTTGTGCTGAACACCAAAGAGATAATTCATGAAAAAGGAAACCTATTCAATCAATTTAACCTGTAAAGGTGTATGTCACGAAATCATTAATGTTACACTAAAATGACAACAATCTATTATATAACTCATCCATTTTCTAGATCCTGCTATGCATAAATTGTTGCAAACAATTCGTGTTTGTATTTTGACAGGTGTGTACAGGTGAGAGTGTTACCTGGAGGTCGTCCTGCGCTGTGACCAGGTATTCCTTCAGCATCATCTCCTGTTGCTCCCGCCATTGTTGTCTGGGGTCTTCTAGCTGATTTGATTCTATTGTTGAATAAAACAAACATTTATTACACCTGAGCCTCAAACTCCTCTCTTTAAGTATACTGCCCCCAAACATTAGATGTAGATGCTACTAGTGAATCTATGAAAAAGTCTAGGATCTTGTTAAACATATAGAATGTTTTCTTTAAAAGTGATGTCTCTTAAAGCACATAATAGATATGATGGAATGATTTGTTATTTTTGTTTTTGTTTTTACCCAAATCCCACTAATCAAGTTCAGGATACAAATAAATTTAAATGTCATGTGCCAATGAATACATCTTGTACAAGAATAAAATGTTTCTGGGTCAGCTTTGCAGCATAAAAATCCATATTCACAACATGTCACCATGAATTCTAATTTGCAGTACTAATTACCATAACATGTGATGAAAATAACATTTAATTATTCATTGTGCTACTCAGGCATTTTTAGCACAAATATCAAATAAAATGTTTTGAATTCTAAATAAGGAAACATTTTAGAACCCTTACCAGTACACCTTTAAGTGGCAAAATAGCAAACTTACACAAATCCATATCACAATAGGTCATTCACACAAGAAATTATCAAATTATGTAATAGTGTAAGTCCTTTATTCTGTAAGACAATCGTCTCATGGGTTTACGTATTAATAACATAACATAGGAACTTTATAAGTTCATCATAGACTGACAAAAGATAGTTCATTAATTAATATTATTAAGTTTATTAATTATAGTATGTACATATTTGTTTCACATTGACATAATAACTTACATATTATGCAGTTTTTAAATACTGAGATCTATAATTATTGATAAATCCAAAGCTTAAAGTGCCTTAGTTTGAAAAAGTATTGATGTCAAAGTCATGCCAGTGATGTACGATATATTGATGGGAATACAGAGGTTTCTGTAAAAAAAAATAATGTCTTCAATGGTTGAGTGGTTCGTTTGTATGGAAGACGGATATCATGGTCTGAGGGTTCCAGTCTCCAGTTGAAAGATCATTTATATAAGTACCCCCCCCCCCAAAAAAAAATAATTAAAAACTAGCTCCTTAGTTTGGAAGCTTTAAAATGTTCACATGCTGAACAAGAAATAACAATATCAGCACCATAGATAATTACCACACATATGAAGTAAAGAGACTGTGGTTTTTCCCTCTCTCATACAAATGTCTTTTAAGGGAGACAAAAAATGTGGTTTAGACAGATATTTGGTATGAAACTCAAGTACAAAATTCCACGCAATCCAGCAATGATATTGGCAATTAACCCATGGTAGTAATATACTTCTTTAGCAAACATTTTTAATAGACATCTAGTTTTGGAGTGACACATTATCATCTAATAACCATCTACTATGACATGGTATTACACAATTTCTGAGGTACATAGACTTTATATTAGGACATAAAGGTTACATATACCATGTAAAAGATGCTGGGCTTTGCCAAACCCTCAAAAAACAAAAAAATCGGCAGAACTGAAGACAAGATATTCAACTAATGACAAGAATTCGGAATAAAAAGATAAGTGATTGGTGTTTATAGATTTGTAGCTGCTCAATCTGATTAAAAACATCCAGGGAGATTTCTTCCCAAGTGTAAGTGAGTGCAGCAGCCGGCAAGAAAAAAACGGTAATCACTCTAGATCCTCATGACTTCCCATGTCATCACAACCACATAACACCAGCGGTAGCAGCGGTTCACCCAGAAGGCAGCAGTCTTGTCATTGACTCGAGCCAGACCCTCTATCATAAACAACAATTCCAAATATTCTCCCTCCATTAATATCATCATAACACAGCAGTACACCAGATCTCTCTAAACTTTCAAGTCTGGCCTTGATCGATCAGAAAAATGTATAACTTCATGCATAATGCAGACTTCTGAAATTTCATACATGTAGAGGTGGCATTGAGTGTAAATCTATCTCTGTGGTATGAATTGTGAATTCTCTAAGTTTTAAGTGAGGCCTCTATGATTAGAGCTTGCATATTTTCTAATGGTCTCCACAGGAACTCAGTGTAAATGAAGTGAAGGATATCTATTTAATTGATGCTGCCATATGGTCTTTGTCAAATTTACACTTAGAAGGAATGAACAGAACAGGACATCAGAATTTTTGCAGTCTTCCAATCAATGTTCTTGAACAAATTGTTAAAGTTTTAGATTTATAGTCTAAAGTGTACACTCAGAATGATTACAGCAATTCCACAACTTCAACTATTCTGTCTCTGCTGCTCATGCAACTTTCCTTTACAAAGATGGACCAACATCTATATAAATGCAAATGATGTAACTAGTCGAAACTTTTCATATTCAATTATACTTTTTTTCATCAAAACAAAATGCATAATCTGATCATTCATATTTTTTGTTGCATAAAGAATGCTCAGCTTTTTATTTTACTGTATGTTAACCTAAAGAGCTTATTTTCAAAAACATAACTTTTCAGATGACACAATATTACTCATATGAAGAACAACTCCAGATTTATTCATAAGACATCAAACTAGTATAATGAGTAGTTGTATCTTATGTGTTGATCATTAGTACAGTATGATATGTAGGAACAATAACATGTCTCAAGGCATCATTATTACAAAACACATGGCAATAGATTACTACTTAATCTCAGTATCACTGTAAATTGCGAAATGAAATGCAGGGCAATTATGAGTTGAGGATAAGGGCAGGAAACTATGGGTCACAAGCATGATGCTGTATGGATATTTGGTTTTGATTAGTAATCCAATAAGTCATTGGTACCGCTAAACAATTCATATAATATCATAGAAAAATATCTCTCATAATATCTGCAATACAATGACTAAGGGTGGCAATACTCTGCTATTTTTAACATTTTACAAACATTCAGCATTTCTAACAAACAAAATACAGTCAAACTTTGTTATCTCGAACTAGATGGAACTTTTTAAAACTTTGATATATCCCAGTATTCGAATTATTGAGGGTAAAAGAGTTTTTTAAAATGTGGTTGGGACTTACAAATCACTTCGACATATCCATTGTATTCGAGATATCAGTGTTCAAGATATTGAAGTTCAACTGTATTATGCATGTTCACCTACATCATATTGAAGGTAAGACTAAATCTAAACCCTGCTGCAATAGGTCCACTACGAAGACCCAGAGTACTTATTACTTGACCTTTAGAATCTGTCTGATGTACTTACGTTGGTTGTGGTTGATGAAGTAGACTCCAATCTGTTGGTCCATACACTCCTCCCATCCATAGGGAAGTTCATCTCCCACACAATCAGCAAAGGACTGGGGCTTGGTGTATCTACAGAGAGTCCAAAGAATTAGTTATAAACTGACAGTTATAATGTCACATTGGGAAGTCATGCAAGCACAATGTCATTGCTTTTCTGTAAAAAAATAAGAAGTCTCAACTAATGGATATTTCAAAATTCTAGAATAAACATGAAAATGAAACAAAACAACCATGATAGACTCTACTTACTGCCCCCCCCCCCAAAAAAAAAACATCTTATGAATTTCTATCATTTCTCACATATCTCAAGTTTTTTTTGTAGTTTTTTTTTTGGAGGGGGGGGGGGGGGGGGGGGGTAAAAATTTGGAAATGAAAAAAACTCCAATGAGAATTTTTTTTTCTTTCATATCATTATGTTTATTAATACACCAAAATCTAAATGACACCAAAATGCATTTAAATTTCTCAAAATCATTTAAACAAGGGGGTATAAAAAAAATTGATGAACTAGAACTCAACAAAATAAATAACAATTTTTTTTAACATATATAAAATATATAAATAAGCAGGTAAATTACAAGAGTATCTTATATTAGCATTAATTAATATATTCCCTAAATTAATTAATGAAAAATTTCTAAGAAATACGTGAGATCTTTCATGTGCTTTACATGCCTTGAACTAAAGCTGCCCACTCAATATACTAAATATAGTCAAGAATAATTCAAGAAGTTTTAAATTTTGACATTTCTCTTATTTTACTTCATGGCCTACGGGCAATTTTATACTGGTGTGCAAATGCAAACAAACAGTCTATTTTGACTCAGCTCTTCTGTTTGTTCGTGTAAACTTTCTTTATTCTCTGTAATCAATCTTTGACATATTTGGAATTCCTTGTAGTTAGCACATTGATCCTGCCAATAATTTGTGATAAAGGAATGCTGAATTGGGTTATAATGCCATAAACAATAACTCTGTAACCAGTTATTGTACATTGAACAAGAAGCCATCCATTCCTCGGGTTCTATTTAAATATTGACAATTTACTGCAAATTAAAACCTTGCCTCTCACTGTAAGCAAATTTGTATGTGTAGTTGACACTTGTGTGAATACATATTTTGATGCAAGGTTTGAGGTTATTCTATTGTAGTGTTTTCTTTCAAAGGAAATGTTTGGAATTAGAGATGTTTATTCAATTACTGAATAATCATTTTCAGATAACTTATCTGTTAGAATTTAGACCATCCCTAATAAATTTCTGGCATTCTTGATTTGAAAATGTACTACACTGTGATAACAATAAATGAACATTTTTGTGGTAAAATAGTATCAACAAGAACAAATCAAATAAATTTATCAGAATTAGATTATTTATCTATTAGTCGTGTTATCTTGCATGGCTTGAATTTAATAAAATATCCAATAGCGCTTCAACTTTGTCAGATATACAGCTGACATCTTTTGTTACACCTTAAAACAACTACAAAAGGAAAACTCAAGGGGAACAAATTCAGTTTAATGACCTTATGTTTAAAAAAAAGTTCTTTTAAGTGAAAATAAGAATACTGATGTTTTTATGTGTGACTTAAAACAAGGGAAATGTTTCATTTACATGTATCAAAAGAAAACATTTCCCAGACTGATCAACGGGTAATTAAATCAAATCTCCCTACTCATCTCTTCAAATTCCACTTGTTAAAAAACCACTCGAGCCGAACTTCATAAACAATCCAAAGAAAATCTTAGGCACTGTTCTAAATCCCCGTTTTCTTTGTTACTTATATTTAATACTCTGATGTGCTTCTGGCCTGGTTCGGCTTAGAAAACGAAATGAATTCAGGCACACATCATGCATGTCAGAGAAACACGAGACATTATTTTGAATTTCAGCGCATTCATAGGTACAATTAATATCTCTCTCATTTATAAATTCATTACACTTGCATGAGGCTCTTACTGTAGATGGGTCTTCAATCTAATTAACATTCTTTGGACAATAGGAATACATAACAAAATTCCTATCTGCACACTAAAGGGACTGGGGATATTTCTACATACAATTCACAGAATATAATTGGTACTTTTCTTTAACATTTGATCTACAGGTATTTTTGTACATGTGGAAATATGGAGCCATAGTTTAGAAAAATTCAAACCCCAGCAATCTTACACTTCATGTAAGAAAACAAATGATTTCAGGGATGAATCAAAAATTGTTTTCCTGGTTATTTCAAATACAAAAGTAGTGCAGTTCTGGACAGAATTTATGTATACATGTTCTCTAAATATACGTTGAAATAAGAACTATTCATTTAATGTTTTTAGTGCAGTATAACTTCAAGTTCCATGTTTTGAATCCATTATGAAATATTTTCTGGAACTAAATGCAAGGAGAATCTTTTACTGAAATGTTATAGAACATAAATCTAAATGTTACCGAAAGAAAATATGTCAAAAATTCACACAACACCGGCTTTGTAGCCATAGGCTACAAAAACAAGGTAAACAGCTGAGAAATATTAGGAAAGTGTAGAATAGTGCCATTACATATCAAGATCTATGTAGCCTAGCTGATTTTTTAATTTTAAAAGTCTTTTCATTTAAACTAGGGAGAAAACCCAGTTCTTCATTTTAATCCCTTAGTCTGAGTCTTCTAAGCAATTTGTAGAGTCAAGAAAACCATAACTTCAGTTAATATTCTACGTCCCTAAATGTCATGACTTGACTTTATATGTACAACTGTTTTATTTCATCTCAAATTCCAAATTACCACTTTTTAAAAATCAATTAGGCTAGATGACAAATTCCATGGCATGTATTTGTGAAATGCCTCACCTTCACTCACCTGTTCATTGTAAAAAATTTAAGAAAAATATTGGCAACATGTAGTCAACTCAATGATTCAATGTTAAGTACATGCAATGATGAACAAAGCTAAGAAAGATCAAAACCTATTTGTCTTATTCTAAGAGAAACAAGTGACTACTTTCAAAGATTACTAATAAAATTAAACAACTGGACAAGTTTTATCTTAGCTTAATGTGAAATATATAATGATTTTTGCAGTGAACGTATGGCACATGTCTACATGTGTATATGTTTAATACGGAATTTGTT
Organism: Magallana gigas; assembly: GCF_963853765.1. Taxonomy (NCBI): domain Eukaryota; kingdom Metazoa; phylum Mollusca; class Bivalvia; order Ostreida; family Ostreidae; genus Magallana; species Magallana gigas. Next base: position 48,338,810 of record NC_088854.1, read on the forward strand.
TATATGCTTCCTCTATACTTTGTATTAAGATTGAGAATCAGTTATAATTCTCATGAAAAAAAATATGTTAGAACCAAACGGTAAATTGAACCAAACACAAGGTATACCAATACATTCTGTCAGTGGCCTTACAGACTTCAAAATTAATAACAGGGAATCCTTACAAATTACAAACGTCCATTTGACCAGTGTCAGACAGCATGCCACTGCTGTCAACATGTCACATACAAGTTGCTGATGGTAATAAAAATGTTTTAAGTCCGATATTCCATGGAGAAAAAAAATATCATGGTACAGCATGGTTTATGCGCCCAAGCCAAGACAATAAAATTGATGAACATACATGAGAAATATGCCGTTTTACGTTGCTATCGCTGTTGATAGATTATTATTGTTTTGTACAGTGTCCTGCTCACGAAGTTTTCCATCAAAACAATGCAATTTAAAGTATGCGGTTCACGAGTTACTTCCCTTATCGGATAGGTTTGTCAATGCATACACTGCATATTTGTAATCAAAGGTGCATACAAGTAAATTTACAATGAATATAAAAGGAAGAACAGCCCAAATCTGTGGTGAAATACGTAATAGTTACATGACAAAATGGAAAACAGCAACATACAAGGTGCTTGCTTAACGATACAAGAGAAAACGCCAAGAATATCTCACCTGTCCCGCGGGTCGACCCAAGTTGTTTGACGGGTATTGTGGTCTATGAAGAACCTTTTCCCATCATAATCTAAACATTCCTCCCAGCCTTCGGGAAGGGGTATTTCCCCCTTTCCTCTCTTTGGCATATCAACCCAGTGTTTTGCTTTGCACAATCCATAGACTTGCACGTCTAAATCCTAAGCGAACCACCATTTTCTTTTGGCAATTAGCATATGTGACGTCAGACATTTGTCATGTTTCAACCAATCAGGATCGCATTGGATTCCCGCAAAATGAATAGGGACTAGCCTAGTGTATATATATTGATTGAAACATTATATTTTCGGAAAAATAATTGTTTGACAATTATAATTGTTTCGAAATATGGCATGCAGTTGTTACAGTTACTTTTAAACCAACACAGATGAATTCATAAACCAGAAAATGTATTTTTATGTGTTTACTTTTGTATTCGCTTCAGCTGAGCATCGCTGGAGGAATTTATATTGTACCTGTACATGATTTCTGTTTTTGTACGCATTTACCAGTCTTCAAATCAACTAGCTTGAAGAAAATTTGGGTTTTTTTTATACAGTACCATTTTCTGCGTCACATTAATCAATGTTCTACTTAGCCTACACTTATTTGAGCACTTACTTACGCACAGTTTATATTACTATAATAATTATCTATATTTGTTCAGTAAAGTTTCTCTCTTAATGAAATTGAAAGATGTTACTAAATAATTTATTCCCTATATCTCAACACAGCGTCAGGGTTGGGTGGGTGGCGCTTAAACGAGTACCGTTGGCATTATTTCAGCTCAAGCTAATTTAGCCCCCCCCCCCCCCCCCCCCCCCATATTTGCTTTCCGACGCAAGGTCGATGTTTGAGGTCTTGATAGTGTCCTTACTGCATGTAGGAAAATCAAATATATATTGTATGTATCAGTTCTCTGCCAAGTCGATATTTCGCTTCAATTTATATCTTAGCGTCAAGAAAACGCCGTCTTCCACGAAAAAAATAAAGAAATTCCCTCGAAAAAAAAAAAAATTTTAAAAAACCCCATAATATTGTCAATAACCCAGAATAACATTTCATAATTTGTATGGGTACCAAATGTTGAAAACAACAAAAATAAGTATCTGAAAAAAAGGGAGTCTGATTGCAAAATAAGGACGTCGTGATAAATCGAAAAAAGCGGGTGCAAATGAGCAAAGAACTATATATGATAAGAGTTAAATTTGGCCCCATAATTCGCCATTTTTTAAGTGTTTCGGGTACAATAAAATGTTAACTAATTTTTTAGAAGAGTTGATATAAAATATATTTTTCATCTATTTATTTGATTTATTTGCACTCACTGGCAGTATATGACGTCAGAAGTGACGCCATTTCTATAATTCAATCAAAATCAGCCAAAAATTTACATTTTTCTTATCTAATTACGAATGGGAAATATAGAGCGCATGCTTGAACAAGGAAAACTTTTTCGTCACTTATTAGTCTTGGCTAGATACATCTCTGATTTAAATATTTTATTTGTTCAAGAATGCGCTCTATGTTTTCGGAAGGAAAAACTGCTTGAAAACAAGCTGTTTTACACTAAAAATACAAAAATGGCGGGAAAAGGTTGTCTTTACAATGTCATATTTCTAAATTGTGGGCACTTGAACCAAAATGAATATTATGTAAACACATCACATACATATCTGTACTAAGAAAACAAAGAATGATAGTAAAATGATGATGTTCATTTTAGGGGGCCATTTTAGGCCCTTATCATATATAGTCCTTTAGTAATAGATATACGATACATTTTTAACTGTTTTGTTGTGTTGTGTAAATTATACCATGGTTTGGCTCACGGAGTTACCCGGAGGTCGTGGTATAATTTACACAACACCACAAAACAGTTAAACTTTGCATGTATGGAATATATCTGTTTTTATCCACAAGTGCCTTTAACACGTGGGCAATGGAAGCATCATAGGTTAATATCAAAATAAAGCCATGGCATATATGCAAGCAGTAGGAAATAATGTATATTCATTTGATTCATACATGCAATTATGAATGAAAAATTAGTGTGCATCTCAAGAAAATTAGATTAACCAATCAAAGGCTTCTAAAAATATAGCAACGATATGGGAGATATAATGACGGAACAGACCGCGATTACCCCCCCCCCCCCCCCTTTTAATGTCCAGTCCAATGACCCACTTATTGAGCTAACGGTCTGACCTTTACATTCCTCAACCTTAAAATGATCTTCGCATTCGCAGATTCCCCTGGCAGGAGTTAACCTGTCAATTTCAGGGGTTGGTCCCGATCGCACCAAATGTAACAATTAACTGTAACAGGATGGGAGAAATAATGATGGACCTAGCCGATATTCGAACCCCTCAATCTTTATAGTCAGTTGCCCTATACCAACTGAGTTACCTGAATTGATTAGTATTTGTACCGGTATGACTGTCACAATACTAAATACAATATAGATCTACAGTACACCGCATCTCCTTAATTGAGCCACGGTCCCGAGTCCAGGGGCATAGCTTGACTGAAAATTCTAGTGGGGCAAATCCATTGCGGACCGGGGTCAGGAGGCCCCAAGCAGGTCCATGCAGTGCGGAGCTCTCAGTGGTGGGGGATTATTTAGGGGGGGGGGGTGTCATAGCACCCCCGACAGAAAATGAATTTAGGAGTTTTAGAATGTAAAAGTCATAGTTGTCCTGTACAAAAATTTCATAAATGTCGGTTACACTACTGAGTATTATCGATAAAGAAATCAGCATGCATGTAATGTGATATAACATGTTTCACAAGTATCTAATAGAGCATATAAAAATGTTTACTCAAACTCACTGAAACTTCTAACATTCAAAGTTAAGATGAATACACATTGGAGCCCGATCTCATAAAGTTTGACCCCAAACATATTAAATTGAAATATCAACATTTTCTAGATTTGTTTAAATGTTAAATAAAAGCCATTATTTTAAAAACAAATTAAATATTTTTTGCTATTAATGTATTATTAATTATGGGAAAGGGATGGTGATAAAAAGTACATGTATATAGTGAGGCAGCTAGTTGTCTCATTACCTCAATGGAAGCTACTTCCCTGGAATTTGCATAGCATCGTCTCAAGCCACGGTCCGGAGTCTGTGAAGCGGGAGAGGATCGAACATATTGGTCGTATATATGGTTTGCGAAGATGGGTGCATTTGCCTAACATACCTATATTATATCAAAAAGTGTTAAGTCAGAAACAAATAGTATATTTATGGAATTAGGATAAGGCCATGTAGTTTATCGCACCATTGATGTTTTCGTCAATAATGCGATGACGATGAAACAACTTTGCGATAGCGCGATGTCGCGACAATGCGATGGAGATGGTGCGATGGCACGACGAAGCGATAGAGCGACGAGCGATGACGCGATGGTGCGATAAACAAAGACGCGATGCTTTATTGGATCATCGTTATGACTTATTCACGCTATCGTCATTATTTTATCGCTCCATCGCGCTATCGACTGTATTGCGCATGCGCAATTGGAAAGAGAAATGGCGTCAGGGAGTAAATGAATTGATTATATATCAGGAATCTACCTTATTCCAAGGATATTCGATTAATAACTTGTCTCTCTAATGAAAATTAAATTAACCATGTCCTTCTTGCCAGACATACATATTTAGGAGAGCTAAAACAATGAAAAAAAATTGTAAGATTTGAGGCATGATTTTTTAAAGGGGGAGGGGGGGGGGGGCGATATAATTCACATATTCATACATAAGATAAGAGCTTATTCCCGTATTCCCGGGATATGGTGGTCTATAGGCAATATGTACATATTAGATTTAATGAATAATGTGTCTCTACATATTGGTGCAAGCCCCCTTTTTAAAAAAGCAGAGAGAGAGAGAGAGAGAGAGAGAGAGAGAGAGAGAGAGAGAGAGAGAGAGAGAGAGAGAGAGAGAGAGAGAGAGAGAGAGAGAGAGAGAGCGGGTCCCATGGAGGGGATGGGGGTGGGGGAGTACACTATACATGTATAAGTATTCTATTTAATTTATTTAAATGTGACTAATATACGGTGTATGGAAGTTTTTGGGGTATTAAAAAGGTAGGTTGGAGAGGGTATAAACGTATTTACTTACATTATCAATTTTTGAACTTCCTGGTTAAAAAATTACCAATTTTTAAAGCCAGTTCGTATGTGCTTTCATGGTGGAGGGAGATAAATCATACGACAGAAATAAGCAGGAATTAGGAACATGCACTGAGGTGATTATCAATTTTACAAACATTGAAATATAATTTCAATAAAGTATCATATGGATAATAATTGCGATTTCTCAGAAATACATTTTTTTTCTATAAACAGTCTTTTGGTTGTTGTTTTAAACAAACAAACAATTTTTGAAACGTAAAAAAAAAAATCTAAAAAACCATCAAACTATTCAACCAAACATTTTTAAGCTTCCATGCTGTGACGTACTATCGAAATAAACAATGAAATCAAGTCCTTTGTTTTGTTTTTTTTTATAAATAGTTTCTATCCTAAAGTTGACACCTATACTCTGTCCCAAGATATCTTGGATTCACATTTTGCTTCATTGCTTGATATTTATAAATACCTCAGGGTTCAAACGATGTTCATTCAAAAGTATAAACAATTTCCAAGATTTCTCAGTCGAAACGCCCCTGTTAGCGTATCAGGTTTCAAACAATGCTAAAAAATGTGATGTCTAAGGAGATTTTGTATTGCAGCAAGCCCGGATGATAACGTTGAAAAAATGCGCGATGTATTCCGAGTGTATTCCGAATGGAGTAAAGATGTAAACATTCCCCATTATGAATCTCCGTAAGGAATCAGTTTTCGTTCCTGAGTGACAGTTGATAATGTGTCAATGAAATTATCTTGGAAATTATCCCTTTCAACTATTACAAGTGCACTTCTTTCACAGGTATGTGTATTTTTTTAAAAAATCGTCCAAATGTGCTGCATAAATATCTTGGGACAGAGTATAACAGCGTACGGCGCAGTGGGTTAGAGGGTTCACTACGGATCTGAGTTCGATTCCCACTGGGTATTTTAAAATTGTTACCTTTCCAAAAAAATTTTAAAAAATTTTTTTTGGGTTAAATATCGTAAGATTTGAAAATTTTAAACCGGTTAAAGTATTCTAATTATAATGAACTCCTTTACATTAATATCGACGGATGTCCCATAAAACGTCAAAGACAAAACAGTTTGCGAAACATACTGCGAACGAATTACTTAAGACTCCGATCACCGGAACTCCCTCCATGTCGAAAACGAAATGAAAGAGTAGAAAGAACGATAATACATCTTCATAGCAAATAACGCCAAAAGATGGACAGTATTGGGGAAGAAAGGGAACAGATTGAAGATGATATTGAGAGACTAAATCTTGCTTTGCAAGTGGAGGGTTCTACTGTCGAACTAAATGATGAAGAGGAAGAAGAATTGGATGATATCTTCACAAATGAGGATAGCATTGATCCTGATGGTAAAATTGAATAAGTTGATATCATGTAGATAAAACATTATTGGGATGTTACTTATAAGAATAAACCATTTATTGCTTTGAAGTCCCATAAAATCAACATACATCTAACACAGTCCCTGACTCATTCAACTTTTGTACATGTATTGCCAATTTTTCATTCACTCCCAATTCATCGTCGCAACCCACGGTTTTGAGCACACAAGTTCCGATAGGGAGAATTTATGTGAATCACACGTTGATGCTCCAAATTCAAAGTATGTGCGTTTTCAATCCACTGGACGGTTTGACCTGCATCTTTTCAGCCTGAGAAGTTTTGACTTGACACTATAAATGTATGAAATGCAATGCACATGCTGGAATATTTTACTGCTTTGATGAAAATTGCAAATTTATGCAAATAGATTATTTTACAAGATAAATTAACATTTACATAATTTAAGTTTCAAATATGATTTAAAATATGAAAGAACACCTATCAAACATGAAACCTTAAGAAAGACACCCTATTTACTTATGAGGTCATCTCTATATAGCCACTGAAAGTCAATTAATCAGAGTCAGCGTTGATATGCTGAAGAACCTTTTTCTATATATTTTAGAGGATGACTGGGCAGCAATGTTTTTTCTACCAAAATAACAAGCAGCATTTATAGTTGTTTCAGTTGAAATTAGAAAGTAGAACATTTCAGGAGCTGTATCAGGAAGAAAGATTAAATTCAAATATTTTATTGGCACATATACAATTACAATGATTGGCAAAGGCCCAACATATGCAAAACACAACGTCATGTATTATTATAGCACTACACATAAGTAGAAAAGATGAGCGTTATTAAATTTCATATTCACATGAAAGTTACATACACATCTGAGTTTTGGTATCTGAGGTCCAAACTGCATATAAAATTCTATTACATGTATATATCTTTGAGAAACAATCCAATAACTCTACTCTTCCCCACCCAAAATCTTGATAATGGTTATTATTTTTATTACAGATTATGGAAGTGTTAACACTATTCCTTCTCAGGACTCTGAGCCAACACATGTGGTAATTAATATCAATGAACTTTATGTGATTCCTTTTTTGACTTGAGTTAAATGTTTGGCTTAAAAATTCTGAGAACAACTTTTAAGTTTTTATGTTACTTGATCATTCATGAAAGAGCAAGTGTTGTGTTAATTTCAAAGTTAATATACCATATAATCATTCAATATATTCCATAGGAAACTAGTGAAATAGACCAGTTGTCTGGAATGTCAGAAATAAGCCACCTACCAATCAATGCAGAAACCTGTCTTGCACTCAACAGAACATATCAAGAACTTATTCTCGAATCACTGAAAAAAATTGAGTTGGCATTGAATGAAAACAGAGAAAAACAGGTAAGCCAGAAAATGTTGATGTTGAAACGAGACAGTCTTTGATTATAAATCACAATGGTAGGTAGTACATATTATGTATTTATGGTTTCATTGCAATTTGTTGAATATCAATTTTTATAGATTTTGTTGTAAGGTTGCTCCATGAAATCAGTGTTTATTTAACTGCAGTATCTTATAACATATCGTACAGTGTGTCCCAGAATATCTAATACAATTTGAAATTCGTATTGTTTAAATAGTGTTTGGCCAAAACTTGTTATTATTTGTGACTCAAATAAAAAATAAACCCATTCAACTTTTTTCCACAAAAATTTGGGAGAAAAAACTCACTTTTCTTTGAATTATGATGTCACAAAATTGCAAAATATTTGGTTGAAGTGAATTCTATTCAAGATTAATCGGACAAGAGAGCAGGCATCTTCCATTTTCAAACTGTATTATCAAACACAGACTCCAGATATAGCTGTACAAATTATGAAAAAATGATACCTTGGGGGGAAACTCAACAAGCAACAGATTCTTTAAATTGTGGGAAGATTGAGGTAATTGCATACATACAGTTGCTCTTTTGAGGAAGTTTACTCATCGACTCATTGATTGGAGCACTCTCTTTAAATTTTGTTTTTTTAAACAATGCTCATTTTCTCCAGAACTTATGAATGTTTACAAAATTTTTTGAGTGACAATTTACATTGTATACATTTAATAAGAAAATGCATTTGATTTTTAGTTTATTAAATCTAATCAAAAAATAATCAGAGTAAATGGTATCAGATATTCTTGGACACCCTGTACATATGAATTGATAAAATCATTGGCATGAAACTAAATGTCCTTAAAATTGTGATTTTCACAAAACCTGCAAAAAATGTCCATAAATATTACTTGGTAATGAAACAACATTATTTTGATAATTATTCAATCTTAATTTCGTAGAAAGTGTTGGAAGAAGGACTAGAAACCAAATCTAAAGGAGCTCCCAAGACAACTGACAAGTCCACTACAAATAAAAAGAAAAGCTCAGCAATGTTTTGCAAACCTTATTTCAAGGACAAAGACCAGAAGGTATTTACAGTAGATGTAAGGCTAACTGAAGAGATAAGGATAGTGAATGACAACTTTGTATGTGATGAATTTGGAGAGATTTACAATTATTATTAACAAACAATAATACTGTACATATGTTACTGGTATTTAAATATTGATTGAATAACGTCAAAGTAGAATACATGTACTACAGATTGTTTTTCTCAGGTGTTTTTTAGGTGGGTGTTATTAGTGTTCAAAATTGTAGATCTGTACTCATGGCGCCCTTAATGTTGTATACTTTTTCGTTTGTAAACTCAATATTACAAAAGAAGTCAGACACCTGTATCATGTATGTTTAGCATATTCTGGTTTCACACTGATAGGTAGCTCCGCATAACTCCGACGTTGAAATGAAAAAGATGACTCAGGAACACAAACAAGATGTTTCTCCACCCCAGGCTTGTGAGTAAAAATTAAACATGTAAAACATGTACATTTACAGTGCAAATAAATGTTCGTGCATTGTGTGTGGTGAATTCTAAAATTAAATCCAACTTCTTATGTCCATTAAAGCACAATTGTGATTTATAGTCTATGCATTTTTGCATATAGATTATTGAGTGACATTTTATTACTATCAAAAAATTCAGCTCAAGCATTGATTTCAAACCTTGCCATATGAAAAACATTTTGATTTTGTAACGATAAAGGGGAATAACTGTTATTCCTAGCTTCTTTACAGAATATAATGTTCATAAAAATTACTCTATTACAGTACACAGAATCATATCAAAAATGTAAATTTTCAGTATTGCAAACATGCACATGTATTTATATTTCAAAGCTTGTACAAAAGGGCTTGAAACACCTGTTCACAATAATTTGATTGAATTTGAGAAATATAACAACATACAATGTAATACTGTTTAAGGTGTAATATCCCTCTGCTATTAATTTTGCCATATATTTTAAAAAAAATTTCATATTGATTTTCATCAAAGTCAATATCAATCGATTCATATGAAACAAAAATGAAGTGATGAAGCGCTGCTAGATTTTTCAAAAATTGATAATGTGTCTAATCATGATATGAAGAAAACTAGACATAGTGATTAGAAAAAGCAAAATTTTACCATCGCAGCATAAAATTAAAAATCCAAAATGTATATGAAAATAATATATAGTTATATACATTTTCATATCAAATTACAAAACATATTGAAGCGCTGCATTTTAGTTCAGAATAGCACTTTGTTGTATAGGTTTGCAACAAAAATTGCTTCAATCAGCAAGAGTTATCTTTCTTTATCATAGACTTTTGAAACTTTTACATACATGGTTTACTTACACTGCATGATAAATTGCCACAGTTTCTAAATTTTCAGGAAAATTTTTTTCTGTTTTCAAATTTGAATAAGATAATAGTAAATGGATCCATATATTAAGAAATCCTAAAAATGTAAACCAGAGCATAAATTTTGTTATAATTTTAACACAACAAGGGGATAGAGCGAATAATCTTCCAGAAATTGGTATAATATCAATATAAGGATTTATTGTCTTGAATCAAATGAGACATTGTGTTGTTTTTTTTAAATTTTGTTTTCCCAAATCTGCTCCCTCGGAATAGAAAAGCCTTATTAAATTTTAAACATTTGAAATGTTATTAGTTTTAAACGATTATGACTAAGTATAGAATTTGTAATTGTCTTAGTCCCATTTTTTGCAATTATAATTCATTCAGCTCTGTGAACGAGCTATAGATAGAGAAATAAAAACATTCCATCCAAATATTCTCTGGCCTAAAACATCAACCATCAACTATACATGTACTAAACAAGTACATAAAATTTAAAAAAAAGAATTAATCCATCGAGATTGGGAGGGGGAGGAATAGTCATGTAGATACATGTATTGCCTCATAAATAATTTATCATTATGATACATTTCTTGTAATATTTTGTAAAAGTTTTCTTTACTTTTTTGCCCTCTGCTTCAAAAAAGCCCGGGGGTTCAATTCGTTTCGGTCAATTTTTTTTTTCTATATTTGAACTTAAATAAGTGTATCGCCTTCCAACATAAATTAGGACCCAGCACCACCTCCCTTGTTGTTACATGCCTTAAAAGTTGTGAGTTAACAGAAACAAAGTGATATTATTTTCTACAGAAGTTATCTCTCTTATCAGAGGGACATTCCACCTTAATAAATAAAGGTTCAGATCCATTCTTTAAAAGTTTTTTTTTACCTGACTTTAGATAATGTTGAAACCCATCACTTCTTTACCTAATTGGATAAAAGTTATTTATTTTACCTAGGGTAAATCTTTTGAAGACTGTTTATGAAGTAAAACTGTAAGAAATATAGGAGTATAATATCACATATGTGCTAAATTTTACATAAAAAAAATGCTGTGGTAAAAATTTTTCAGGGAGCATCGCCCAGAGATGTAAACTACAGGAGGCTATCAAGGCAGAAGGACTGAAGCAGAAGATTGTTCCCCTACTTAACAGGTGCCCTCATACTAAACAATGTCAATCATTTCACTCATCATAACTTTTTAGTATTCTTCGAAATTATTTCATAGTATTTTTTTGTATTGATTGTTTTGTTTTTGGTTTAAATTGGATCACAATGCGCACATGTTCTACCAAATACAAGAACAAGATATATATGATGCTACCAGTAATGATTCAAATATGAAAATTTTTCAGGAAGGCAAACATCTAGTGGTACATGATTCTCCTTAAAACAGAGAATGTAAAAAAACGTATTGATAACTGATTCATAGCTTTCAATGTAGACAGCTTGCTACAATGTTTGATATATTCTTCCTCCCTTTATTTAAAAACAATGTCTAGAAACCCCAGATTTTAAGTTGGTTATTTCTGTAGGAAAGAGATTTTAGTGGAAAAAGTTAAACATATAGAAACAGAACTGATGAAGATCAGCATAGAGAGTTTCAAGAATGAAGAAAATGTGACTGATGATGAAGAGGAAAGAGAACATCTGACTGGAACCAGGTATAACTAATTATTTTTATTAAAATAAGACTGTATCAGTATCTACTAGTATGCGAGAACAGAGGCCTGTTCAGTAGAGAAAGCATTTGTCTGTTTGTGAGCTCTCGCCAAAGTTTGTAATGTAAGGATAGGAATTTTTGGCGTGCACTCATGAACATCCGCTCTGATGAACAGGCCTCAAGTGTACAAGAGAATGAGAAGGAAATAAGAAAATGAAATTATGGTTCATTTGCTGTATTGTAGAGAGATAAAAGAACAGGATCTTATAGAATTGAAGCAGAAGATTGAGGAAGTGGACAAAGAAATGGAGAAAGCCAAGTAATATACAAGTGATCAAAAGATGCTCTTTGTAATTCTATTCAACACAAATTCTTAATAAGTTAATATTTTCTATCTTTTACTTCCAGACAAACGTCAGAAATTGAGTTGCTTTTTAATCTTGACAGCGAAAAAGTGGACTGGTTAATGATTGCCAATGTAATTGTAAGTTCATCACCAACTTCTGGGATTATTTTTTGAGTGTAAAAAATTTTGGAAAAATTTAGTAAATATAGTACATGTACCTCTTCAGAAAGTGAAAGTGATCCTGAAAAAAAACACCAAACCATGAGAAAATATAATCATAGTGAAAATATCAGGTTATACAGTAATATCTAATTGATAGGTAAAAATGATTTTTGATTCACCAATGCAACCTTCGACTTTTAATTTGATTTCCAACCTTATTTTCTATATTTACTTAAATTATACCCTCTAGCTTGGTCAGTGTTCCTAAATTTACTGTAGGTTACACATTTGACTGATCTTGATATTGATTTGAATGTTAATAAAAAAGGTACCAAAAAAAGCCTCAATTTTTTTCTGAAGGTTTAATGATATGAATTAATTTCAGTTTGATGGAAAAAGAGATGAAAGGGAGTGTCGGATTATGTGGAAAAATGTTCTACATCCTTCTATAAACAAAGAAAAATGGTCGGCACAAGAAACCAAAGACCTGCAGGAACTTGCAAATAAGTACAACATGAGAAACTGGCCAGCTATTGCTAAGGAACTAGGGGTATTTATTTCCTCTGTGTTCATTTCTAATATAATTGAATTTGTTTAAGGGAGTAATATTTGACTCATTCAAATTGAACCACTATAAAAAATATGATTCATATTGTTCAGTTTTTCTTCATTATTAAAACTATGTGAAAAGCAAAACAAATAATCATACTGTAAAACGTGCTTATATCGAAGTTTTATGGACAGGAGAATTTGCTTTGTTATAAACGTCATTCTTTATATCCGTTAGTTTCACGATATGTTTAAAATCCAGCGGGAATGAAATTCACTTCACTATTGGTGTCAAATCATTATAAGACTTAAAGTGTGTTCATTATAAGCGTGTTTAACTGTATACCAGGTTTGATAAACTAGATTCAAAATGAATTTTCATAATATGGTTGATAATTTTATTAATTTCTCTGTTATATTTATATAAAGATGCTAAATTCAATCTCATACTGAAGTTTTGAACACAGGACTTGACAATTAATTGTTTTTTTTGCACTGTTTTTCAGACAGGGAGAACCCCCTTCCAATGTCTCCAGTTTTACCAACACTCACTCAATGAAACATGGAACAACAGGTCAGCCCATTTACCTCTCTGGTGATAATGATATGAAGATTTAGCTTAAAGCTGACATGAATTCATAAATATGCATTATTTCCCTTTTATCTCAGACTACCATCATATTAGTTCTTTTGTTCCACTCTTCGCTTCACACCCCTTATATAATGGCGAGAGCAGTATTCATGCTTCACTGCATTCAGGTATTGCATTCACTGAACATGTTGGACGGAAAATTTGCAGAAACACATTTTGAACAAAAATAATATGACAATCACAGCACTGGTAAGGAATATCCGTTAAAAGACAAAACAAAACAGACTGAAATCCAGGCACACATATTTAAAAAACCCTTGATCATTGTAGAACGTTCTCCTGTGTTGTACTGTTATAATACAGCACATGCACAGACCGCACACTTTAGCAGTGAGTGCATTGACAATGTAGACTTTAGAAAACGGAGTATTTTGTAGAAACAGATAAAAAGGATGTTACCTTGTTTGTACATTTTTGGATTTAAATCACTTATATACTGTGTTGGATGTAGTTCGGCCCAGGTCTACACAAAGACGTTATGTACTCTGTGTAAATGACACATGTTCAATGCGCATGCGAAGTAAGACAGCATAGCACTGTTTGTGCAAGATAATGAGGATACATTGAAAACTCTTTCAAAGAATAAACCCTCTTTTATGTTTTACTTATTGTAGTTTCCTTTATTCTTTTTTACAAACATATAACTACATTTAGTAGTTCTATCATTTAGAAGTCCATGCAACCTAAATGCCTCAATCAGAAAGCAACCGACCTTAACTTTCTTGGCTGATATTTATACCCCAGTGGCAATTAAAGAGCGGTCAAAACTTTGGCGACCAAATGCTTTTATGAATTCATGTCCTTTGATATACTGGTATTACTTGTTGTACAATCAGAAATACCCAGCTTTTTATATCAATTGTCAAAAACTGACAATGACTATGATGTTCATATTTAAAATGTTGAATTCCAGTTCACATGTACTAAAAACTGGTTATTGCTGGAAACATTAGATGTCTAAATACTGTCCTACCATTTTTCTGTAGGCCTTGGACTGAAGAAGAGGATGAAATGTTGAGGGAGGTTGTAGAGAGTGTTCGAATGGGCAACAGAATCTCTTTTGCTCAAGGTATGAATGTCTTTGTTTAATATTGATACTATGGGAACATGTTAGACACAAAAAAATCCATTAGATATTAATTTAAAAAAAAAAACTTTTGGGATATTCCTTTACATTTGTATTATTTTTTCTGTATATCTGCACGGTGACTTGTCATAATATTTTGTCAGGTATTGTATGTACATGTAGATTCATGACTCTGCTAGGTGTGTACCGGTAGTCTCTTAAATATTAAAGATGTGTTGTATCAGATCTAATTGCTTTGAGATCCAGTGTCACAATTTTTATTGCATTGATTTCTTTGCTATCTGTATGTACATGTAGTAGCTGATTGATTTATACCAGTCCCAATATATTGAAGACATTTTCTTCCCTCCCCAGTGTCCTACTTTCTGGATGGGAGGAGTCAGAGTCAGTGTACATCCAGGTGGAACCAGATCAACCCTAGCATGAAGAGGGGAAGATGGAGTCTTCATGAGGATTGTGTGAGTTGATTGAGTCATGAAGCTTAGGAGGGGCTCAAGTGTTCGATTCTTTTCATCATGGGGCTTTATGTCATTGTGTAATTCATTGGCGAAAAGGGCCTCAAGTTGTCATTTAACATTTTTTTAAGCATGGGCAGATCTATAAATATTTTTGGTAATTTTACTACATATATATAAATTAAAGAATTTTGATATTTTCAGGGGGGTGTTTGGCCCCCCCCCCCCCAGATTTGCATATGATAAGTACCGGTATATTATCTTATAAAGTTTACAGTTGTATATAATTTCTATTGATTGAGATAACCCAATTGCTTCATTTTTCTATAAAAACAATGAGGTATGTTGTACTGGATCTATCCAATTAAAATTGGTTGAAAAAGAATAAAATACATAAACCAACTTTATTGCATAACTAAGTTTGAACTAAGTTAATGCACTTGCTTACTTCTACGCAACATCTACTGGTAATTGATGTATATTTAAATGTCAATATAGTTTTACAGAAATTCTCACATCTGAGTTAAAATTTGGTTAAAAAAATATTTTCACAAATTAGAGTTTTTTTATGCCAAATTTTAATGATATTATTGCATATGAGATTCAACCCTTGTAAAAGCAATGAAAAGCTTTCATTGTTAATTCATACAGGATAAGAATTACCAAGAACGCAGGAGATGTTTACGTAATCTTTAGATTTGGTTAAATGTATTTCTTCTGCAATGTATGCATGTATGAAACAAAATCAAGAACTTTTTATTGTTTGAATGAAAAATGAGTTAGGAATAATGTTAGGTGATTGTATTCCAGTTGCTCATTACTGCAGTTCAGCTGCATGGACCAAAGAACTGGAGACTCATCAAGGAATATGTCCATGGAAGAACTCCTATACAGTGCCGAGACCGCTACAATAACTGTTTGAACCCCTCCATCAATGCAGCGCAAACATGGACATACGAAGATGACAAATTACTACTGAAACGTGTCAATAGTCAGTTAGAAAAAGGTTTGATGATTAATTAAACAAAGAAAAACAACTAAGAATAAAAAGATATTTTTAATTCTGGGATGATATTTAATTTTGATCTGGTTTTTTTTTTCAGGATCTTCTGTAAGTTGGGTGAAAATTTTGCCAGAATTTCCAGGCCGAATAGATGGTCAGCTTCTTTCCAGATACCGTCGACTTCAGGCATGGAAGATGAAATCTGAATGGGTGGAGAAACAATCTGTAAGTCCAGCATACAGAGCAACCATCAGTAAAATCAAAATTGCTCAATTCTTACACAAACATTTTCTTACCAATTACCATCATATGAATAGTGCCTGTTTGGGAGGATAGCAGTTGAAATTGACACCCCCAAGAAAATTATTGTCAACCGATGCTAAGCAGGCATTATTAAGGTCTTCCTTTTCCAACGGAAGACCTTCTTGTTATTCTTCTGTTTCTTTTTCCCTATTATTAAGGTCTTCCGTTTCCAACGGAAGACCTTCTTGTTATTCTTCGGTTTCTTTTTCCCTATTATTATTATTATTTTTTTTCTTCCTTTTTTTGTGCACGCGATTTCTCAGAAACGGCTCGGCCGATCTCAATCAAATTTTAGGATGTGATAGATAGTGGTCTGAACTTGATTGGAAATTTTTTGTATTGATGACGTCACATCCGTTTTTGAGATATTGAGATTTTTCTAATTTTTATATGGGTATTTTGTCTTCTGTTGTTCTCCTAAACTATAAGAGATATTAAGCTCAAATTTCTACGGTTGGTAAACGAAAGATTGAAGTTTTGCATGATTGTTGTTTTGTATGTTTAGCACTACTGGCGCCAAAGCTCGCTATGGCTCGAAAATTGACATTAAAAACGCGTCGTGATTTTTTGTGCTTTTCTCTCTTTATCTCTTTTCTGGAAAATATTTTGTTAAAACATGTAATGTAAAAAAAATTTATATTTACAAGACCTTTCTGCTGATATCGGGAAAAAGGGGCTGGCCCCTAAAATAAGGGACCTAGAGGGCTCTAAAGTCTTTTACCCATAACTCTTTACCGAGGGATATTTTGTAATAAATTATAGAAGCAAATATGTTTATCTTAATGTTATAAAGCCAAGCAGTATAACAATTTTCTCATGTGTTACGTAATTAGGGATTTTTAGGGGTCAGAAGTCCAAAACTTTGACCACCTATATCTCAAAACGGAAAAATATTTTGAAATGCAGTATAAAAGAAAAGATGCTCAAAATGATGTACTTAACACCATGCAACCTAAAAAATTTGGTTCAGCGGCCCCAATAAGGAGATAAGGGACCGGCCCCTAAAACATTCTTTCTCAGATATCTCAAGAATGGTAACGAATTTCTGAACACTTGTTGAACAAAATGTCTTTATAATTAAATGACCTTTCATTTGATACCAAGAAAAAGGGGCTGGCCCCTAATATTAGGGACCTAGAGGGCTCTAAAAACTTTTTACTATAGTTCTTTACTGAGGGATATTTTGTAATAAATTATAGAAGCAAATATGTTTATCTTACAGTTATGAAGCCAAGCAGTATAACGATTTTCTCATATGTTACGTAATTAGGGATTTTTAGGGGTCAGAAGTCCAAAACTTTGACCACCTATATCTCAAAACGGAAAAATATTTTGAAATGCTGTATAAAAGAAAAGATGCTCAAAATGATGTCCTTAACAACATGCAGCCTAAAAAAATTGGTTCAGCGGCCCCAATAAGGAGATAAGGGACCGGCCCCTAAAATATTCTTTCTGAGATATCTCAAAAATGGTAATGAATTTCTGAACACTTGTTGAACAAAATGTCTTTATAATTAAATGACCTTTCATTTGATACCATGAAAAAGGGGCTGGCCCCTAATATTAGGTACCTAGGGGGCTCTAACGTCTTTTTCCTATAGTTCTTTACCGAGGGGTATTTCGTTATAGATTATAGAAGCAAATATGTTTATCCAACAGTTGTGTAGCCTAACATTATAATGATTTTTCTCATGTGTTACGTAATTAAGGATTTTTAGGGGTCAAAAGTCCAACAATGTGATAACCTATATCTCAAAAAGAAAAAAATATTTTGAAATGCAGTATAAAAGAAAAGATGCTCAAAATAATGTACCTAATAACATGCAACCTTACAATTTTTGTTCAGCGGCCCCAATAAGGAGATAAGGTCCGGCCCCTAAAATATTCTTTCTGAGATATCTCAAGAACGGTGACGAATTTCTAAACACTTGTTGAACAAAACTTTTACACCTGAAACAAAATAGTATCAGGCACTTAAAATGAAGATCTTCTTTTCCTGTTTTAAATCATGTAT
Organism: Magallana gigas; assembly: GCF_963853765.1. Lineage (NCBI taxonomy): Eukaryota > Metazoa > Mollusca > Bivalvia > Ostreida > Ostreidae > Magallana > Magallana gigas. The sequence goes on from NC_088854.1 coordinate 48,357,009, forward strand.
AGCTGTTAAATAGCAAAATCAAGATCAAACATAAATCTCAATTTCTAAAATCAGACGGAAGACCTCCTCGTTGCTCGCAACGAGATCGTGTCTAGTTATTATTATTTTTTTTCTTCCTTTTTTTGTGCACGCGATTTCTCAGAAACGGCTCGGCCGATCTCAATCAAGTTTTAGGATGTGATAGATAGTGGTCTGAACTTGATTGGAAATTTTTTGTATTGATGACGTCACATCCGTTTTTGAGATATTGAGATTTTTCTAATTTTTATATGGGTATTTTGTCTTCTGTTGTTCTCCTAAAGTATAAGAGATATTAAGCTCAAATTTTTACGGTAGGTAAAGGAAAGATTGAAGTTTTGCATGATTGTTGTTTTGTATGTTTAGCACTACTGGCGCCAAAGCTCGCTATGGCTCGAAAATTGACATTAAAAAAGTGTCGTGAATTTTTGTGCTTTTCTCTCTTTATCTCTTTTCTGGAAAATATTTTGTTAAAACATGTAATGTAAAAAAAGTTTATATTTACAAGACCTTTCTGCTGATATCAGGAAAAAAGGGCTGGCCCCTCAAATTAGGGACCTAGAGGGCTCTAAAGTCTTTTACCCATAACTCTTTACCGAAGGATATTTTGTAATAAATTATAGAAGCAAATATGTTTATCTTACAGATATGAAGCCAAGCAGTATAACGATTGTGTCATATGTTACGTAATTAGGGATTTTTAGGGGCCAGAAGTCCAAAACTTTGACCACCTATATCTCAAAACGGAAAAATATTTTGAAATGCAGTATAAAAGAAAAGATGCTCAAAATGATGTACTTAACACCATGCAACCTAAAAAATTTGGTTCAGCGGCCCCAATAAGGAGATAAGGGACCGGCCCCTAAAACATTCTTTCTCAGATATCTCAAGAATAGTAACGATTTTCTGAACACTTGTTGAACAAAATGTCTTTATAATCAAATGACCTTTCATTTGATACCAAGAAAAAGGGGCTGGCCCCTAATATTAGGGACCTAGAGGGCTCTAAAGTCTTTTTACTATAGTTCTTTCCTGAGGGATATTTTGTAATAAATTATAGAAGCAAATATGTTTATCTTACAGTTATGAAGCCAAGCAGTATAACGATTTTCTCATATGTTACGTAATTAGGGATTTTTAGGGGTCAGAAGTCCAAAACTTTGACCACCTATATCTCAAAACGGAAAAATATTTTGAAATGCAGTATAAAAGAAAAGATGCTCATAATGATGTCCTTAACAACATGCAGCCTAAAAAAATTGGTTCAGCGGCCCCAATAAGGAGATAAGGGACCGGCCCCTAAAATATTCTTTCTGAGATATCTCAAGAATGGTAACGGATTTCTGAACACTTGTTGAACAAAATGTCTTTATAATCAAATGACCTTTCATTTGATACCATGAAAAAGGGGCTAGCCCCTAATATTAGGGACCTAGAGGGCTCTAAAGTCTTTTTCCTATAGTTCTTTACCGAGGGGTATTTCGTAATAGATTATAGAAGCAAATATGTTTATCTAACAGTTGTGTAGCCTAACATTATAATGATTTTTCTCATGTGTTACGTAATTAAGGATTTTTAGGGGTCAAAAGTCCAAAAATGTGATAACCTATATCTCAAAAAGAAAAAATATTTTGAAATGCAGTATAAAAGAAAAGATGCTCAAAATAATGTACCTAATAACATGCAACCTTACAATTTTTGTTTAGCGGCCCCAATAAGGAGATAAGGTCCGGCCCCTAAAATATTTTTTCTGAGATATCTCAAGAACGGTGACGAATTTCTAAACACTTGTTGAACAAAACTCTTAAACCTGAAACAAAACAATCAGGCACTTAAAATGTTTATTCCTCTTTTCCTGTTTTAAATCATGTATAGCTGTTAAATAGCAAAATCAAGATCGAACATAAATCTCAATTTCTAAAATCAGACGGAAGACCTCCTCGTTGCTCGCAACGAGATCGTGTCTAGTTTATTTTATTATGCTGAATGTGTTGATTTTAAAGAATGCATAACTGACTTCTTTAGGAATGACGTGAATTATATGGCAAACTGTACAAGCATAATTTGTTGTGTTACCCATTGCAAAGTGTGTTGCTAATGCTGAGGGTAATAGAACAGATCACAAACTGTGTCTAAACCAATCAGATTTCAGTATTTAACATGGAAGTATAATAATACATGTATCTTTTAACATGCTCTATGATTCAAGACAATAGAAGTAAAGAAAAGTAAGGAAGGTTAATTTGCATTTACCTTATATCAGTTTATGGTTGATATGTTTTACATATAGGTCTTGTTTGAGATTGTTTTAATTGAAAATTAAACAAATCTTGGCAAAAAACCTAAAGTATTGCTATACTGTAGATTCCTTATTTTATGCGAGTACTTAATTCTGCAATTTAACGGTTGCATCAAATAGGAAGAATATAAAATCGCGAATGCCGAATTTTTTATCATAATTCCAAATAGTTTACGTCTGTCTGAAAAAAAAAAAAACGAGGTTTCAAAATCTGCGAGATGTGCTTCACGCGATTTTACGCGGATAATAATTCCTTGCATTTAATTAGGAATTTACAGTATTCAAGAATGCATACAAATAACTTGAGATTAAAAATCTCTAATCTGATATTTAAAAAGCTCTCATCTTTTAAAAGGAACAAGAAAAGAAGAACATGGGAGTCCTTGAGGGGGAACAACTCTTACGAGAAATCACAAAAGAGGAACCAACCACTAGTTTCCTGGTATGTGTGTATTCAGTTTTTGTTTTTTGCTAGTTGGATACATGTTCTTACTGAAGCTGTAACTCTATCAAAGGCTAAAACACAAATGCCTGAATTTATTGACAGGAAATGTCCAAATCCTTCCCTGATGTTTGTAAAGAAGACTACCTAAAACAAATAGAGGACAGACGACGAGGTTTGAATTTATCTGAGAAATTTTCACACTTTTTTTGACATTTCTGTCCTTGTATAAGGCAACTTTGTTACAAATGATTCATATATGTGGATCATATGATTGGTTTAATATTAGAATAAAAAACGGCATCTAATCACCTGAGAATCGTAAATGAATAGCTTCGAATGATGCACTTATTTCATTTTAATGTTAAAATATTTTAATTGTATTTCAAGTCATATGAAAATTATATGAAGCTAATAGAAATAAGTCTGTTACTATCAAAGTAATTTTTAAGTTTACACAAATTTTGCTCCCCGGCAGTATTCTGCTACTAAATGCTGCTTTAATATCAACCTGTAGGTGATTTGGTGGTACCTAGGCCTCCAGTGATGACACATTGTGCTACAAGATGTGTCCAGGCCCTCTGGACGAGGAAAAAACATCTCTTTAGTCTTGTTGACCAACACCTGAAAAATATGGACAAACTTGTCCCAGATCATAGCACAAATATTAAAGAATTCAAAATGTTTGAGTCATTGGTAAGTTGTTCCTTTTGTCACTGTTCTTGTTAATCAGTATAAATATCAACTTGTGATTGGTGAATCATCATAAGCATGAGTGAGGAGTGAAATGCATGCCGTACACCATCTTTTATTCATGTGTGAGAAATTTTTGTGAGGTTTGCGAGAATCTCTCCACAAAAATTTCTCGGCAAGAAGTCCTCAAAGGACTTTGGAAATATGTATTCCATAAATTCTTGATTGCAAAAACTTGTCACCGTGAACCAGTTTGTCTCTGGTAAATTGCGAAATAAATTTATCACAAATAGAATTTGATTTACAGTATCAGTGTTCCTAATGCCCAAACATCATGGCATAGCCATACTTGATAGTGTTCTTATTAAGAGACAAAACATAAAAACATCTTTGGATAGTGAACTGTGCTAAAATCATGTACTTGTGCATGGCTTCTGTTGCATGTTGAACAAAAAATTATGATCTTCCAATTTAAATATTGATTTTAAGCTATGACTTCATTAAAATTTCTAGTAATAATTCAGTGCAGGGCAATAAACTTTAAACAGATATAAAGCACTGAGAAGCTGAAAGAAAATGATCCCATCAATCGATATTCAAGTTTAGACACTTTTGATGAAGATTTTCATCAGTTCTAATGATCATTTATTTTTACAAAAAATTTGTATGCAACAGAGTAAAATTCAGGAGAAGATTCTTCGGGAAACAATGGCAAAACATCCCAGTGATATCACGGTCAAGGATATGCTGAAAATCAGCAAGAAGCTGACCAGAACTGAGAGCTGCAAAGATGGCCGAACCAAGTGGATAGAGAGGGACCTGATATGTGACGACCAGATCAAGGACATTCTCATCTGGAAATGCTTCCACTCCTTGCTTGTTGACAAAAGATGTGGCCGACCGAGAAAATTTTACTTGTGTAAGACTTGCATCATTGTCCTGTAAATATACACATGTAATATTGAGTGTGTACACTGTATGATATACAATGCAGTTTTGATTTAACTCTAACTAAAATATATTTACAGAATTGAACATTTAAAGAAAAACATTAAGTTTAATGCAACCTCTACATTTTGGAAAAATACACTGTTTTTTTCATTCTTTTTATAACAGTCAGTCCAACAGGAAGAAAGCCTCCATGTGCTGAAGAAGATGATGATGAGGATGTGGAGAAGATAACGGACATCACTGTGACTCTATTAATGAATGTAAGGATATAACTTGTACATTTATACTGAGTATAGGCACTTCATACTCAGATCATATCCCAAAACTACAAATCAGCTACCAGTAGTTGTAATAAAATGGTGTGAATTTATTGATCCCCTGATTAGGGAAATGCACTCACTGAGATTAACGTCATTTATTTCTGAGAAAATTTGCAAAATGATTGTTGTCAAACTGTGTCTTTCATAGTATGCTGATACTGTGGTTTCATCAATATTCGTTGAATATCAATTTTCGTGGATTTCGTTGTTAAGTTGATCCACGAAATTAAATGTTCATTGAAGTTCAATTTCAAATAACATTTTGTATTGATTGGATCATTGGCCACGAAATTACGTATCCTTAAAACTGTGGTTTTTAGAAAATCCTCGAAAATTGATACCCACGAAAATTAATGAAACCACAGTATTCTATTTATTTATTTCAAACTAAAATTGTTATTCTGCAGGCTCTTGATGTTGACCATAAAAGTGCTTTGGAGAAAAGCAGAGAGCTGGACCCTAACAGTAGCACTGTGGGGGAGGAAATTGATTTACTGAGGAGGGTTACTCCAAATATATTGCCATCAAATGTTACTCAGACGCAACCAACTATTCAAATTGTTTCCACCACTTTGAATCAATCATCCAGCACCAACAGCCAAAATCAGTCATCCAGCACCAACAGCCAGAATCAGTCATCCAGCACTAGCAACCAGAATCAGTCATCCAGCACTAACAGCCAGAATCAGTCATCCAGCACTAGCAACCAGAATCAGTCATCCAACACAAATGAACAGTCCAACTCTTCTCATGAAAATTCTGATACTGCACAGACAACAAATTGTGGATCAGCACTTGGGAGAAAGCGGAAGGTGGCAGTGGGTACAGATCAAGATGCCCAGGTTCAAAGCAAGAAGTCCAAAGCAATTTCATCATCATCCAATGAAAATGCAAATAGCAGTTGTAATGGAAAAGAAAGTTCAAGCGTTGTGCAAAAGAATAGCAATGGTTGTACAGAGAAAAACTTGAATAGTGTTGGAGTAGTGGGTCAAGGTTCATCTACACCAGTTGCTAACATAAACAGGACTTCGTCATCATTGGGAGAAAATCCTTCATCAAAAACCAATATGTCTGCCTTACCAGCAGGGGCCAGAATTATTAGACTTCCTCCAGGTGTGAAACTCAAACCAGGTGATAAAATACAGGACATTTTGGCAGCCCACAAATTATCTATGGCTGCATTAGAGAGTCAACCATCCCCTGCCAGTCCTGTACCAGGTACTCAATGTTCTCAGACTGCAACTAGAAAGCAGCTTGTTACACCAAAAGAACCTAGTCAGACTACGACTAGTAAGCAGCCTGTTATCCCAATACACCCTAGTCAGACTACGGCAGGTAAGCAGCCTGTTGTCCCAAAAGAACCTAGTCAGACTACGACTAGTAAGCAGCCTGTTGTCCCAATAGAACCTGGCAGCAGGAAAAAGAAAAAGAAATCCAAATCTCAACCTCAGAAACAGAGTGTTGTGGTGTTAAGACCCCCTTCTGGCATACAGGACCCGAAAAGGGTCAAGATTCTCCCTCCAGGAACAATTACTACCTGTGCTTTCAAGAGTGTGATGCTACACAGGAAGTATTTGATGATCAGGGCTGATGAACTTTACAGCAGACAGTTTTACAGGCTCCGTGGTAATGAACTTCAGAAGAGAGTGACTTTGGAGTTGTCTAAGCAGGCGACGGGTGCAGTGAAGATAGAGAGAAATGAAAATGAACAGCATGTAGGTGCCTTGAATAAAACTCTTTATACTATGGAGAAATCTGTTGCCAGTAGTGTAGCTGCCAAAACAGCTAGAATTAAACAGAAGGGAGAAGTTGGTCATGATGCTTTAGCAAAAGTAAGGAAAACAAAAGAATTCAAGATGTTACAGAAGAGATTTGAAGCCCTCTTTGCCTGGCCTGCTCTTCTGTCCACAATTTCCCCTCCATTTATCTCTGGACAAAGGGGTAGACCTTCATCTGTCAGTGCACAAAAGAGCAAAAAAGGAAAGAATAAGAAGCCCAGTTCAGCTGTTGATGAACAGACAGAGAATGATGCAAAGTCTGAAATGGAAATGGAACAGCCAGTTAAGAGGAAAAAACCGTAAGCACATGTATTAAAATAACTTAATTGAAAGAGAAAAACGAAATAAGATTTATTTATCAGCATTGTGTTTTTTAAGTCGACCTATTTAAATACTGTAGATTTTCAATATTAATCAAGTACTTATGCTTTTATTCCTATATTAGCTCAGCTGACATAAATCAACATTCAAATTCAATTGATGGATATTTTTGCTCAATAAAGATTTCAATTTTTTTAAAGGAAGCTTTCCTATCCTTGCATCAATAGAAAATATTCTTGGAAGCGAAATGTTATGAGCAAGGAAGCAAAGAGACTCAAGAAAGAGGCCAGAATGAAGAAATTGAGAGAAACAAGGGAGAGAAAGCTAAGGGGAGGTAACACTCATTTCTGAAATTTACTACATGTACTTTAGAAATTCTTTTATAGGAGAACCTTATTTATGTGATGATTGATATTGACTGCAAATAATATTTTCGTCTTTATTCTTTAGAGTATGTGCCACAGAAGACCAGAAAACGGCAGCCTAAAACAACAGCTACTATTCGCCAAAGTCAAAGAGTGGCAGTCAAACGAAGTATGACCCACGATTCACAAACCCAAGAAGATGCTCCTGTTATCAAAAAAGAGTTGAAAAAAGTTGTCAAGAAGAAGAAGAAATCCCAAAACGAAGATCCCATCCCCAGCAATGGAAAGTTCCAACTTCTCCCTGGGGATGCTGTAATGCCTGTAGCACTGATTAGCAACATCGCCTCTTCCATTGATAACAATTCTATCCAAAATGCAGAGGGGGGAAGCTCAGTGACTATACCCCAAACTTTACAAGATCTTCAACAACTTACAGCAAGCATCAACAGCAACATCTCCTTTGTTGCTAACAATTCTATCCTCAACACAAGGAGTGGAAGCTCAGTGACTGTACCTCCTACACTTCTAGGACTTCAACAGCCTACAGCAAGCTCCAGCAACATTCTGCCCTCATCAGCAGAGTATGGGACATCCCAGAGGACATCTGTACCACCCCAGCAAGTGAGCCTGCCGTTTGTATCTGTAACAGACATAAACATCCAGACCGTGCCCCCCACAGAGAATCCTGGTGCTCCTCCATTTATTTTTGCTATAGTGCCGTCTGCTACAGGGGATGGACAAGTGCTACAGGCTGTTCCAAATAGTGTGCTAAAGGATGCAGTGAACAGTTCAAACCAAGTGATTCCAGATCAGGACCAGGCCAAACCAGATTAGACAATTGTTAAAGACAATTTTGTCTCGGTGAACATGCATTAGTCTTTGTCAAGTTACATGTAGTAGAAATATTACAAAAAGATGCAACTTTAAAGTTGTTCTGATTAAAGCTTCTTATGAAGATAGGTTAATTATTTTACAATTAAGCTCCAAATATCAGTCCTACCTCTTCACAGTCCAAACAGGCCATTGTTTTTAGAAATGACAGGTACTTACTTATCGCTTTTGTTTGGATTCGTTGTTTCATGTTTTGTTTTTCTTTTCTGTTTCAGCAGGTTCAAATAAAATGTTTTTGTTGATATTTCATTCAGTACCTTGTTTGTTGATGCAGTCACCAGTTCATTTTTTGAGTACCATTTACCAATGATAAGTTCATCAAAAAGTAGATAAAATCAATATTCTAATCAAGAACTGAAATGAGCATAATTTCCAAGTAGTCTAATCACTAATGATCACCCCTCGGTCTCTGTGTATTTTATAAATCATCTATTTACTTTAGAATCATTATATTCTGTTTAAATCCCCATTATGAATGACTTTACTGGATTGTGTGGGTACCTCTTGCACACATTGAATAAGTAAAACATGTTATTTATTGTGTTAAACATTTAAAGTGATAGAAAATTTAGGAACAAATGACCAATACAATTTTAAATAAATACCCTACTGAAAAAAGAAAAAGCTTCCGCTGCAATTTAAATGTGTCTAGCAAAACTTTTGCTCTTCAGCAAAAAAATAAATTTGATGACAAACAAAATCTGCCCTCCAAATAATACATGTATTGCGTAACTTTTTTTATTTGTGACGTTTTGAGGATCGTTCAAGACTTTTTCAACCTTGATTATGACTTATTTTTTTAGGTATAAAGAGAAGTGGTATAGAATGTACATTTATTGATATAGAGGCAATCGAGCAAAAAGCAAAAAAACAAAATAAATAAATAAAAAGAACAAAAATAACAAAACGCCAACTATTCAAGAGCAGTAAAATCTAAGGTAGGATGTGTTTATGCTATTAATATGGAAAGATGCCTCGATTCTCTGTGCCTTAATTGGAACTTTCTAGTTGTCTCTCTTACTTGGTATAAGGCAAAATCAAGATCCTGTCCTAAAACACTGGGTTCTCATGTATTGTGTATATATTATGGTACTTAAGATCAGCTCACCACAATTTTTCATCAAATCAGTGTTTTCAACCGTCATAAAAAGATGTACATAATTTGGAAACTTTAGATGATGACTAATGGTCAGCACTTCATGGAGATCTACCTTAAATGACTACTGCAAGTAAGAATTGGACTGATGCATATCTGGGCAATTATGATACAAATTGAGATAATTGATTTCTGTTGTCATCACATGATCTCTGTATAGACCAGACAAGACAGACCATAGCTGCAGTAGTGGTTCGGGGTGTGTACAATACTCATGTCCATTTTCTGTATAGATGTCTGACGAGATTATATCGAGCACTTAAGAATAAAATTGGCATTTAGGGACCTAATACGTGTGACTATAGTGAAGGGGTTTCTGAAGGTCATTTACAGTCTACTTTATTCTCAGTAGAAATAAGTCATGTCTTTTGAACAGATTTACTGGTAATTATATGCAAGAGATTTTGCAAAAAACTTCCAGCAAAATAATTGCTCTGAAAACAATTAGCCTTGCACATATATTGTATACACATAGATTAAACATAGATTACACATGAAATGAAAACCAGTATGCCCACCTATTCCAAAATGCAATGAATGCAAAGTTTGGTAGAATGGATTTGCCTACAGATATTCCTTAGGTATACTTTTGTCCTTGATACCTACAGGCAATGCGTATCTGATTAACATTTTGAGACACATTTACATTTATTTCCCAAATTATCAATATCTTGGAATAGATGACATACTACAGGCCCTCTCCTCGTTCAAAGAGCTTGTACATATTTTGGCACCAATAAGTGATGTTATGGATGCACTTTTAACCTTTGTTGGGGAGAATTTTCATGTGCTGCTGATTTCTCTCTCTCATATTAACAGACACAATAATCAAGATAATAGCAATGCTAATGGACCCCCAACCTTTCCCCCTTAATATCCTCTAACTATTGGAAAATTGGACCATTGTGGATAATGGACGATATGTATTTATCAACAATTTCATATAAAACAGTCATCCAAAGATAACACTGGTGAAGCAGTAATTTAAAACATTCATATTAACATTGACAGCATTAAACTAGAATGAATTGCATTATGGTTTTTGTGTTAAGAGTTCCATCCCTTTTTGGTGTCATCTTGGATTGACCATTTTTTTCTGATGCCCTGTAGCCAAAACTAGAGCAATTCAAATGCCAAGGTCAAAATGCTTGGTTTAATTTATAAAGACAACACATATTTAATAGGAATTTCCCTCTTTATTTTTGAATCACAGCAGCTAAATTTACAAAAGCATCAACATCTTTCTAATGTCTTTAGTAAAGCCAAAAAATTATATTCTTAGAATAGTACTCTTGTATTCTATGATTTATTTTCAATAATATGGATTACAATTGATAAATAATGTGATTACAGAGAAAAAAAAAACCCACACATATTTGTTCCACCTTGAACTGAATTTTTTATACTGATTTGAAACAAATATCTCATACAAGATGGTGAATACAACATGACTTAAAAACATGCAACCGACAATCAAAGAATGAATAATGTCAAACAATGGGATGATCTAGATGAACTATGATTGCCTCTCTTCACTGTGTGGTACCTTAATCGTTCCAATATAATTCAATAATCGGCAAGTACCTTTTGACGGCTAAAATCAATTCAGAAGTGAACAGGGTGCAAAGTATGAATGAGGTTCCGTCGTAAATGATGGATGCTGAAATCCATTTTATACAATTTAATTAGGGTGAGGTATGGTCAGTGACAGAAAGCCGATATGAGATTTCAAAGAAAAAAAATTAACCTTGCTTGTTTTGAACCCTGTGAACAATTGATGAAATAGATCCTGACATTTTGTTTCTAAGCATCAATGGCAAAAAACCAAGAAGTGGACCTAAAGTCCACAAGGATTGATGCAAATTAGACCACTATGATTGGAAAAAACATAATACATGAAAAACAGTGGCAGAACAAAAACCAAAACTTAAACATCAACTAAACACATTAAAACAGAACTTAGAATGAGGATTTACCTGCAAAACAAGCAGCTCACAAAATCACACACAAAGTTAACGAGTATTTGAATGGTAAACTTAATTATCATAAAGTTCCTGCATGGTACTTAATATACACAATATTAGAGGAGTAATGCAGAAAAAGAACCAATTCCGAACAGTTTTCCATTAATAAATAATAAAAGATAAAATGATGATGGTATCATTTTTAACAAATCAAAATTTAACAATTTTTACTGCGAGTTTTACTATATCGGGGTCAGTATGTGACATAAAAATCTCACAAATTAAAATAACAAAGCATACAGCAAAATGATGTGAAAGTCAACATACAACAAATATATGGAAAAACATTAAACAAAATATCTAGATTCAAAGTTTCACACATTAAATACTATCAAATCAACAGAAACATAGCCTAAAAATGTATAGTACACAAGAGTTACTTCTTGAAAACAAAATTAGGAGAGAAGAGCAAATTCATCTCATGTAGGAAACAATAGTGATTTGATCATCCCTCCATTTCAATGGAATTTTTCAGACCAGCTGACAAAAAAATCAAATCTGCTTAATATTTCCATTAAAATTGTCATTTTATCCTAATTGTGCCCTTTGCTAGTATCCTTCATTGGAGAATGTGATATTTTCATATTTGTATTTTCTGCTCAGTATTGCTGCAGTAATAGCATGGTCAGCCTGACCAAATCCCTACAAAAAACAAACGATCAATCATCACTCATAGCAACGTAGACAGAAAGGCAAATATTTTTCTATAATTTAAAAAAAATCACATTCACAGGCATATGTGTAGCACATAAATTTTATATTAACGTCAAGCGAAAACAGCATTCACATGTAATTCTCACATCAAATTTTTTTCTTACAGAAAAAAATTCTCATTATCAAAAAGCTGATGGCAGTGTCCCTCACCCCCCCCCCCCCCCCTTAAATTATTTAAACAAGCTGCTAGACTTCTGCTAAAGAGCATATGTTAAGCCAAATTTAATAACTTTCATAGAAAATGTTTTTTTTAAAACTATCTCTCTTTTAAAATGGTTTGAATATGCAATTTTGATTTCCCTTAACCTCAGAATATTTTCGAACAGGTTTGGTTTTCTCAACTTTGTCGTTCTATAGATGAATGGTAAAATGTGAAAAGTTTGAAAAGAAATGTATAAATAGACCGATGACAAACAGCATGTGATCAGACGGGTAGCTACAAATGAGTAGCTTAAGCCACCTTTAATCTGCCCTCTTCTCTGATTAATATAAAAAAGTAACAAACTCAATATATATTTTTTGACAATTTGCAAGAGTTTGTTGTTGTTGATACAGATCTTTTATTCAATTTAATTTTTTTGTGCAACTTCTAACCATTGATCCAAGGTTTATACACTAGCTGAATTGGAAGAGGGCGCACAAACAATTTTTAAAATCACATGGTCTTCGTCAGAACGGTACATGTATGTATTGCAGATTACATGTAATAAACCTACACAAATACAATTGCACACAACGGTAACTTGCCTGAGAGTAGCCATAGATCTGCAGTTTCTTCTTAACTGGGTCGTGTTCTATCCGACCCCCTCCAACACACTCACAGTCTAGACCCTTACCCTCGATGTCTGGACATACTTCATCGTAAACATCCGCTAAAAAAAAAAAAAAAATGTCATATTTCCTTCTCAAGTAATTAATATATTTATTAATAATACTCGTAGTCCTCTGTAATATCATTTATTTTTTTGACATGACTAAATTTTAACAATTTACATTATGTTGGTACATGTAACACCATGTAGAACCATTTTAACAGGACCTTGGACTTTCGGTTTGATGTAGCTATCTATTTTTTGCGTCAAAACAAGTTACAAATGACGCAGTTTCAAGAGAAATATGAACCGATTGCGTAGTCTTTGCTCAAAAGCCAGACAAATATTGTTGATTTCAAAGAGCCATGGCTGAGTGGTCAGCAATGAAATAGACAGGCCTACGTTACAGTGCTGTTTGACACAACTACCCAAAGTCCAAGCTCTTATTGAAATGAATCTATTTTTCCCAAACATAAAATATTTTCATTGATTTGCTGGTATTAAAAACATACATAATAATATATATTTACATCTTCTGTGTATTTCTCCTTTCCTTTTCAAGAAATTTAATCAACCTCGTATAGCCAACAAAAAAGCTGAATCACAAATCAATTTGTCCGCATACTGTAAACATATCATATTTGGCGAAATTAGTTTTTGAAGATATTTGCGTGAATTTGAATTGGCGTATTCCTGAATGTGACTATTCTTGTACAGATATGCATGGCATTTAGCGATGTGCTTGATTTAGCGGAAGCCTATTCCGCCAAAAGCTCAATACACAGCCAAATGAAATATGTTTACAGTATTGAAATACCTTTAACCTTTTTAAACCTGCCTCAATCCCATTATTTAGCATTAATCAGTTCATTAGGAAATAATTGTAGTTTATTCAAATAACTATTACATGTACAATAATTCTTGTAAAATGTGAATGTAATAAAATGGTGTCTTATTTGATACTTTTGATATTAACAATGCATAGATTACTTTATGATTGATAAAAAATTAAGCTTCACTTAAAGTAGGGTCTGCGCAGATTCCAGGGACTAATGTCAACAAGACTTGTAAATTGTTGACCTTCAAAATAATTTGGCAAACCTTGGCTGGTACTTTATCATAAGAAGATACAAATCGGCTGAGGTGTGACTTATAAACCTTCCATATAAGAAAGAATAGACAGTTCTTTCTACACAAGATCAGAAATAACGATAATATACATACTGTGGAATCATTTAATTTCGTGGGGGCCAATTTTTGTGGATTGTGGGATTTTTGCTTATTTGAGGGGATGTAATTTCGTGGATGGTTCGGTTTTCAGTTTAAGAAGGAAAACTAAATCTTTTATAATTTTTTGTGGAGGATGTAAATTCATGGGTGAAGACTACCCACGAATGCCACGAAAATTGAGCCACCTTGAATTCTAATGATTCCACAGTACTTTGCTCTTTTTATGTGGATAATTTAAGATAAATTCAGAATCGATGTAAGTACTGGTACCTGTATAAACATCATAAGCTTTCTTTGGTGGTTCATATTGGCTATGAAGTTAGCAATCATTGTAAACTTGTATTTTTTCTGCAGTGTTTGCTACATACTCACATACCAAAGAAAGCATTTACGAATTGTGTAGCTGAATGCATTCATCAGATCGTGATCCACATCAAAATTACTGGTTTAACATAATATTTTCATTTAAAAAAAAATGATTGTTACATCCATTAATGAAATTATATGATAGGAAACTTTGATGATTTTACATGTAAAGTCACAAACTGCGTGGTCGTCAATTTCCCTTGATTAAAAACTTGCAGGCTCAACATGAATTGATTGATTTATAAAAATTATATAAACAAGATTTTCTCTTGATTCATGGTTGTATGCTTTGAAAAAACACGTACCCAATTAAGACTGTGTGCATGTTCAATTAACATCAGGTATAAAAATAGATTTGGAACAAAGTCCTCATTAATAGAATTATCAAGGAGCCTTGACTCAAGGCACAATAACATGATTATTCTTCTAACCAACAACCTTAAAATTTGGTGTAATTTTTTGTTTTATTAAGTTTCATGGCCAGAAGATTCATAGGTGGGGAAATAAAAATACTGTGCACTCAATAATTTCCTGCCTTTATCAATAAGCTAGTGTCAGTAGATACGGCTAATTGAATGCAGACAATAAACATAGGATTCTGATGCGAGCTTACTCCAATTTTTGACATTTTTTTTCCTGGGATACAGACCCGACAGGACTGTATGCTCTGCAGGGGTAGATAACAATGGAGGCATCTTTTGACCTAGAACACAGCGTATACCATCCAGGAATGTGATAGTCATGTGCAGATACAATAAAAACTTAAAACAGCTCCACCAAAACACAACCGGTCCCCACTGCAGCTCACACATTTTCTCTAAATTTAATTAATTTCCAGCTTACATCCACAATATTTGGCAGAAAAAAAGCCAAAGATACAGAGGTTGATCACTCTCCCTTATCTTTGGCCAAATGCTTTCAGTGTATCCAAAAAAAAAAAAAAAGAATGAATGAAATTGATTCTCTGCTGATAAACTGATTGCAATAAACTAGATGCAAGGGAAAATCATTTTGAATGTGTTAGAGAGGGTTATAGAATTTATCCCTCAGTTAATGAAGTTCTTTGCAAATACTATAAAACACCAATAAATTGTTCACGGAAAGTAGAGCCTATCCCCACAGAAGACTCTCAATTCACTAGTGAACATTTTAGATTCTGGATCCCAAAGGTTTTAACAAATCCTGCTGATCACTTGGATGTATCTATCTCATTTTCCCTCTACTGGCAAACACTAATTTTCTATTGATTCAGAAAATGGATAACAATGTCCAGCCAAGTGTCTATTACTGTCAAATCATAGCGACCAATTCCGAACAAAATTTGACACAAATTACATTCTCTAAAATTTTAGTCATATGCCCTTCTTCTGAATAGCTGTGTGTAGTTTTACAGTTGTTAACTGTGTTTGAACAACAGATATTTTACTTATGGGGAACTCCTTAGAAGAACCCCAACAGGTGCGTCTGCCAGTCAGTCTTGTTAAAAAACTCCTTACAGTCTGTTCGAGATCTCTGCATATTTAAGTGGCATTTCATTGATAAATCCTGTACTATCCCAAGTTTGACTTTTCCCCCATTCCTTAGCCTCATCAATTACCAACAAGTCAATTCTTATACCCTTCTTCCAGTCAAAGAAACTGTTTTAGGAGTTCAAGCACATGTGTGAAAATTCATCAATTGCAGAAAAAACATATTGAGCCATCTGTACTTAGCTCTCCTATTCATGTTCAAAAAGTTCTGTAAAATCAAAGGTTGCTGGGGGGAGTGAGCTGCTAAGATATTTACACTCATTGTATAACTATTATATTTCTGCAAGTAAATATATAACTTTCAGCTTAAAACCTGCCCCATATATCACCAAATACTTTAAAAAAAAATTCAGCAATCACTAACAGTCTGATATTGTGCTATATAACAGCATTATACCATGCTAAGTTAGATTCTCAAACCTGCCTACACAAGTTCATATCATACCTCTATCTATAATAAA
This sequence comes from Magallana gigas, assembly GCF_963853765.1. Lineage (NCBI taxonomy): Eukaryota > Metazoa > Mollusca > Bivalvia > Ostreida > Ostreidae > Magallana > Magallana gigas. Next base: position 48,373,379 of record NC_088854.1, read on the forward strand.
TTAACGTTACATAAGCATATGAAAGATAGTATATATTTTGATAAACAAAATAACAACTTTATCTAATTCATAGATATGTTTCTTATCATCACCAGTAGATCTTGACTCAAAACAGATATGTACCGGTACACTCAGTCGTAAGACATCACATGGAAAATCCAGACACCAATCCACTTTGTACAAAGAAACAACCTCATGAAATATTTAAGAACCAAAGTCCATCTATAAAATGTTTGAAATGTCATGAAATCTCAGGTTGCACTTTCTTGAACACGATGAAAGATTCCAATTTCAGTCTCTTTTCCGAATCTGCTGAATCCTACACAGTTGTACTATAGCTAAATAGTAATTTTCTACGACATTTATTCATTAAAGAAATATACTATTAACAGATGACTTAATATCCAACTAGCCATGTGATGCTGGTACAGGTATGTAAGTTATGTCATTGAGAAATTCTTATTACAAAGAACATATTGACACAACTGACTTTTGTTAATAGTCAACATAAACCTCTATTACAGCCAGATCTGTATAGAATCTGTCATAAGGTACTCCAATAGTACAGCAGCACTGAACACAGAGTTATCGGTACATGGCATTTGGCGTCCTACATATGAGGGTCAATCAAAAAATACGAGGACAATGTGGCTGTCTATCATACATTTTTCATGAAAGTCATACTTAACAGATTAATCTGTGCATCAACACTTATGTTATTGATATGCGAAGTTTTAGTCCATTTGATGAAACGGTATTTTTGTTACCCCTTTTTAAAAACAACATGTTTTGTCACCACGGCGCACGGTAACGTTCAAAACATGACGTCAAGATAAAACACGCACAGTTTATAGATATACCCCATCTTTATATCGCGCTTAGTCTCTTTTGCCTTTTTCCTTACAATTTAAAATGGCACTGAACCACTTGACATCTTATTTGCACACATTTGTTCGAGAATCATAAGTTAATTCTTCAAAGTTTTCATTTTCTAACCGTGTATCTCTTAGTGTACAGTATGGATAACCATGAACGTCGGTTGACGTTACTTATTTTTTGACCAAATATTTACAGATATTTTACTCTCTTCCGGACAGTATCATATTCAAAATACAATTACCATCACCCCCAAAAAAATTCTTACAGTTAAACACAAACTTGCAAATAATTGTTGCCTTATCTTTTGCACCATTGAGCATTTTCATAGCTTGTATCGGCTTTTTTGTGAGTTAAATCTATTTTGTTTGTACTTCTCGTTGCGCCGTGACGTCTGGCGACGTCGATGTTTTTGGTCAATTCTAAAGAGGACTATCTGTCTTTAGTTACTAAAATCTGTTTGACAAAACAATATATCCTGTCATTATTTGGTACATAGAATACCATGACTATACTTAATTTGAGGTTTTCAATGTTATTTGGTTTTAAGCCCAATTTATAGAGATATTACTTTTAACATTATATGGTTTATTGTTGACATAACACAAATTTTGACCGTGCGCCGTGACCTTATTTTTGCAGGATTAGATTATAAATGATTCTTAGAAATAAAGGAATATATTAATTTTTTTTTCTTGCAAATTGTTTGAAACTATTGCTAAATTATGTCTACCAAATTTAGTAATGATATGACGTTAAGTAACATAGCTATGACAAAAGTCTTCGTATTTTTTGATTGACCCTCGTATTTGAATAACCACGGAAACAATACCTTGATGGCAAATACACCACAATATTGATGCTAAATATCTGAAACTATGTTGTATTTTAAGTAAGGAAGACAATATATTTTTACTATAATGGATCAATGACTTATCTACTTTCATGTGTATCTGTCAACAGCATACCCATCAATAAGTTTAGCTTCTATACTAATTGGCCATTTCCTATCTATGCTGACCTTAGTATCGGGTGTTAGTATTTTTAACATCAAATCAATTTTTCTAGCTCCTACCCAGTAATAAACATACTGGTCAACAATGGTAAGTCAACTAATTTAAAAATTAGGATGTCAATCATTTTATGCAGGTACTGAGTACTCTATTTTTCTAATCGATGTAACAGCTATTTTACCCATAAAAAAACCCAACCACTCTAACTATTTGCCAGTCTACCATTCTCCTTATCTACCCATCATCAATTCTCCCCATCATAATGTCAACCAATCTACCCATTAACAAGTTAACAAATCTACACATAAACAGGTTAACCATCATACCTATCAATAGGTCAACCATTCTACAAGTAACAAGTCAACCCTTCTCCCCATCATAATGTCAAACATTCTACCCATCAACAAGTTAACAAATCTACCCATCAACAAGTCAACCAATCTACACATTAACAGGTCAACCATCCTTCGTATCAATAGGCCTACCATTCTACACATAACAAGTAAATCATCATTCCTATCAACAAGTCAACCAATCTACCTATCAACAGGTCAACCAATCTACACATAATAAGTCAACCATTCTACACATAACGGTGAAACCAACCATCCTACCTATCAACAAGTCAACCATCCTACCTATTAACAGGTCAACCACCCTACAAATCAACAGGTCAACCATCCTACAAATCAACAGGTTAATCATCCTACCTATCAACAAGTCAACCATCCTACCTATCAACAGGTCAACCATTTTACAAATCAACAGGTCAACCATCCTACCTATCAACAGGTCAACCATCCTACCTATCAACAAGTCAACCATCCTACCTATCAACAGGTCGACCATCCTACCTATCAACAGGTCAACCATCCTACCTATCAACAGGTCAACCATCCTACAAATCAACAGGTCAACTTATCTATAACCAAGTTTAACAAACTTGGTCTATACGTCATCATCAGCCATCAATTCATTTACTAGTGATGTGTTCTTTAATGTAAAATTATCTTTTGAATTGATATTCAAATATTTGTTGATTCAGCATTATACTTACAGCAAACTGAATACTTTATCAAACTGAAGAACCAAATTTTATCTTCATAAGATTAAACAGGAGATAATATTAAAAAAAGGAATTTTTTCCCCCCACATAATTTGATGGGTGACCTTGACAAAAGGATTCTGGAATTCCCAAAGCATTGCCGATAATGTATAAAGGGGTAAAAAAAAAAACAACCCTAAAGACACTCCTGATGGATCACATTTTAGCCTGCACCACTGTGGGATATGTATTACGGTACATGTACTAATGATATGTCTTGCATTCTATTGGGTGAACATGAGCTGGCAGAGTTTATAACTATTTCTTTAGAGAAGTTAGTGCCCCTACAATACCCAATTCTTGTGCAATTATTGAGTCTGCAATGAATAATAGGGATAAAACCCCACAATATATTGAAAGCAAACAAAAACCAGTACCTGTCGATATTACCTTTAATTACAAGAAAATCTGGATTAATATCCAAAAAGTTGCAGGCATAGTAAATTCAAAAGCTACTTGAATATAGATAACAGATGGCCAAAGATCATTATGGAAATATGAAGAAAGCAACAGATATATTACATGATAATGTATACGTGTAATTACTGCCTGCCACCTTAATGAACAGAGTCTTGTGCCAATATACATGCTGAGGAATGTGGTATTCTTACAATTTATAGAGTTCCCACAATGCATTTCTATGCAGTCAGAGGCCAGGCCGGTGTTCCAGGTTTTAATCTAGTCAAGAGATAGCCTCTTAGCAAACAGTGATAGCAACTGCACACCCCCATACTAATGAGGGCAGCATCTCCTGCCATCCTGTCAGATATACTGTACAGTGAGGAACAAGACAAATGAATGGCTTAATTGATTCATTAATGTTTTCTTACAAAATAATGGGAAAAAAGGCTTTCATAATGCATGTCACAATGCAACATGACCAAGTGGGTGGTAAGGGAGATGAGTTATTTTTTCTTAGGACTAAAACTGTACATGAATGAATTGACATCTACAGAAACTTAATCATTTGTGCCAGAGACATATATGCTATAATTTAAAAAAATATTAAAGGACATGACAACTTCCATAAGGAATATTGAGATACTTTATTGAAAATTAATTTGTAGGCAACTGAAAAGAAAAGTGTCATTTTCCAAGCAATATGAGAATTCTAATCTTTATTGGGTTTTTTTTTTTTTTTAGGAATTCGTAAATGATATATTTCAGACAAATATATGCAAATCTTGTTTTGATAAGATTTAAATATGACAAAAAATAATAGAAAATGTCATATCTTCCAAGCAATGAATAAAAAAGAACACCCAAAGATGAACTCTCTATAGACAGATATATACCGAGACTGTCTGTCCCATACCAGACAAACCTTGCATCACAACATCTAATGATGACAGTCACATATCTTAGAATGCCTAAAAATGATCAACCAGTATCTAGATTCTACAATCATTCATGTCAAAAACCAAAACATCTCAGATTTTATACAGAATGTCTATACCATATCAAATATCTAGTTAGAGCATCTGTTGATGAAAAATCAACTTGTATAGACAGTCTATATCTTGTCACTCACAACTTCAAGGAGAAAAGGTTGAGTCTCAGACTGCCTGAATGATTTCTTAAGACAGCCTAAACCAAATATCACTCAAATCTCAGAGTCTGCTTGTACAAAAGGCTGAATGCTGATCCCTGTCTAGTTAATAGTTATTATATTATATATGGTCATGTCAAAGAACTAAAACAGCAATAATTTTGAACAGTTCTATGTCAACCAAATTCAATTGTCACACTCGTTTTGAAATCTTTAGCAAAAACATCATCAATAATCTTCTAGACTCCTTTAATAATCAAAATCTGTTCTCGTAATATAACAACATAATGCTGACCATCCAGGTGGTCGGTCTTGGATGCATCTTATACATTGTATCATACAATCTCCGCATTTCAAATAAAAAAAAAATTGAATATAAGCCATAATGGAGATAATATTGAAATTGAAAATCCTAGTACATGTGTTAATCTTTCACCAGGACAATAAACTAGTGGGTAATCAATGGTCTCCTCCGGGATTCTAGTTCACTCAAAAAGATATTGGCAATTAAGTTCATCTGGAAGGGTTTTTCCTTTGGATTGCAATCAATGCGGATGCTTCAAGATTTCGAAAGATTCTGAATAAAAACTTGATCATTTCGCTACGAGATACTCTGACAACATGTAGCCCCCCTAGCCTTTCCTACTCCTGAATTTCTTTGATAAATCTCTTTACACTTCAGCTGAACCTGTTGTTCTCAGGATGTACACACCATCTTAGCCTGCCACTCCGTTCAGGAATTTACTTCTGTACACGTCTTCTGTATTATCTTGGGGAAAGTGCCCCCGTACGTCTTTATACTTATATAAATCCTGTACGGGAGTCTTCTCCACGTTATCTCTGAGCCCCTCTCTCTGTACATCAGCGTGCACCAATAAAATTTCTGCGTGTGCAGCATTTTCATTGAGGCTGCCGTGTACTCTGGTACATGGAAACAAGACTTACTCGAACCGACAAACGACTTACTGCTACAAGCCAAACATATGTAATGACAGACACAGTACAATTCTATTTATCTTGTGCTGCATCCACCTCACAGGAGGGAACAAAGGTCTACTGTTTACAATTACCTGTCTGTTGGAACACCAATAACGAAGGTGAATTTCAACACACATGATATAGGGTCAATATGTTTTTCTGTATTTTTGTATGAGGTTATATGCATATTAAAAACTTATTGCCCCTTGATTTGTATGCACAACACAAATTATGTTATAAGAATTGTACACTTAGTAACAAATTATATTATAAGAATTGTACACTTAGTATTGTGTCTGAAACGGATAAACATTAAATCAGTAAATGTATGTACAGGTAATGGTAATTCAATAAACCAAAGATCCTCCTCCTTTCCTAAAGTTTGAAGGTTTTTTGCATATAGCAAAACCTGTTTTATGCCCCCCTTACTTTCTCTTCAAGGAAGCAATTAATCTCAATCTTCACCATTATCATTTTTTTTATCAAATAGTGTGGTTCCTAAGATATGTTGCAACACAAAACACTGCCATATATTTTTAGAACAATATTACACAAGATACATGGACATGTGTGTGCGTGTGACTCGATGGTTAACCACATACATGTACATGGTAAAAGATAAAAGAAGGATTTTCAAGAAACACAGAAACTTTTATACCGGATTCCAACAATGCCGTTATGCAATATTGCTATCCCTACATGACCTAACATTACGACTAGAGGCAGGGTGCAGTATGTGATTCACCTCCAACAGATGCCTATGTGTAGGGGAGGTTTTTTGGTTGGGAAGAGAGAGAGAGAGAGAGAGAGAGAGAGAGAGAGAGAGAGAGAGAGAGAGAGATATTCTGAACATATTTCTGTGGTGGCAAAGATTTTGTAGCAGAGAGAGAAAGAGGGATGGGTGAGAGAAGACAGACTCTGCATCTCCTCCCTGATTTTTGCAAAATTCTTTATCTTCGTTGTGTAAAACATCTCTTCAATCATAATAATACAGGGGAATATTATTCACTTCAGTCTGCAGGGTTAAATGCTCTGCAGTGCTGCAACTGTTAATTGTCTGTGCGTGATCCTCCGTACATATATCAGCGACGAAGATGAAAATTGTAATAATAATTACAAGCCGATTCTATTTTGTAAGCTTTCAAGATGTCAATTTTTACAACTAAATTTATCTATACATCCACTCTTTCACATTTATAAGCATTTCCTTTTCATTTTGTAAGGATAACTTGCCATGATTCAGCTCCAAATGACTCAATTTTCTTTCTTTTTGGCTTCAGTGACAAATGTAGTTATTGATGATTGATAATCCTCTTGAATGAGTGAGGATGGGTTTGCTAAATAGAACCTTACTTTTCTGTGAGAGGGCAAGAAGATTCATCTTTGAAGTCAGAAGTGAGCTCTCAATAGGGAACAGACAAGCACAGGAATAGTCAGAGGGGGGAAAACTTGCCGCTGACAGTCCAAAAAGTTGAAAATTTATTACACTTATCACAACTGTTGTAGATCTATGTATTTTTATTTGTACATTTTCCAAAGGTGAAGAAGTGCTAGGATATACATTTATAAAGTTTCACTAAAGGCTGCCAAATTTCTTGAATCTCTATATCATAATTTATGTAGTAAATGGAAAGAAAGGAATGCAATGCTGCTATTTACCCCCACTCATATAGTAGCTGCTTCATGAATTGGTTGGGAGGTAAGTAAATAATTGGTAAATTTAGATTCCAATTCAGAATTTTTCCTTGTATAATTATTTAGAAACTATTCTTAAGTAAAAGTACCAGCTATTACATTTGACATTTAGGTTTTAACCTGGCATTAAATAGATTCATCAGTTCTATGTCCCCTGGCCTAAGTGTATAAAATGCATGCCTGGGTCATCACAGTATTCAAATCTAAATGGTAAGGAGGCATTTTGGCTGCCTTCGTTATTGAACAGATCAATAACTCATCAATTCAAAATAATTGCAAGAAAATCTATAAAATCCTGCAACTCATATTCTATATGAGTTGCATTTCTATAATGTTCACATACCTAAACATGCAACAGAATTTTGACAAAGAATTTTCAATAATGTTTGCAAAAAAAGCCTAAAGCTACATTGTCTATTATGATAATAGGTCCTAACGTTATATATAATATACTGGTTTTCAACACTGGTCCAGATTCTTAATTTACAGCATCCCATTCACACACTTTGAAAAAAGTACACATTTTTGACTACTCTGGTGGCTGAGAAATTTATAACCTCTTGTAGATCTGTGCATGGTTCCTCATTTTCTCTGAAGTAATCTCTACATTGTGCACGCCATTCCAAATTATCTCAGTACACATCTCTAACGGTAACAAGAAGGCATTTACTTACCGTGGTAGTCGCATCTGGCGTACCCTCTCACTATGTGCTTAAATACCCGATCCCCAGAGGGGTCGTGCACCTTGATCAACACATATTTGAATTTTCCACTCTTGTCTATGTCGACATCAGGTATCGTCATTAGCTTGGCATTCTTGTAAGCTTCGGGTGAAGCTATTGCAGTTGCAGCAACAGACATTTGGACGGACAGGTGAGAAAAGTGTCAAAATAAGATGGAAATATTAGAATGTACACAGAATCACTCGGATTGTTAATGTCCTCCTTTGAGCGAAAACACGGTGAATGTTCGGCAATTCTTCAAGAGCTCTCCAGAGTTAGTGAACTCACTTTCGGCAGCGTGTCGTTGTAGTATGTGAGCTGTACGTAAGACAGGTGTTTTCCTGCCGCTCTCTCAATTTTGATTGGCTTAGCCGACGCAAAGGGAATTCCGTACAACGTCTTCTACGGAACCCAATAAACGACATAAACATATTGCGTGTATAAGGCTATACAAGTTTAAGGTGGAATAACACATCATCACGAAATGGCTGACCTCTGGCCTACACGAAAGGGACCTACACTCGCGTGCCAAAAGTATGTCATTTATTTCTTTTTCCAGATATATTTCATTGAAAATAAGACTTATTTTAAAACAGTTTTCTGTTATTATTTTTTGTAAGATTTTGAAGAAATTTATAGTGATTAAAGTTGATTCAACTTTTTTTTTGACATACATTGAAACAGTTTTTTGACAACTCATTTGTAAAATTTGATATTTCAAACACAACACAAATATATTTTTAAAGAACTCTACATAGAAGTAGATGAAATAATAAGGCTATAAAAGTATTTATCTTTCACGTCAAAATTATATGTATCCCTATATCTCACACGAATTCATTCATCTGAAAATCATTGTGGACAATACATTGGCTCTAGCCTACTGCAGTACAGTTTTACAGTAATACATGTACGTGATTAAATAAAATGAGGAATAAATGTCAAACTACTCACTTATATGCCGGTATATCAATTAAATCTATGTATGTTAAATTCTACAAATTCTACAATTTATAATTCAAAGCTTTTAAAACTATTGTGTAAATAATTTCCTATCATTTATTACTGTCCGATTCGGACTGTAAACGCCTAATATATGAAATATTCATTTTCACGTGATGTCGAAAACTTTAGTTTGCAAACACGATTTTGACGCCAAATCGTGATCGGTTTGTTGAAAGCATCCTGATGCAGTCAGAGATAAAATAAAAAAAACGAGAGAGACAAAAATCATGTTCTATATGTTGATTTATGTTGTTAACATTTTTTCATTCGTTAAGAAAATTTACATTGAATAACCCTAATACCCAATATCTATGGCACACCAAATTTACAAGAATAGCTCAACAAAGTTTAACAGCCGATGCATTAAGTTTATCGGCTGTAGACTGTAGTTTACGAACAAAAAGCCATAGTTTACGACAAATAAACTTACATTAGCAATCGTAAGCTACTGGATAGTTTACAACATCTAAATATGGTTTTACAGGTAAAACAAGAGTTAACTTTCACGCTAACTCTAGTTTACGACGCGTAAACTATAGTTTGCAGTCGATAAACCTAGTTTATCAAAAGTTGATAAAAATGAGCTAAATATAGTTTTACAGTTAGTTATGTGGCGAAACTATGTTTTCGCCCATTTTTTTGAATTTGGGGGGACATAAATATCAACCAAAGAATAATCTATCGCATTTGTCACAAGGATTTCTGATTTTACTCACAAAATTTGGATATGGTTCCCAAAGTCACAAAATTCAAAATTGACTATGAAATTATTATATGTTGTATCAGAAAATTGTTATTCAATATTTCGATTCGATAATTTTTGCAAGAAAAAGTTTAATGAATACATTACAAGGAAAGTATACACGCAGTTAATAAATGTGAAGTCTGAAACTAACAGTCTCGACTAATCGTTAATTTTAAACGTCAGAATTACGTGAAAGCTCTCAGTACATTAAAAATTGAAGGTTAGCCACAAATATAGCTCTTTTCTATACCGAAGTACTTGCCACCCTCCAATTCCAGTTCAGTTATTTTAATAAAAACCGAAACTCTTCAGAGGATGAAAACCTGATACTGTCAGTTCCTCGTGAAAGGACCTTTTACAAGATTCCTCTCGCCTTTTTTTCAATTTCATCGCAAATTCACTACGCCCTGCTTCACCCAATCTTCCACTGATTACAAAATGGGAGCGAGTACTATGATCCTGTTTTTGATTAATTTTCCTTGAGTGACATCGATATTGCTTTCCCTTATTGTGATCGATGGGTTGGGGCCCAGTATTGACTGCTTCTGTCACAGGATTTGTTTATTGGTTAGGGAGCCTTGTTTTCCTTTGTAATGGTATCTGCGTTCTTTACTAAGAGCGATAATGCATCAGCGCATATTTATGATATGTTAAAAGCAAGGAAAGGTAATCGAAATTGTTGATGTTGGCAGTTTGAATCACATGCATAGAAAATTAGACAAATGTGTTCCACTGTGTCGAATAATTTTATGGTAGTGGAACAAAAACAAAATGGAACATGTTGTAGATAGTTAAACCAATTAATCCTTCTCTTATATATACTAGTATATCAAGTGACCTAAAACGACGAAACTGTTCTTTACGAATTACAAAATATTATCAATTTAACTAAGCAAAAGAACGAAAATCCACATGTTTTAGTTTGCCACATTATTAAGGAGGTTGGCTCCTGGAATACTAGTAATTTCAATAATCCGAAAACATCTTGGAGATAAAGAAAGGGACCGAAGATGTTCATTTATTTTATTTGTGACCTATGTCACATGCCATTTTTTGGAAATAATGGGGCCACAAACAGAAATGATAGTTTTCCTGAAATTATTGCTAAAATTTGTCATGGAAATTGTTTATTGATATAATCAAACAAATATTTATAGTTTAAACTATTATTTAGTTATGATTTCAATACAGTATGAAGTTGAACACATCTAGTGACTATAAAAGTAATATCGAAGTCAAAGTTTCAAAACCTTGCTTTACTGATGGCTTCAAATGCCAGTGCATAGCAAATGTAAAGATTGTTACAAAATTTGGGAGTAATCAAATTATACCGCAGGTATAAAAAGATAATAGTAATGCAATCTTTCCAAAACCTTGCATACAAATAGATATACATTTAATGTCTCACATAAAAGTGAAAAAAGTAGGTGTCACATCAAACAAAAATTAAGATATGACATGAAATCAGCTAATTTTAGGCAAAAATTGGAGTTAATATTTTCTTGACTTCTATGAAATATAAGCTAAATATGCCAAAATATATAAATAGAAATATCAAAATATTGTTCAAATATGTTTCTCAGAAAACATGAATATATATATCGTAATACACAAACTATCTAGATGTTTTGTTTTCGCTGAAAATTAAGAGGCTAAAGTAACAATACTCTAAAACTATTGAGTCATGAAAATTGTTCATTTTCTTCTTGAAAACCTTCTGCCTCAAAATATAGTCCCTTACTAAACTCTGTTAATATATAATTTTCTTTTATTAATTTTATTCAATATGGTTTATTTGGCACAGTAAAATATAAATCTATAGATAGAGATAATATATGATGCAGAATTTTTAGTCAAGAGATGACATAAATAATTTACCAAAAAGAGAGGAGCGAACCTCTTTAAAAGATTTTCTCTAAACATAAATATAATTTACGTGATGCCTTATGCAATATAAGCATGACAGATATTAATAAGAATAAAACACGATTACTAATAATGTAAAGCAGTATGTTTGAGATGTTATTTGAGATATTTCTTGCTACAAGGGGGTAATGAGATTTTTTCTCCTGGTTTTTTCCTTTTTTGTTTTGATTTCCCATATTTAGATATTTAGTTTTTGGAGAAATCTAATTATAATGCAAATATAAAAGATAATAGTAATGCCATATTTGGCGTTACTGTTATCTTATTATCTTATCTTATTAACTTATTCATTGGACACACATACATACCAGGTAGTACTAATATTAAAAAAGATGATTCTAAACATATAATTATTTTCAATGATGAAAATTAGGTATATACTTGAAACATGTATTTTTTAACCATTGTTTATACATATTGTTTCAGTTTATGATATTTGGGAGATAACGCGATTCATTTATATTGCCATTTGGTAATGCTAGCTACATTAAATACGTTTATCGAGCAAGGAATATATCACTCTTTGTTTTTATTGATTTACTTCACAAGGTAAATATATTAAGGGATGTCACAGTATCAAAACAAATATCCGATTGATGTTAAAGTTGATTAAAAAAATTATCACAAACTAGATTTACGAATTGTATACTTTTCTAAAAAAAACATTTTACTTGATAAAAGAATGATAATTGTGTAATATTCTGATATTTTTCATTTATTTTTATTGAAGTATATTTGAATTTTTTATTACTTCATCATAATCTTTTGCACATATTATATTTTTTACTTTCATAATTTCATTCACATATTTGAATTATACCTCTATCATAATCTTATCAACATATTCATATTTATTCCTATCAAAATTTCATCCACATATTTGTATATTTCCTTTCAAAACCTTATGCAAATATATGTATTTGTATTACTCTCTATCACAATTTTACCCACATACTTACATTATTCCATGTCTTAGCCTTATCCACATATTTGTATTTTTATCTCTCATAGACTCATCCACCTATTTATATCCTTCTCTATAATAACGATTTCTACACATCTGTATCCTTTCCTTATCACAATCTCATCAGTATATTTGTAATATTCCTTTATCACAATACCATCCACATATTTGTATTATTCATTATCATAATTTCATCCGCATATATAAGTATCATCCCATAACATAGCCTTATCCACATAATAATACGAATCCTCATCATATTTGTAAATTCCTTATCATAACATTATCCACATATTTGTATATTCCCTCTCATAGCCTCATCTACATATTTGTATTATTCCCTTTCATCCACATAATATATGTAACATTCCCTCTCATGACCTCATCCACATATTTGATTCGTTTCTACTCATGACCTTATCCACATAATTGTATTGTTCCTCTTTTATAACCTAATCCACGTATTTGTATTACTTAGCATTCCCCATCATAGACTCATCCACACATATGTATTAATTCTCTATCATACTCTCATTCAAATATTTGTATTTTTCCTCTATCATATTTCATCTACATATTTGCATAATCTCCATTATAAACTCATCCACATATTTGTATTATATCTTATCATAGCCTTATCCACATACCTATCCTAACCGGTTCAATTTATCTGTATAGTTTTCCTACCTAAATATATCCCGTCCAGTATTTGTTTTGTTACCCTCCTGAACCCCTCCCCATAAACTAACATGGACCCCGTCTCCATCCGAATTGAAGGGTGTTAAAAAAACCATTCCTGCTTTAAGACGATGAAGAAATGTTTTTTGTGGTGAACGTCAAAAATGACACATTTTAAATACCACTGATAAAAGAAAGGAATCCCATTTTCATGAAAAAAGCAGTTTCAACACAACCGGCTTTAATCCATATCTTAAAAGATTTTGAATTTTTATTTTGTGTTTACTGATGCAGCTAAACATATTGAAAATATCAATCTTTATTGTCTTTCGAAATGAATAAAGATAAACTATTTTATTTCTGTTCGTACATGATTTATGATAAGACGTATTACATGTATATAATATTTTGCGATAGCAAAATAGCAAGAAGAGGTAACATATGTTTTAGATATGAAGAAAACAAAGATGATTTATCCTATTAAAACCACAAATTTACTCATGAGATGTGATTTGCAGGTATACCTTAAGAAGCAAGGATGCATGTTTTGTGTATTATATTTATCACTGTAGTTGGAAGTTATTATTTACGGAAAATCTTTATATTGTACTTAAATTACAGCCTGTTTTTGCTGTGTGCGTTTTCGATGTCGATCGTTGCTATTGTGTGGACACCGGTGACACGGTGTGGAAAGACAACTAAAAACTATAGGTCTGTCAATATTTTCAATGAGATATCATATTAATTATAATTAACCCCGTTTATATTTTCGCGAATGAAATTTTTTGCTCTTATTTTGTAAGCAAAATACTTAACATATATGTAACATATTACACAAAGGGATTTCATCTGGGGATGTCGAAATGTATCCGCAATTTATGGTTGGAAATACAATGTAACAGGAAACTGGTACTTGCAGACAGATGAGGCCATTGTGGCTATCGTCATTCATCAGAGCGAACTTGATATGTTATGTGAGTAAATTTCAAAGTACACAAATTAGAATTGGCAACATGCCATTGATTCACATGCAATACTTCAAGAAAAAAAGACAGAAAGAAAGACTAACTTTTAAAAAAATATTCTTTACAATCTTTCCTCAAATCAATCGTTGAAATAAAATGTTACAAAGTATCAATTTTGATGCAGGCTTGGTGATCAACAAATTACCATTAGGTCTCTATTTAATTTTGAAATATGATACTTTTGGCTCCAGACTTTTATCTATAAGAATCCACCCCTCTTAAATAGACATTGGTCCATCGCATTTTTACAAGATACATGTATTCTTATTTTTTCAGGTCTTTCTGAATTGTGGTAAAATGTACGTTTTCCTTCTACGGTAGTTGGAAAGCACACGTTGAAATATTATGGTGTCATCGGAGCTGCATTTTGTCTTTGTAATTTCTTTCTGATAAACAGAAATGATTTAAGCAAACCGCTATTACAAATGAAATAAATTAACAAGAAATAAAGGAGAAAAAGATACTTAGTAAGTAAATTAATAAAATGGTTTTTATTTTCATATTTTTTAAACTCACTTTAGAAAGTTATATGATTCAACGTGTAAAAGAAGAGAAATAGGGAAAATTTTGTAGTTACGCATGAATGCAGATGCGTAGCAAAGTGCCCAAATAAAAAATTAAGAAGTTGTTGAACTTATGTCTTCTTTGTAAAATTGAAAAAATCAAAGATCTTATGTTTGAAAATATGAATTTTATAATTAAAAAAAGAATCTGAAGCACGAACGAGTTAAACCTAAAGATGAGTTGAATACACATAAATGCGATTACTTAGCTACATTTGTTAGGAGAAATCAGTGACAAAATTAAAAACATGTTAGTTTATTCTCTGACAAACTCAGGTACATCTCATAGTAGAAGTAAAAAAAACTTTATTTATATAAAATAAGAGATCCAATCATATAGTGACCGTCATTCCATATACATATTTTAAACAATCTTGTTTGGTTGATTGTTTTAGAAAGACGCGTTAAAATCATTTTATTACCATAACGAAGTGAATAGCTTGTTCAAGAATTTCTATAACCACATCTGTTTAGCTACTAACTAATTAACAATGTGAAATTAAAGAGATCCTCCTTAAAATTTTATTTAACATCCGCGGGTAAGAATGTTTGCTGTAACCCACCCCCTCCATAAGTATTCTCGTTCGTGTACAATCGAATAGTGCCCAAACTTGAATATTGCACATTTTCTATTTCAAGTTAAAAGTCTTTATATTTCCGGAGGGACGAAGAAACAGTTCCGGTATATGTTGCCATTTAAGAAAGGAGCGTTCCATATTGCAATTGATGCACAGGTATGTCTCATAGTGATTATGACAATGATCCATACATGAGATTGTACATAATTTTATATATAAAATAAAATAATTGTTTTTTGTTTTCAAACATAAAAGTTTCCATAGCTCAGGTGGCGTTTCTTCGCTGAAACCATTATATGACAAAGAAAAACGACGTTTTGAGTAAGGTAAAACTGATAACTTTTACTACATTAAATATTTCATGTTTTATCAAATCCACGCTTAAATAGCAAATAAATAAAAAGAAAATTGAAAATACAATCTCAGTGCATCACTATATGTCTCTGTTTCTACACGTCAACAATCTTTATCCGATTGACTTTAGTCTTAATGTGTTTATTTTTGTATTTGCTATGATTTTGTTCGTTTTTATATCTCAATGAATATTTCTCTTCCTCGGGGCTTATCACAATAACCTGTTTACCCCCAGTCTCCATCCATGGTCTGTCCAAAAATGACATCCCCGAGTTGATGGAATCCGTCAGAAGCTCTATGATAGAAACATTAAACTATACTTCTGTGGAAAGAAACACTTTTAATCATGATCAATAGGAATCAGATTTTGTGTACAAATGGCGATTAAAATGTCAACTTAAGGACCAATTTCACATCTATCAAATGCATATTTTGACTGAGGTCTGTTGTGAGAGTAAAAATTCTTACAAGATCCCGCCATAACACGATTCGTTATGTTAAAATTGCTTTTTAGCTCACCTGAGCTGAAAGCTCAAGTGAGCTTTTCTGATCACCCGTTGTCCGTCGTCCGTCTGTCCGTCTGTCTGTAAACTTTTTACATTTTGATCTTCATCTCTAAAACCACTTGGCCAAATTTAACCAAATTTGGCACAAATCATGCTTATAAGAAGGTGAATATAAATTGCAAAAATAAAAGGCCAGATTGTATTCAAAGCGGAGAAAACCTCGAAACTGTAAAAAAGGGGGGTGCATTTTAAAAAATCTTCTTCTCAAGAACTACTGAGTTAATCTTACATGTAACGTAATTTATCATAAATCATCCTTAGGGAAAGGAAAATATAAATTGCAAAAATTATAGGCGAATTCTGTTCCAAATTTGAGATAATTGCGAAAATACTAAGAAAGAATAGCTCGTTATTCCATATATCGTAGACTGGCAATTCATTGCGATAGACAGGCCCCGAGGTTATAAAACTTTTTTCATACTCGTAATCATACTCATACTCCGTACTCCGAATATGTGCTCCACTGAGTACGACTTTAAAAACCGAGGCTATAAAAGTTTTGGAGTACGTTCTCCGCTGAGTACTATTTGGAGTATGCTCCAAAAGCCGATCGATGAAATTTTACGTCTCTGAAGAAAGACAGAGAACGGTAATTAATGTAAATAGTCCTGGCATGTAGGCAAACTGTACATGTATTCAGATTAATTATTTATCAACAAAATGTAACACATTATTTACATGTACATATTACCTTCTCCATCTGCAAGCATGGAGATGTGTCTGCATCTATAACTTATGAATTTTCGAGCAACAGAGACGATAAATCCAGTGTAATTGGTAAAATTATCACAAATTGTGTTTATGTCAAATCTCTCTCTCTCTCTCTCTCTCTCTCTCTCTCTCTCTCTCATGAGACTCAGATAGTGATTCATGCATGTGATGATTAAGTATAATAATGTTGTAAGGAACGATATGAATATAAAAGAAAGAAGTAAGAATTTACACGGATATGAAGAGAGTATTTCAACATAGAATTTAGTTCGATATATCTTAAGTTTTCCTGGCTTTTATACGATTTTGATATTTTACATGCCAGGAAAAGGTCAGAAACGACACCAATACAAAACTGGAAAGTCACTGCCCCCAAGTGGATATCTCTTAAGATATGTAGTGAGCAGTCCCTGTATTAGGGAAAACAGGGAAGAGTTTAATTCAAAAATAGAAACATATACTTGGGAAAATCACAAAAATACTGAGAAATCCGTTTATTTTCACACTCATATAGTATACACTAAGGAAATTATATGGGTATTCCAATTTAATTGCAACATACTTAGTACTATATTTGCCTTTTAAAATTCTTGTGAGAAAAAAACATCTAATCTCTTGAAGGGGTGGGGTGGGTGTTGGAATTGCATCAATGAACATATGCCAAAAGCCAAGGACACACGTAAAGTTTCTCATTTCAATTTTTTTGGGAATGTGCACGAAAGTTTAAGAAAATTCACTAATTGAAATATTTTTGAAATTTCCAATTTGAGGACCACGTTAAACCGAAACAACGTGCTCAAGGAAACTGTGTGCTAAAGTTGCTGTACCCCTTTTTGTGGGGTTTTATTGATGGTTCAAGTTTTTCTCACTTAGTCAAGGCTTGAAATGTGTGTTTAGAATTTATATATACATACTGTGTCATTTTTAATCTTAAGTAACGTCCATTGATATTTTTGAGCAAGCCTTTTCCTATTCATCTTTAAAATTCGAAATACATGTGTTAATTTTGATGCATTTGACATAGATATTTGGTTACTTTAGATAAAAAAGGAATAACTATATGAATTATCTAAATAGTTACTTGCTAATAAAATTAAACAATTTAAGAGATGAATATTCCCACAGCTAAGCCATATAGAGAAAAATCTCTCACATGAAAATGCGAAGAAGCTATTTTAAGTAGTACATGTATTTTCAATCGATTGCATAGAATAACAATAATCCCCTTCAAATCTCTCTCTCTCTCTCTCTCTCTCTCTCTCTCTCTCTCTCTCTCTCTCTCTCATAAATTCTAGCTTCTATCGTGCGGGTTATGATTTATTTAAGTGTTATCTTTTTTTTTTTTTTACATAAACAATTCAAGCTTTTAATTAACTGTAAATTACCCGAATTCTCAAGCAGAATATATACGTCGATCATACTTAATGTTTTTCCATAACTGTGTATTTAAGAATAAAATTTGATGTCATAACACCAAATTTTATTTGTAGAAAGATACTAATATAATACTTAAGACTATGGGGTCACCGGGACCCACCATCCTTATATTCGAGCGTTTATAATCAAATGTTAAACCAAACAATGCATTTCACCTTACGTATACTTAGACATGTCTATGCTCTCGATGTTTTAATTCGAAATAAATAATAAAGATCGTAAGGTAGGTGAATCAAATACTGGTAGATGGTTCGGAATGGATACTCTACCTTCCCGCAGTAAAATTAAAAAGAAGTTGCGGCCTATATTAGACAAAGAACACATCTAGATCTCTGCAGCTACATGTAGTATGTATGGTCCCCTAGGAAGCCAAATATGTACGTCATAATTTTAAAAATATTGCCAATACAAAACTTAAAAATTCGAAATTTTATATTTATGTTTACATCTAACGCCCTTTAACCTGCGTTTTAATTACTTACTGCTGATTCTTGATTACTTTCTATATTTCCAACAAAGATTGCTTTTTGTTGACTTTCAAAATAGGTTTTTATTATCGATATTTCGAGATAAAAAGAAATGAACCTTGTTCAAAATTACTCTTAATTTCACAGCGTTTTTGACACTACAGAGGAAATGCAATTTATAAGCCAATACTTTCCACATGCAGACAGTAACTGTTTTATGAAAATTTAAAAATAAAACCAATCGTATAGATAAACCACAGGAAGTATGATTTGCCCCCCCCCCCCCACTCACACACACCAACACCAACTCCTCTTAAAAATATTTAGTTCCAGGGGTAGATCCAGAATGTGAAGTTAGAGGGGGCGTCAGTATAAGACAGGGAGTCTGGATAGGCCGCTTTGTGGCCTCCAGATGGTCCAAGGCAAAGTCCTGTTGGTGACCCAGGGGGCAAAGCCGGCCCCAGAAGCTCCAGGATTCTAGAGATTTTGTAGGGTAAAAAGGAAGTCTTTAAATAAACGTTTGAGATATTTCTTCTCGTGATTACCGGTATGCTTAAAGTAATAAAATTATTTACAAATTTTAAAGGTTCGTAGATTTAAGACCTACAGTCATCAAATTCCTCTGTCTTGTAGAAATCCAAGAAACATGTCCTTTTATTTTTTTCCTTTCGAATGGCTGTAAATTAATCAGTTTAAAAATCAAGTTCAATGGGACAATGTAAATTAATGAAGTTTTAATGACTATATATACCAGCTTATATTATAATAACATATAATAATAATTAATGACATATCTAGATATAAAGGAGGTGAATTTAAGAGTAAGGGCGAACTGCAACCAAGATTATCAAAATAACGTGAATTTAAGAGTAAGGGCGAACTGCAACCAAGATTATCAAAATAACTTTTAGATAGTTTGCTTCATTAATTAATGTACATATACATGTATAACTACGTACAAAATACTACCGTTGAATACAATGTAGCTCGACTTATTAAGAATTCTGTTTTTGTCAAATACGACCCATACACCCCATCATTTAAAACAAAGAAATCAATGTACATGTATCGTTATTAATCAATTTCAATCAGGTGTACTTGCTGGGTCCATTTTTTGATTATAGTGAAAATGTAGGTTAGTTCTAAACATTACAAAGGATGGGGGATGCATACAAGTCTAACGCTTTCTATTACTTACTTATTAATCAATTATCATTTATGTTGCATGCCACAAAACTTGGAAAGGGAAACATTTTATAGAATAAGCGGTAAATCAGTGGCGGAGTAAAGGAGGTCGCACCCAGCGTCCCCCCCCCCCCCCACAGACCTAAAAAATTGTCCAAATAAAGTTAAATCATACTCCTTCTGGCAAAGAAAATGTACAACTTGCGAGTCTTAATTATCTTTTTTTTTAACTTGGGGGATTTCTCTACATTAGACTGTTTCAATGGTGCAATATGAAGAAAACGCGTGTGTTCAATGGTGTAACTAAAAAAACCCAGGAAAAAACATTTTGGTTACGCTGTCCTTGGGTTCAAATATGACCAGTCACCCATATACCCACCTTTAAGTAATTGGTTGTACTAACTAGTGTTTTAACGACTCTTCCATTGTTATTATAATATAAGCTGGTATATATATAGTTACATGTATCTTTTATTAAAACTTCATTAATTTACATTGTCCCATTGAACTTGGTTTTTAAACTGATTAATTTACAGTCATTCGAAAGAAAAAAATAAAAGGATATGTTTCTTGGATTTCTACAAGACAGAGGAATTTGATGACTGTATGTCTTAAATCTACAAACCTTTACAAATTGTAAATAATTTTATTACTTTAAGTATACCGGTAATCACGAGAAGAAATATCTCAAACGTCTATTTAAAGACTTCCTTTTTACCCTACAAAATCTCTAGAATCCTGGAGCTTCCGGGGCTGGCTTTGCCCCCTGGGTCACCAACAGGACTTTGCCCTGGACAATCTGGAGGCCACAAAGCGGCCTCTCCAGACTCCCTGTCCTATACTGACGTCCCCTCTAACTTCACATTCTGGATCTACCCCTGGAACTAAATATTTTTAAGAGGAGTTGGTGTTAGTGTGTGTGAGTGGGGGGGGGGGGGGGGCGGGGCGGCGAATCCTACTTCCTATGGTTTATCTATACGATTGTTGTTGTTTTTTTTTATATTAGTATCTTTCTACAAATAAAATTTGGTGTTATGACATCAAATTTTATTCTTAAATACACAGTTATGGAAAAACATTAAGTATGATCGACGTATATATTCTGCTTGAGAATTCGGGTAATTTAAAGTTAATTAAAAGCTTGTTTATGTAAGAAAAAGAAAAAGAAAAAAAAGATAACACTTAAATTAATCATAACCCGCATGATAAAAGCTACAATTTATGAGAGAGAGAGAGAGAGAGAGAGAGAGAGAGATTGAGATTTGAAGGGGATTATTGTTATTCTATGCAATCGATTGAAAATACATGTACTACTTAAAATAGCTTCTTCGCATTTTCATGTGAGAGATTTTTCTCTATATGGCTTAGCTGTGGGAATATTCATCTCTTAAATTGTTTAATTTCATTAGCAAGTAACTATTTAGATAATTCATATAGCTATTCCTTTTTTATCTAAAGTAACCAAATATCTATGTCAAATGCATCAACATTAACACATGTATTTCGAATTTTAAAGATGAATAGGAAAAGGTTTGCTCAAAAATATCAATGGACGTTACTTAAGATTAAAAATGACACAGTATGTATATATAAATTCTAAACACACATTTTCAAGCCTTGACTAAGTGAGAAAAACTTGAACCATCAATAAAACCCCACAAAAAGGGGTACAGCAACTTTAGTACACAATTTCCTTGAACACGTTGTTTCGGTTTAACGTGGTCCTCAAATTGGAAATTTCAAAAATATTTCAATTAGTGAATTTTCTTAAACTCTCGTGCACATTCCCAAAAATATTAAAATGAGAAACTTTACGTGTGTCCTTGGCTTTTGGCATATGTTCATTGATGCAATTCCAACACCCACCCCAACCCCACCCCTTCAAGATATTAGATGTTTTTTTCTCACAAGAATTTTAAAAGGCAAATATAGTACTAAGTATGTTGCAATTAAATTGGAATACCCATATAATTTCCTTAGTGTATACTATATGAGTGTAAAAATAAACGGATTTCTCAGTATTTTTGTGATTTTCCCAAGCATATGTTTCTATTTTTGAATTAAACTCTTCCCTGTTTTCCCTAATACAGGAACTGCTCACTAAATATCTTAAGAGATATCCACTTGGGGGCAGTGACTTTCCAGTTTTGTATTGGCGTCGTTTCTGACCTTTTCCTGGCATGTAAAATATCAAAATCGTATAAAAGCCAGGAAAACTTAAGATATATCGAACTAAATTCTATGTTGAAATACTCTCTTCATATCCGTGTAAATTCTTACTTCTTTCTTTTATATTCATATCGTTCCTTACAACATTATTATACTTAATCATCACATGCATGAATCACTATCTAAGTCTCATGAGAGAGAGAGAGAGAGAGAGAGAGAGAGAGAGAGAGATAGAGAGAGAGAGAGATTTGACATAAACACAATTTGTTGATAATTTTACCAATTACATTGGATTTATCGTCTCTGTTGCTCAAAAATTCATAAGTTATAGATGCAGACACATCTCCATGCTTGCAGATGGAGAAGGTTATATGTACATGTAAATAATGTGTTACATTTTGTTAATAAATATTTAATCTGAATACATGTACAGTTTGCCTACATGCCAGGACTATTTACATGAATTACCGTTCTCTGTCTTTCTTCAGAGACGTAAAATTTCATCGATCGGCTTTTGGAGCATACTCCAAATAGTACTCAGCGGAGAACGTACTCCAAAACTTTTATAACCTCGGTTTTTAAAGTCGTACTCAGTGGAGCACATACTCGGAGTACGGAGTATGAGTATGAGTACGAGTATGAAAAAAGTTTTATAACCTCGGGGCCTGGTCTTATGACAGGCATCGCCAGTCTACCGCATCTCGAAAACGAGGTTCTTTGTTTGAAGCTGGCAGTTTGTTGTACAAGAGTTCACGTGCGAATGTAATATATGAAACATGGAAATAACATTGGTGCCGATTATTGTGAAGTAAATTGAGGTTAAATATTTCAACGCGTTGTCATTTTCACTTGTGAGGGTGGTTTTAGCTTGTTTTGATTTTTTCGTTTCATTTTGCTTTTTAACTTGGGGAAACAATCGCCGTGTATTTGGAACGTAGACTTCGGTAAATAGGCAGTTGATTGTTTATTAATTTCTAATTGTGTCAACAAGGATCAAACAAGGGAGCGACTTTGGTTGAAATAATCGATTTTTGATCGGTAACTTCGCCGGATTTTCTTCCGAAAGAGAATTGAAAGTAGCCATGTATTCCGAGTTCATAATCGTGTAAATTAAATCCAAAGACAATAAAAAGATGTTTATGAATTTGAAAAGACGTTTTCACAGTCTCAGTTAACCCTGTTGTGAATAATCACCCGCGACTGTCTTATCTTTAGAGGTTATAAATACGGGTGATGCAAACATTATACCGTGCATAGAAAATTACAATCGATAATCATTACATTTCTTGTTGATACTACAATTAGAAGGTAACTTGTAATTATTTAATAACTCTGCCAAATTAATGCAAAACCGTTTGTTTACAGTTATCTTCACTAAAAAAATCAAAACTAAAAACTGTTGTAATTGGGTCATAGGGTAGGACTAATTTCTCCAAAATACACAGTGCATAAACTGATTTTGTGTCACCTGGCTAACTCAATTACAAAACATTTTATCTATATAATGTATGAATGCATTAAAAAAAATGAAATTAAACAAATTGGATAAGTTTTTAAAAGTTGCCTATCATTCTACGACCGACGCTGAAATGTTTGTTGATCATTGGAATTGTCTTGCTAAACATTATATACTTGTGTACAGAAAAATCAAAAGGTGATGTGCTATAAATACTTTCTGGGGTCCTTTCTCATTTGATAAATTATTTGAAATCTGCAACAATTTTTGTGTTTTTCAAACGAGTAAATAAAAACTTCTTTTAAACAGTTCTGACACATTATAATTATGAGCATATCCGTGCATTATCATTATTTTAAAGAAAATATTGCAGCAGAAAATGTTCTTGGTTTGTAGCCGTTTGTTGTTTTTGAGGGAATATGAAATAATTAATGGGCCTTAGTACAGAACGGATAGCTGTATGCCTGACAATACATTAAATTATAAAGCTTTTTAACACATCATGTGACAATATTTTCCAGTCAAATGTTTTCATCGATCAAGTGAGTAAGGATATAAAACGTCACACAAGTTTACATAAGGTAAACAATTATTTAAGGGAAGACCTATTAAGTTTTTTACTGTAGCCTTAGCAACTTTTGCCACAGAGTTCAAACACTGCGTACTGCCTTCCAGACTAGCTGGCGATTCTCTGTCCGTCAATCTCTGTTAACTTTCACATATGAGATATCAGCTGTGAAAATGAAATGTATCTCATCTGCATGGTATATTCATAGAGCTTGGCATCTTAAATAAACACACTAAAAATATTCACTTAGATGTGGAAAATGAAAATTACACTAATATAAGTTATATATTTTTTTTCTTAAATACCAATATACCAAACAAGAAATATTGCAGGTAAATGGTAACTACCTTTTCCAGTATTTTTATCATATAAAATAAATATGCATTGCATGGCCTCTAAGACAACATATTAATGAAATAAAATGTTGGCATCCTTTAATTGTGGAGATTCAAAATGTTCAAATTATGATTACACACAATAAGGTAGGCCCACAATGGGTGCTGATTTTTTAACTGATATACGTCTTAGGAAATGTATGATTTTTTTTTATCTTAAATGAGCTAATACTGTTCACATATGTGCAAAAACTGTAGGAAATAATATACCGGTGTTATATATAATTAATATATCACAATATATTTTCACCCCTACCCCTTTATAAAATATTGAGTTTAAGGTCAGAAAATTATCATGGTACTTAACTTAACTGCTAAATATTAGATTTTACTGTTCTTAATTATTTAAGGACACACGAGATGTTCCTCAATTATATATAATTTTCCATGATAAATTATTCCTTATTTATTAACATTTAAACCTGTTAATTCCCAAAAATTCAAGGTTTATTACCAGGCTATTTTTAGAGCTATAATATTTAGAATTTTCCTTAAAATAGCATGCAAAATACATTTGAATGCTTATAAATAAAGTCATAGTATATTTTTTCAATTGAACACTTTATATCTAAATAAAAAAAAGTATCATATAACAGGAAAATATAATTATGGAATTACTTGGTGGAAATCTTCACATTGTGGAGATAGGAAAAAATAGAAAATAATGGAAGATAGGTCGCGTCTGACCGTAAAGTGTGTTAAGTCAATGTAGTTCGCCATTGTTGCTCAGGTGAGCGATGTGGCCCATGGGCCGCTTGTTATTATTATCATCAACTCCACAGTATCAGCGAAAGAGAACTATAGTGATTTCTGCTGTAAAACTGTAAACATTGTAATCGAGTTTTTAATTTTAGATTAAAAATATTAATTCATTATATTTTTATTAATGCATGTAAGTCACGTTTTCATATCACCAGGAACAAATGAAAATTGAAAATCCCATGTCATTGCCTATATATAATTTTGGATTAAGTGTCTATCTAATTGTAAATTACATTTTTGTCATAAGATGTAAAAAAAATAGATATTAAGTCCAAAGTTTAAGTGAGAGAAATCGTGTGAATTAACTACTTCGTTGAATAAATGTAGCAATTTTTAATCTGTTATTCAGGACGAAGAATTTAAGGAGTTTTGCAAAAACTTGATAATTTTGAAGAGATGCTTTAGTAAACTTATTGTGACAGTTCTCCATCAGTGTATAGATAGACTATTTACAAAATTTATTTCAACAACAAGAGGACTGTTTACAAGATACTGATTAAAACTTTACTACAATATTTGAAACTCTAATAGTAATAGTATAATAATTCTTGTAATCCTTCTGATCTATTGATAGACTATTCACAATAAACACTCAAAGCGACTTTTCATGTTGACATATGATAAAACACCTGATTTAATTATAAGACAACTGAATTGAATTATTAATTTTTAAATCACTCTTCAAAGCTTTTTTTCTGAACAAAAAATGAAATCATAACGAAGAATTTTTTCCCAACACGATCATATCTTTAAATAAACGTTTACTAGTAAAATTTAGAATTGATTTGTATAAGTGTATTGCCATTGCAATGTACAACGATATTCTGTTCAAAGTTTAAATGCATAAGTTGCAATTGGATTATCAATAAGTGCAAACTTCCAATTTAATTATGTCATTAAGGAAATAATATTCAAGAGGTTTTAGTACACTGTCATATGCTTAGACAAAATTGAAATGAATTTGATTCAGAATTCAACACTGTTTCTCACTATACCTAGTACTTAATAGAAAAATATTGTACATATACGGTATGATTCCAAAATTACACTTTTCAAGCTTAGTCTGAGCACTCGGCCCACCTGTTATATTACATTTAAAAATGATTAAACGCTATCGTATTGATAAAACATATTTTGGATATAATATAATCAAGAAGTAATGCACCACAATGCACAAATGAAGAATTAAAACTTGATTATACGTCCATGGTAGTCAACTCCAGGAAAATGCAAGAATTACACAACAATTTTTAAAACCAGTATATCATAATTGTTGACAAAGAATTGAGTTTGTATATTCAAAAGCTGTAAAGCAAATTTTTGTATGCTATTTGAGACTTGTTAATCGCGACTCCACACATTTTAAGACATTGATATAGCTCTTTTATATTACGCTTGGTATAATATGGCAATATACTTCAAATCTTAATTTATTTTTATTACATATATATATATATATATATATATATATATATATATATATATATATATATATATATATATATATATATGTATATGAACAGGCTCTCAACCACCATCCCCCTTAAAAAAATGACCTCGTACACTCGTACACAGCATGTAGCAAGATTTAAAAAGGTCATGAGTACCCATTTCATAATTTCTTACCCCTTCGTCCCTTGTCCCTTTTTACCTCACCTGAGCTAAAAACTCAAGTGGGCTTTTCTGATCACTTTTTGTCCAGCGTCCGTCCGTCCATCTGTCTGCATGTCCGTCCGTCTGTAAACGTTTTAAATTTTCTACCTCTTCTCCAAAACCACCTGGTCGATTTCAACCAAACTTGACACAAAGCATCTTTAATTAGGTAAAGGGAATTCAAGATTGTTAAAATGAAGGGACATGCCTTTTTTTCAAAGGGAGATAATTAAGAATTATTAATAATTTGTTTGTGTCTCCTCTTCTCAAAAACCAATTGGCCAGAAAACATGTTATTTGTATGGAAGCATCTTCAAGTAATGTAGATTAAAGTTTGTTTAAGCTATGATTCTACAAAGGAATATATAAATAAAAATCTTAAAAATCTCCTTTTCAAAAACCAATCAGCCAGAAAATCTGTAACTTGTGTGGAAGCATCCTCAGGTAGTGAAGATTTAAGTTGTTTATTTAAATCATGATCATTGGGGGGTACGATAGGCGTCAATTGGGAATTGAACTTTTACATAGGAATGTAAAGAGAAATATCTTTTTTTTTTCGAAATTAACACATTAAGTAAAAATATTTCTTGATGGGAAGCATTCTAAGAAAGTGTAATATTTATTTGTTAGGAAAAAATATTTGAATTTCAAATAAAAAATATAGTATTATGGTGGGGTGATCGAAGTTTAAAATATGAAATAAATTTGATTATTCTAAAAAGTATAAGTACATAGTATTACTTATAAGCAATCATATTGACTTTTGTTGATTTTTAGTTGTTTAGACTGCTGTGGCCCTGGATAAATTTCGGGCCATACAAATTGTTCAAAAGCTGATGTAGGTATACATTTATATGAAAAGGTATTTGGGGACTTTTTGTAGAAAATTTGAAAATCTTTTATGGTGGTATGGGACACTTCCATATTGTGACGTATTGTTTATCGAAATAAACAATAAAACCAAGTGTAATTATATAAGTGGCTTCTTTCTCATTTTTGTCACCTATCGGCGTAGCGCATTGGTTTAGAGGGTTTACTACAAATCTGTAAGTCATGAGGTCGGATTCCGCTTGAAGGTTTAAATTTTTTTTCTCTCCAAATATTTTTAAAAACTATTTTTAGTTAAATATTGTAAAATTTGAAAATTCTAAACCAGTGAAAGTATTTCAATTATAATGTACTTTAATACACATTTATATCGACAGATGTCCCATGCCACTTTAAAACAGGATTTGTTTTACTTATTCATTGTTCCGATATTTTGGAAATGACTTCATAAAGCTGATTTTATTATGTCTAGTGTTGCTCAGGGGAGCAATGTGGCCCATGGACGTCTTTTTTACATTTTAAAAATGATAAACTTAGCAGCGTATTTATACAAAACTTTAATGTGTTCACCCTGATAAATTTAATATTTGGAAAAGTTTACGACAAAGTAATAAGAAATGTTCAACATGTCGTAAACAATATATCTTCTTGTATATGTATATATATGTAAGGCATATAAAATAAAACAGTGCTGATTGAAATCAATAACCCGTGACGAAATCTCAAAACAAAAACTAGATATTTGTGTTTTTCAGCACGTGCTTCATATTAATGGCAACTTTCGCGATTGGTATTCGTAATTAGTAATAGTCTTAAATGTAAAGCACTAAAATGTGCAGAATTACCATTGTGTAAAATACCAGAGCTGTTGGAATGTTGGTGTTTGAATTGTGTTTACGACAGGTTGTACTTGTAAAAGTACTATTCATTTTTTCCTTGATATTGTTTTAGATATTTGTCAATCTGTAAAATCGTTATAAACATCTTGAATATTAGACGGAAATAAGCCACCCAAACGGAAAGACAAATATTTTAAAAATCTTATCAATACATCACACTTGATGAACACTTGGAACTTTGGATCAGTGTATTAACACACTCAATATATTCTTATTTTTGTGCGATGAACCTTATTCTTTTAAAAACTTTACTAGTACTTTATATGTGTAACTGTTTTCGTTTTCCTCTACAGATTTTTCTTCTTATTTAAGTTGTTCAGCATGTAGGAAAAACACTTTTCTCTTTAAAAAATCGTTAACGGCGTTATAAATTTATTCCTCCATATTTAATGTTACGATGGAAATTTAACGAGAACTGAACGTCCTTATTGTTCTTATCTCTGAAATATTTCAATTAAACTTCGTCCAGATTGGAAAGTGGATGCAAAGTATAAACTTTGATACAAAGCTTAACCTTATTATTCAAATTTCAATTCAGCCATGAACACCGTTGTTAGACTGTCTTATTTCATCAATTTAGGTATGTATTTGTAAACACAATGGTATCATAACTTACAGAAAATATTTTAGACATGTAATAAAGTTAAAACAACTTAGCATCATGTATGTGGATATAACTGCTTTTTATGTCTTCCTCAGTGTCGTTGGTGAAGAATGTATCAACAGAATGCAACAATACCATTGGTAATTTAAAAGTTTTTTTTATGTAATTCATAAAACATTTTTTAGATATCAGAATATTTTTACGTAACCATGCAATTTGTTATTCACTTTGAAACAACTGTGTAAGGCACCATTAAAAGCATAAAGCGCATACAGTGAACTGTTTTTGAGTGTTTCTATCAATTATATAGTAGGTACAAGTTTTTTTTAAAAAATAAGAATACATTACATTCCTTAACATATCAAAATATATTTTTGTATTTAAAGATTTGATAGAACAAAAGACGGTCGGCGATAGTCTATCAATGTCGTGTCCATCACAGAACAATCAAATAAGATGGGAACACCACAGCAGCAATGTTCTCTTGAGGACCTTTAATACTCCAAATATTACAATATTTAACATTTCCTATTTGGATATTGGAACTTATCAGTGTTTAACTATAAAGGATTCTTGCATTAGAAAAAAAGTTGTTCTAAATGTTCAAGGTAATTTATGGATTTTATTTGTTTAATTCTGAGTTTATAAAGATAGTTTTCAACGATTAGAAAATTTAGAAATGATTTGTTGATAAAAACGTCCTTTTCATTTTCAAGACATATTAAAAATATGTTACAGGACCTCCCGTTGTTTTAAGAACAAAGAAGTACATCGGCATTGGCGAAACAAATATGATTTTAATTGCATCTGAATTAATAAGTTTTCCACCCCCAGACGAGAAAGTTACAATCTAAGTATGTGGAGCAGAAAACCAGAGAAAAATGAATGCCATAGAATACCAGTCAGTATTGGTGAACGCAAGTCGAAATAATTTAGATTTTGAAATCACTGGATATCGTACCAATATAACGATCGATCCTTCAACTTTAACTGGAGAAACTTTCATCTGTATCGAAGTATATATATCAAACCGGATTGGAGAAACGATGTTTAGGTTGAACTTAACCATCGAATTTGATGATTCCGACGACAGAGGGTCATTTTGTGAGCATAATTATTGCTATTTTGTAGAAATATAATCAATTTTAATATGTATTTGTTACCTATCATATCGCGGGTTCTATGGTATCGCGGTATTTCAGTTTATGTATAGTAGCACGCGCTGAAATTGACATTTGACGTCGAGATATTTTTAGACATAGTAAACAGAGGCACGCTGAACATCACTGAGGTATATAATAGAGGAAAATCACAATAACATTCGTTTCTGGAAATATTTCCGTATTGATAGATTTTTCGACAAAATGATTTAACTACCGCGATATCATAGGACCGGTGTAATGAAGAATAATGACCCCCGTAGAATAATGACCGGGGGTCATTTTTTAACGTAGAATAATGACCCCCGGTCATTATTCTACGCAGAAAAATGACCCCCCGGTCATTATTCTACGTAGAAAAATGACCCCTTTGCCTGAAGAATAAGTGTCATTTTAATGAAAATGAGCACACTCCACATGAAGAAAAGTGACCCCTGTAGAATAATGACCCCCTTGTAGATTAAAGTTTTTCAGTATATTTTTATTATTTGTGAAATAGTCTTTACACTATTTTAATTTTTACTGCTGCAGTTTACAGAAAGTAACAGAAATTATAATTCATATTCAAATAAACTTAAAGTGAAGAAGGGGTATATCTTATAAAATAAAAATCCTTCCGTTATAACAAGATATTGAGGTATTGCATCGGGGTATGGTTGTCATCTTAACAATTACATTTACATATATCTATGGTGTTCCGATAGGGCCACTTCGACCTATAGTGATAGTGCGAAGGCGAAGGAGCAAATGTGCGAAGATGCGACGACGAAGCGCGAAGATGTGATGCCTAAAGTGCGAGGGTGCGAAGGCGAAGGAGCGATACTACTATCGCACCTTCCCAACTTTGCACTCTGGCCTTCGCATTTTCGCACTTTCACCTTCGTCTTTTTTATTGCATTCAGCAAGTCTCGGTCGATTACAGGCACCGTACTCGCCAAGGTTTTCCGATTAATCCATGCTATTATTGGTACGCATGCGCTAGGCCATCGCGCTTACTATGAATGTTTATAAATATTTTAATGTGTACATGTAACATATATGTTTACCAGTGCTGGCTATGCCTAATCATTATCTGCTCCACACAAAATTTAATGTCCGCCATAATGTGTACATATGCACTTCTAGACTCCTGTCACTTACCAGCCGTCTGTTTACCGTGGACCAAACACAGTAACATTCTAATTTCATTATTCGACACTCCTTGTTAATGCATGGATCCAGAGGGGGAGAGGGGGTCCGCCCCCGGAAAATTCAATATTAATAATTTTACGCAGTAAAACGGGAGAGGGAGTCCGGACCCTATCCCCCTGGATAATTTAATTTCATTAATTTTATAAAAATTTTTCCAAAATATGCATCGGAACCCTTTAAACGATGGAGAGCTTCGCAATTATAAAACATAGGTAATCACAGATTACAAAGCTCACCGAGACGAGGCATCACCTCTATGAGGCATCACCTTTATGAGACCACCTTTATCATATTATATGAAAACATCCTTTATGATCTTGGATATTCATGGATTCTGTTTTGACACAATATCGTATATCATCTGTTAAAAAATGTTCATATGTTAATCAATACAATACCGGTAATATAAAATTAAAATTGTATCCTATCATACTTACAATATATATCATATAAAACCATAAAATACCGTAAAAAATTGTGAGATATGATATTGTAACGTATGATATGACATTGTATTATGTTATACGTTATAATTGTATTTGATCAAATAATAGAATATCATAGAACATAATACAATATAGTATTGTATGAACATTACCAGTATCATATTGCAATAATACATCATAACATTGAAACATATGATAGCGCGTTATGAAAATTTGTTTGCACTCATCGTTTACGTTTTTTGAACATGTATTTCCTTCCCGCAAATATGATATGTTTTTAAAACGCTCTGTCTTATTCAACGAGTTATGCGAAATTAACGGAATGGCCACTGGAACAGCCGAAATATGCTGACAAAAATAGTGCACAGCGTTTTAAATTCTACTAACACAATTTTATTTTTTTTCTGTAATTTAATGAATTTGCTCTTGGTAAACTAAGAAATTAATCAATGAATACATTTAACTGTCAAAATATATTTACATCAATGAAATATTTATCAGCGTAAGTATAATAACAGGTCGTTATCCGGTTTGAAGTCGCGATAAGAGTCAGTTCCTGTTCTTCGAGAAATACTGAAGGAATACTAAATGTATTCATACGCACCAGATTTGGTGATTGGGTCTTCTGTGTTATGCGTAAATATCAATCAAATCAACCAATGCAATTTAATAGAGGGAAAGAAAGTGAATGTTAATATTATAGTATGATATTGTATTGTATGATACTGTATCATATTTGATACATAATATGATATTGTATCATATAATACAATATAATTTGATACAACATTGTATCAAATCAAATGATACAATATCATGGGATAAAGTAAAATATATATAATACAATCATATTATACACCTTGTATCATATAATACAATAATATATATTAAAATATCATAAAATACAATTTCATATGATATGATAATATATCATATAAACTAATATCATATTATACAATATCGTATGATACGATATTTTATAATATTGTATCATAAAAATCAATACTATACATAACAATATCACTATACAATATCATATCATAAAATATAAAAAAAAATTGATTCAATTTTTTATCGTATCATATAACGTTTTACAATATAACATATGGTATTATATTGCATTCTATTAAACAATAGTGTTTCAAATCATACAATACTATATCATAGGAATCATGTTCCATCATTTAACAACAACCACATCTATTTATCAAGCAGGTTTGAGTGAGGTAGGTGATTTCTCTAGCATCCTTGATAATGGAAATCAGACCGTCTGCATCTAAAGCTACATCTACGTTTCATTTACAATATAGTTATATCAACTATGCAAGCTATCATCTATAAAACATGTGACCTGTTCCAAAAAACTAAACCTCATCAAGAATCATAAACCCATGGCTCTAATTCAGCATTCAAGCCTGTCAGGTGCATCAGTATCATATGACGCACCATTCATACAAGTTTAATGAAGTTAGGACCAGTAGTAACTAAGATATAATCATAAGAGGGCACCTGCAACAAAAACTTTAACCAGCTCCAAAAACCTTAACCTCCTCCAGCATCCGAAACCTATAGCTCAGATTCAGCACTCAAGCCTGTCTGGTGCATCAGTATCATAAGACACACCATCCATGCAAGTTTGACGAAGTACGGACCAGCAGTAACTTATATATTGTTATTAAAGGGCACCTACAACAAAAAACTTTAACCTGCTCCAAAAACCTAAACCTCCTCCAGCATCTGAAAGTTAGGAACCAGATTCAGTAGGTCCAGGTGCATCATTCATGTAATTTTGGTGAAGAGAGGACAAGTAATGCTTAGATACAGGAGCTGCAACTAAAACTTAAACCAGCTCCGGACGCCGACGCCAGGGGTATAGCATATGCTCACATTGACTTCGTCTCGGTGAGCTAAAAAGGTGAAAGCGCGAAGTTTCGAAGGCGAGAGTGTGAAGTTGCAAAGGCGAAGAAGCAATAGTAGTATCACTTCTTCGCCTCCGCAACTTAGCACTTTCATCTTCGCGCTTCGCCGTCGCATCTTCTATATTTTTCATATTGTTCATGAATTATATTTGCATTAAGGATTTCCACAACACAAACTGCTGGGTATACAAGTTCATCACTCAGAATTAATGATGAAACCAAAATTATGAAAAGTTTACTCCACTGTTAGGCATTATAACCAAGCTGAAGTTAGTAGGCACTGACAGCAGCCATTACGCCAGTAGAGGTTAACGGCCAATAAGGAAAATCGTCAAAGTACTGAGAGTACTCGTATAGAAAATATATTTTATTTTATCCTCGGCATACTTTAGTTTAGTTAATATCAAGATGATTAATGCTTCAATAGCTTGTATGAGCATTGGTAACTTTGGATACAATAAAGATCGTGTGATCAAAATCCAGCGGGATATAAACCCCTAACATGGGCCCTAACCTCTTATCAACGCTTTTATAAACAATCTTTTCTTATATAATCGATCAGTGTTTATTATCTATTTAGATTTACTATAGTCAGGTACTCTTCACAAATTTGCTCCAAAAGAATAAAGTCTATTCATGATCACAAAACAACATTACAACAAATGTTTAGAATATTGATTTTCATGTATTACGTAGAAGAAAACAAAACTGACGCAGAATGTTTTTTTTTAAAAAATCACTTTCCCCAAGAAATGTAAATAAGAAATATTCACATTCCTACGTTACTGCCCCTTTTTCTTTTTCTATAAAGATATATACATGTATCATTCTTCGATGACAATTCATTCACCAATGAATATTGCTTATATCATTACAACAATTATTCTTTCATGATTATTGTTCGTTAATTACCACACAATATCCTCATTGTGTATGAATTTTTCTTTATTTGCGTCATTTCCCGCCGTATGTCGACGAAAGAAGTAACGTAACTGTTAACAATCAATTTGTGGCAATGTCAGAGTGTTTTGCGTGTGCTTGCTACGGATATGAAAAACTATATACAGCGATATATTTACAAGTTCGGTGTTTATAACTTCAAAATCAGTTGATCAGAGTGAAAAATTAAGTAATTTCAAAGTCATTTCTTGGATACGGGGTAACCAACTTCTATTCATGTTTACGGGGGGGGGGGGGGGTCATTTTTTAAAGGGGGTCATTTTTCTTCATGTTTAACATGAAGAAAAATAACCCCTGGGTCTTTTTTCTTTAGAAAAATCCAATTATTCTTCAGCTAGGGGGGTCATTATTCTACGGGGGTCATTATTCTTCATTACACCGGCTCATATATAGATATACATCATTTTTTTTTACAGTTAAATTTCTTCGGGAGAATACCATTTTAGTGTCACTAAGTGGACTAGGACTGCTACTACTGATTATTCTGATTGTACTCATTACTTTGTGCAGGCGTCTTAAACGGGGTAAACCTAATAACGATGCATCAGTTTCTATGTCAAACATTTCAACAATTATTCATTTGGCAAAGTATTTTTTTATCCGAAATTATTGTGTAGTTCCTTTTTGTTATATTTTCAGTGGAAACAATGAAGTAAGTTTTTAGATATTTTTTCTTTAACGTTTAATTTTAATTAGGTAAATTTTATAAAATGATACTATTTCAATATAGCATGATAAACTGTTATATACAGCTTCCTTTAAACCTGGGATATCAATACCAGGGGCCCGTTTCTCAAAAAGGCGTAAATTTGGGCCTAAGTTAGTCCGACAAACAAAGTTACGCCAATATTTAGTCGGGTCTAAGTTGCGTTTCTGAAAGAGGCGTAATTTAGGATTTAAATGTCGAAAAACTTAGACATCTCCGCTGAGTACTAAGCATGCGCATATCGTATTTTGTTTTGCTTTGAGGCTATGATTATATGTGGTGGATCAATTTTCCAATTCATAGTACATGTAGTACCCGACAGTACGCATGTTATACTTTACCACTGAATGTGCATAGTTCAAGCTGTTCATGACATTTTATGTTAATAAAAGTAGAACAAATGATTTTACACTTCTTAACATAATGACATTTTAGAGAAAAACAGTTGATATGAAAGCGGCATATATAAGATGTTTCAGAAACCAAATATGTGACAATTAAATGCATTGTAGATGATATTGAGGCACAATCTTACATATTAATTGAACAAAACAATACATAGAAATTAACTTCAATGTTCGTGTAAACTTCAAATATTTATAAAATACAGGGACAAGGTACAGTGGATATGCCCCAATACGTCTGCAGAATGAGAATTATGCTTCATAGACACTGTAGATCTTTAGACATTTTCAGATGCTGGGATAAGGCTTGATTCTTTTTTATCAATTCACTATATTATTTATAGAAAATGATATGGCCATGAGTATAACAGCAACCAACTGAAATCGAAAATATCTACTGTATAAATAATATTACATGAACCTTGTCCATCATCTGTTCCAATATTGAAAGAATGTAGACAATGACATGGAAACGATTCTTGATTTTCTGCGATTCAAATGATAATAGTTTTGAAAGATATTAATAGTCAACAATTAACAATACAGGAATTATCAACATTTGAGGCCGGGGTCTCCCCAACTCCCTTTCCTGTTTTTTGGTTTAATCGATCGATTGTTTTGTTTTGGTTTTTTTCGGTGGTGGGGGGGGGGGGGGGTTGAAAGTAATATACACCATAAACAGGGAATAATTCGCCCTGTTTAATTTTCAATCATTTTATCCTCGTTGTCAGCGGGCGAATTTATGTTGATTTTCAATATCAAATATTAAGTAACTTAACAGCTGTGACTGGGCGAAGTCACGTCAGAGTGAAACTGTTTGCAAGTGTAGAAGGACGGAAATTACACGGGACCAAAATAACCCCGTATTCAGTATCTTGATTAAAATAAAAATTTAAAAGCAGTTATCTAAGAACACCCTTCCTATTTAAATAAAGTTCTATAAATAAAAGGTTTTTACAAGTTTAATGGAAAAGGCATCTTAAAAAAACCCATATCCCCTTTCGGATAAGACATTTTGCATCTTTGCGGTTTTAACAAGTGCATGTGAGTTTTACTTTATTCCCTATCTGCTTTGGGTTATTGGGGTGGGGGTGTATACAATTGTTTATATAATAAGTATGACAAATGCAAGCTAGTTAAATTTGTAAATAATGCACACTGTTGTAAAACTGCTAAAACAACGCTTTTGTATTGCAAGTCGACAACTTCGAAATAAAAAAATCCCTTGATATACGTACATCTTAAATATGATGAAACAAAACTATCATGAATTCAAGTAATTAAAGATCAATTTAATTAAATGAGTACAAATAAACAATGCATATGAATATGCACGAAAATCATTGATAGTACATGTGCCCCATACCTATTTTAAAAGAATTACGATCGATGTTAAATATGAACGCAATTGATCACTTCATCCTAGAATTAATAAGATTAATGAATTTCATTTCCAAAAATTCAAGGTGTGCATGTGAAATTTTATAATATTCCATAACCTTGACAAACGCTTGTCAACAGATCTAAAATTGATGCACACTCTGCACGCTTCTAAAACATATTTTTAAGTAATATTTTAACAAACAAAAATTGATTATATCTAAATGCGAGTTCATAAACATGCCATAATACATGTAGCTTTCATACGGTCTTGTAAAGATACTAGGAGTAAAAAAATAAAAATGAGAATGCATACGTGTTGTAAAGTTTTCAGTAATACATGTATAGGGAAAGAACAAACAAACACACACAAGGACAAATTACAAATGTTACCGTTTTGAGTTGCTCCTATTCATAATTTTGAAATCAGTTTCGTTTCACATGTTCAAATTTGATTAGAAACATTAAATTCTAGTTCATGCTTACTGAGTATTGATTAAAAAAATCAATAATCTATTCGTACTTATATACATCTATCTTGTTGGGGAATACATGTTTAATTTAGAAATAAAGCATCTTTTTAAATATTGTGTGTATATCATTTATCGGGGTATACCCATCTTTGATTCTTCACACTTTAGGTAAATTTCATTACGAGTAGTAATGTATATTACATACGTTTATTTAGGTCAGCCCATTTTTTATCAAATTGATTTAATCTTAATTTATTTAGAAATAGAAACAGTTATCGAACAATAGGTATTTTTTAAAGTTATATGTACATGTACAAATATTTAAAGAAATGTGAATGTTTTCTTTAATAACACATACAACAAAGCAAAAAATAAAATTCTCTGTATATTTTGCCATAGAAACAAAACACTCGCCATTTTTGTGCACAGACTAAGGAGTTACACCTACCCATTAACAGGCGTAGATTTAAACCCAAATTTAGACCCGACTAAGTTTCCGCCTTTTTGTGAAACGCAACTTAGTCTGGTTTTGAGGTTTAGTCCCTGATTTAGTTCGGACCAAGCTTACGCCTGGACGTAGGCCTTTTTGAGAAACGGGCCCCAGATCTTTTGTACTGATTTTTGCAGAGTGTCCGAGTCGTATGATTCTTTGAGAACCCACTCAGTCCGCTCATACAAGACAACAAATCATAATAATAGTAACACTTTGTGGAGGGACACAGTGCCAGGTCAAACAAGTTTTGACCCTGATCAAACCTTACATTTAAGAGGTAAATGTATTCGACAAGTTATTTAAACGTTTCATAAATGTATATGTACTCTTAATTGTTTTTGTCTTGAAAATATTTTAAGTACAATAGATTTAAAACAAGTTTTAAAACATAAATCAAATGATCAATTTGGCAAAGATTTTTTTGTTAATTCATTTTGTTTTATTTTTTGGGTTGCAAAGTTCAATTATATGAACAGAATGCTGGAAAATCGTTTGCTAGAACCCAGAACCCGGGGCATGTTATCCTTTAATAAAAATGAGGGTGTTGTTCTATAAAGTTATCATTTGCCTACAAAATTTAATTCTAATTTTCAGAGTGTATAGTTTTCAACAAAGCGAAAAACTTAGTGACGAAGAATATGATGATTTTCTATGAATGGGCTATGTCCTATGAGTTCATTTGCTTTTACAGTGTTAGTGTTAAATATATATTTTATTGTTGTAAATATACAGGCGATTGTTGAAATATAAATAAAGCAACAAATACACGACTTTTCTAGATTTCATTTTTACATACCAAGGCATCGTTTTTTAATTGAATATTTAGATCAAGTAATAGAAAAACACTTGTTTTTTTTGTTTTGTAACATTTCAAAATACATTTTATAAAAATAAAAATGATAAGAATGTCCATTTAAAAAACAACAACATACTTTTTCATAAATAAATAAATTTGCACAAACAATGCATTGATGTGTGTGATATTTGATGAAATGTGTTAGTGCCTTTTGGTCCGCCAAATATGTATTTTATTCCATGTAGAAAAGAGACTCTTAATTTTATAAGCCCGAAACTCAGAGAACGAGGGACTGTTATTGAAAATGGTTAACATTATTGTCGCATGGTGTCACTCTACTGACAACTGATTTCAACTTAACTGCCCTTGGTTAGCGATCCAACACAGATGTCCGCCCGAATCCTTTTAAAGAGGGAGCCTAAATTGAATATTCATATGACCAATCTATGATTGCTAGTAACATTTATTTACTAATATTTACAGCTCCTATCAATTCTACTCTGATCATTGAAAAAAGAAACGACGAGGCAACACAATGTTTGTAAAACGGCTCTTTATGCGCAGAACGCACCTTCGTCAAACCATATGACAACTTTTACTGGGTTTTAAATTGATATTTAATTTTAAACTCACATGAGCTTAAAACAGAGCTTTTCTGATCAAATGTATCTAGGCCCCTCTGTCCGTCATTAAGAAAACAAATTTTCATTTTTGACTTTTCTCAAAATCAATTTCTCAAGAATTTTCACAAAGCAGTGGTTAAAGCTCTACTTAGTTTATACAAGTTAGTTAGATTTCAATAGAGGTGTTTTTGAAAGAGTAAAAATGTCGTTGCAAGTGTTGAAATGTTTTACTGCACAAACTTGTGGCAAGATATATAAACATGTTTTACACAAGCTTTCTTTCAAATATTAAGATTCAAGAACGTAAATGACCCCCTTGAATCAGAATGGGGTCATAGTTCAATCAAACATTTCTGTAGAAATAAATAAAAAATTTAAAGACCTCTATAACAGCTGCTTGGGCCGATATTTTTAGCTATTACAGTATCAAAAGTTATAGACTTATTTATACTACACCTGCAGAATCGGTTTCCTTTCAAAGATAGAAATTTTTGAAGTAAATAAATAATCTCATTACACAAAACTACTTGAAACAAACATTTAAAAAAAATCAGACCCTCTCTATATAAAATACAAGAAGGTTGCATACTTCGACTTCAAGTAGAGAGGCACTGCCGATGAAAGAAAAAATGACAATAACATACTGTCAACCATCTCAAAAATCCATAAAACGAAATACAAAGTCAAAGCAGAGCAACACGGACCTCTAAAAAGATAGAGGTAGGATCATGTGCCAGGAGGAGTGAGCATCCTCTGCTGACCGGTTGCACCTGCCGTGTGCTCCTTTGAAATGTACAATGTCCAGTAAAAACGGTGACCTCATATCGTAGCCCGATAATGTTCCTTTATTGCCCATTATTGAATCGTGCAAGCTATTACAGAAAATGCCTACTATATAATAAAGACATGTGACAACCCTCCGTTAAGGTGATTTGTCTCTATTTAGTTTGGCAAATACGGTTAATGTAAATTTGAATAAGTGATGTGAAAAACTGA
The DNA here is from genome assembly GCF_963853765.1 of Magallana gigas. Lineage (NCBI taxonomy): Eukaryota > Metazoa > Mollusca > Bivalvia > Ostreida > Ostreidae > Magallana > Magallana gigas. The sequence continues at coordinate 48,414,402 of NC_088854.1, forward strand.
CCTCCACCCTTAATATTACCAAAAATTCATTTGAAATTTATGTTTCATTTTGCATGTACTTAACAATTGATATGTATGTAGTCTCAAAGAATTCCCTTTTATCCAAAATTAAACAACCACATGGAAGATATGCATCATTATTTATGGTAGTGGTAAACTGTTTACATTCAATTGCTTTAAGACCCACCGCTGGCATATGTTTAGAGATACCATTCTTTATTTTTTTTTTCGATGCCCAAGAAAGTCCGGTGAATTGTGTTCTATCTGGCGTTATATAATGAACATGTTTAAACCTTGTATAAAAAAAACAAAACCCCCACATAATTTTTTAATTGTTAACCGCATTTGATTAGTTATGTTTTGTAAGTTGCAACGTATCAGTATTGTGGATTTATCTTAAATTCATTGATTAATGTGTGTTTGTGTTTTTTGTTGTAGTTTTTACAAATAAAGTTTTAAATTTTATTAGACTTAAAATTTCTGTGCTAATAAACCGAGCTGTCCTTTTCAAGTATATACAATCTAATATTCATCGATGTAACCTAGTTAGTAACACCCAATCATGTTTAGCAACCCTTAAAAATTCTGTAAAATAAACTCATTTTCAAATGATGTATTGAATAATATAGATTTTATATTTACATCGACTAAGTATGATTTCTTCTATTTCTCATTGACTTTCAAAAATGCGGACTATACACAAATCTACACAGTCCAAAGCAATTCGGATATTTATTTTTTGCGATGTCACTACTTCATACCAGCAAAAAGCACAAAAGAATGCATTTTAAGGTTTAAAAAATCAAGTGTCATTTTATAAATCGTTTGCGCCAAAAACCAAGCAACAACACTATGAAATAGGATTTAATTGATAATGATAAATATAATAATGATATGTGGAATTTTATGGAAGAAAGCCTTTATTTGCTCTCCTACTAAGTATTAGGTTGACATATTTAATTAATTACTGTGATATTTAAGACGATTTTTATAAAAATAAAAAGATTTTGACGTCCGCCTGTAAGATAAAAATAAGAAATTTGTAATAAGTCAAATATTGTTTGTTATGCTTTCTTCTTGCTTAAAAGGTTCGCTGCTCTCTTGTTGGGTAACTGATTTATGTCACCTCTTATCTAACTTATTTAAAATTTTTGCATCATATATTGATTCCATTTGTATATTTATATTTTATGCAATACCAACTAAACCAATTTTAAATAACAAGAAAAGTATGTATTTAAGAGTTTAGTAAGGGACTACATTTTGTGGCGGAAGGTTTTTAAGAAGAAAATGAACACTTTTCATAACTCAATAGTTTTAGAGTACTGTTACTTTGGTTGGTAATTTTCAGCACAAACTTAACTTCCAGATAGTTTTTGTATAACGATATATTCATGTTGTTCTGAAAAACATTTTTGAGCAATATTTTGATATTTCTATCGATATATTTTGGCATATTAAGCTTATATTTCATAGAAGTAAAAAAAACCTCCAATTTTTGCCTAAAATTATCTTATTTCATGTCATATCTCAATTTTTCGAGATGTGACCCCTACTTTTATATAAGACATTTAATGATATTTATTTGTATGCAAAGTTTAAGAAAGTTGGCATTACTATCATGTTTTTAAATTTGCGTTATAATTTGATTACTCCAAAATTTTGTAACAATCTTTACATTTGTTGTTGTATTCACCATGTATTGGCATTTGAAGCCATCAGTAAAGCAAGGGTTTTAAAACTTTGACTTGGATATTATTTTTACAGTCAACAGAAAAACTTCCTTGTTGATTTAAGTGGTAAACAGATAAACCCGGTCAGAAAAGAAGCTTAAGAATTTAGTTTTCTTTTACAACTTAAATCATGGTTTACCTTAACATTGGAAGGAACCCATATTTTGATTCTTTGTTGTGGCTCTTTTTCATTGTTTTGACTACAGAGGGTAAGTAAAACATTTCATATTTATAATAACTAAAAAGGGATTAGTTTCTTCCTTCTTCAATTGAGACTTACGTATAAAACTAGGTCAACCGACATTAAAATACACAAGATATAAAACAAACGCATTAAACTTGTGTCTTATTTGTATTTGGATTATTGCAAGCAGTATAAGCAATGTTGATTTTGAATTATATTCAAGCTAGGTGTTAAATATATTACTCTTAAGCATACTCGTATCTTTTCAAATAACTTTGGAAATGAATCATCATGTACGATCTCTAAAACAATAATGTCCCTGTGCATTCGAAATTTTCAATCAAAAATTGCTGGGGTATATTCTTTACATGACGGTCTGACACCTAGCAGTAATCTACTAAAAAGCATTATATTGGTTAAAGCAAGTAAGACATCTTTAATACTTGACACAGTCTTATTTTAACCAATGAACAAGCATAATCCCGAATTAAAATAATAAATATTCAAATGAAAAATTGATATCTGATGATTTTGAACTGATTCGATTTTATTTTGTATCTATATACATATGTAAATGCCAAAAGAAAGCCAAAATTACAAAAAATACTGAATCTGATCATTATTTTGAGAATGTCAAAGACATCATATTAATTACCTACTGAGGTCAATATAATTTCCAACCAGTCAAAAAATCAACATGATATGTACCGTGATATAAGTCCTTTATTGTTGCTATCTTCAATATTAAAATATTTGAACAATAACTATAAACTGCATATTTTGCCGATCACCATTTGTGAGGGTGAGGGTTAATGAAGTCACATTTATTATAAGTAATAGCTTTCCAAAAAGTTTGCCTGACTGAACAAAATTATTCAATGGAAGCATGCATGTATCAATTAGGCTATCTTATCAGAAATGAATTTTAATTTTTGGTGATGAACATAAATGTATAAACGGAACGTGCAAATTTAAGACGAAATGTCAGTCTTTTCTTCGATCTAGAACACGTACATATATATCACTTGAAATTCATTTTTTTTATTATCATATAAGTGCATGTACGCTTGAGGTTGGAGAGTAAATACTGTGGAATCATTAGAATTCATGGTGGATCAATTTTCGTGGTATTCGTGGGTAGCCCTCCTCCACGAATTTACATCCTCAACGAAAACAAATTTAGAAAGAGTTATCTTTGTTACTGAAACTGAAAACCGACGCACCCACGAAATTACATCACAACGAATAACCTATTTTTAATTAGGATTACACACGTGCACTGCATGGTGAATGTCCTTTTTACTTGAAAACTCTTGCTCGCTGTTGTTATTACATGCCATATAACATTTTAATCAATTGTGAATGTAAATGCTGACATCTTAAACATGCATCGGTTAATCTTTTTTGTGAAATATCATGATATTGGTTGTCCCATTGTTTGCACTGTTTCGGATAATGCAAACCTTAGATATGCCTAACGTCATGACGTCAGGCAATTACAAGTATCTCTATGAATTGAAATCCATACATACCAAACTTAAATTCAAACTTAAAACACGGCCACAATCTTAATTATTTCTTAATAATTTTGTCATTGTCTGAGGAAATATTCAATTGTTGGACATCCTCAAATAGTATTGTAATATGATTAGTCTTTTGTAACACTCGAAAGCTTATTTATAGTTTTTCCTTATCAAAATGATGCTATGAGAAGTTAGATGTAGTTTTTCTTCTCGCACTGTTAATCGGTAAATTCGTTTCCATTTCCATATAAATACTATGATTTAGAAGTATGGAATATGATATCTATTGTTGTAATAAATCATTAATTGTATTTCGTTGGTGCCACACAAAGACAAAATTAAGAATTTATAATATCCGAACACATGTGATAGTTGCAAAAATTAACAACTTTCTCTAAATGAGACTTGAATATAACCAAACTGAGAAAAGGTGGCTTTCTTTTTTTTCTACAAATTCCAAATTTCTTTAAATTCCAAATGAACTACAATTTTTGATGGTTAAATGTAAGAACTGTAGTCATAATTTGTATCATCTATGGTGCCTGGTAAACAAAAATGAATACCTTAGTGTATTATTATTTATAATTTATTCTGCGCAATTGCCTCATTTGATGCGGTGAATCAAAGGTAGGGGCTGTCCCTCTATCAGCGATTAATACAAAATATTACGACCCACATTGAGCGAACCATGCACTGTCTGTCAAAAGTATACGAACGTCATAAATTAAATATATCAATATCGACAAAAATCATAAACAATAAAGAAAAATACAAATGCAACACATTTTTTTCAATCATAAGTGCAACAGTGTCAAAATATAAAAGCAAAAAAGTGACAGAAAGAAAACGTGTTGCACTCCTCCAGTTTCGTTAAAGTGCGAAGAAATACGCCAAATGCAGTATGATCCACCGCCACATCTTCCAGTACATGTTTAATGAAGCTGATCACCTTTAGCTAAACAAAACCAAAAAACAAACAAAACAACCCCCCCCCCCCCCAAAAAAAAAACCCCAAAAGCAAACCGCAGTATTTTTTTCAAAGATAATAAGGGGATGGCGGTTGGGATGATATTATATTTTGTCGCACATAAAACTGAATTTTTGACCACCTTACAGCTAAAGTATTGTTCGATAAAGGAAGTTGTCGACCGCTTATTAATAAAATCAAACTATTTGGAGCTTAAAGTTGTGAAATGTCAACAGGCACAAATATTTACTTTCATATCCGAGACAAGCTCACAAATGTGACGATTTTTAAAAATCCCTTTCATTTTTATTAAAATTTATTAATAAGCGATTTAAAATTTCGGTATAAAGGTTTGTTTTAAACAAACCGTATTTATTTTGTAACTTAGGTCAACAATTCAACATGACGGGATCTTCAGAGTTTGCTTCCCTGAGACAGTCATATACTTGGACTTGTAGCATGTTTGTACCCACTGAACAAACTTTCAAAGGTGTTAAGTTCTACAGAAACAATGTTTTATGTGTCGTTATCGGATATGTCAATAGTAAATGTGCTATTCAGAGTGCAAACCCTAATTACACATACCGATGTCTCTCAGATTATGTGTACACTCTGACTATACCAGCAGAGAACATGACAGAATATGAACAGGGATCGTTGTGGAGATGTGAATATGTGTTGAATTCTAGTTATAGAAGTTCTGACGTCATCATTAAAATAGCAAGTAAGATATACTCTCTCTCTCTCTCTCTCTCTCTCTCTCTTTCTCTCTTTTTTTTTCTCTCTCTCTCTCTATATATATATAAATGAAAGGGTATTAGTAAAGTGATCCAACTGGATGATTCATAAAGCCTTATGAAGTTTGATAAGGTTATCTTGGAAGGGTGTTTTGGTTCTATACTTTCCAACTCGTGACTTTGCGACGTTTTTTTATGTTAAGTGATTTATTTTTGTGAAAAAGATCACAAAACACAAACCCCTCAAATGACAGACATCTTATGAATAATGAATGGATTGTAATATAAACATATACATAACCAGTGTAAATATGTTTTGATATTTAACTTCTTGTTCTGACGATATAGAGAAATTAATATATCCCGTGCATAGGTAAAACACTTGACCTACATCTTTTTTTTTTTAGATTGGAAAACATCAAACAATATAAGCCCTATTTATCAAAATTTATTTATTTCAGAAATCGTCTTTTCTGATATTTCTGCCTGAAACTTCAACTAATATGAATTATGAAATTATCATTTTAGAAAATACATGTACTGTTAATGAACAACAAACATCCATTTCAATTAAAATGTCCAATTTTCATAGGAAGAATAAATACCATTGTGTCAAAAGAAAGACAATCAACTTATTATTCACGTTAAAAGGAAAATGTTTCATAATATCGTACTATCCATTGATATGAGTACTTTTTTAATAACAGGCCCACCCACAGTGCATATGCTATCTAAGCAAGACATATTAGAAGGAAGAAACTTGTCGGTCACCTGCAAGGCCACCCCTGGAAATCCTAGCTCGACAACATTTTACTGGACCAAGGTAGACAACCCAGGATTCAAACATAATGGTTCCACTCTACATCTACCTAACATACAGCGAACCAGTTCTGGTACCTACAGATGTAAAGCAGAGAACGACTACAATAAAGAAGAGAAGGGAACAGACAGTCAGTCCATGGACGTCAATGTTCTTTGTAGGTCACTGATGTTCAAAACAAAATTATGAAATATTTTGTGTTTGTATTTCATAGGTTAAATGAGTAGTTTTCTAGGTGCATCAGGTTGGTTTGTGGTCTTCTGTGATAAGCTTTCTATAATATTACATAGGTTTTGTTTAGTGTATAGAAATAGCTAATTAGATTGAATTATGGATAGTATACTTGCCAATTAATTGAACAAAACAAATATGTCTTAAATACCATTCATTAGAAAGTGCATTGTTTTTACTATTAACTAACATACACGAAACTGAAAAGTCTTGATATTGTAATTTATATATTTTGAAATTTCCCTTGATCTCGTTACACGTTGTGTATACAGACCCACCAACAATAATGACGTTATCTCAACAAGACATAGTAGAAGGAAGAGCCTTGTTAGTCACCTGTCAGGCCGTCTCTGGTAATCCTAACTCCAGCACATTCTATTGGACCAAGGAAGACAACCCAGGATTCAGACATAATGGTTCCACTCTACATATGCCTAACATACAGCGAACCAGTTCTGGAACATACAGATGTACAGCAGAGAACAACTACAGTAGTGGGGAGAAGGGGACACACAGTCAGTCCATGGACGTCAATGTTCTTTGTGAGATATTTTTTTTTATCATTTTGGAACGCCGAGGCTGCTTAAAGATAGGGAACATCATAACACTTTATTTTCAAGTCATGTGGAAGCGTGGGCGCGAGCTCGTCATTTTAAGACGGGGTCACGTGACCCCATCTATTGGTTTACTACTAGCCGAAGTCTCAAACCGGAAGGCACGCGTAGAACACATGAATTGAGTCTACGCGTAAGAAAATAGTGCAGAAAGTTTTCATGCATTTCAGTAAATATGTATTATAAAAACACGCATTAAATCTTTTTAAGTCCTCTGTGTATAAACAAAATTCTATTTAGAAAATAAACAAATAGTTTTATTGATCAAAATATTCTTGCTCGGGTTCAAATGTGGAATGAGTTACGTAACTGAATGCAAAGCGCCGTTGACGATTCAGTTTGTGTACGAGCTCATTAATCAATAGAAGATGTTGATGGTGGATCGAAATTAAAGTTCGCAAACGCAATGTGCCGTTTTTGAAAAGTTGTGAATTTTATTTTGACAATCTTTCACATGAATACTACCAGACTTCATGTGCAAGCCGAAGTTAAAATCGGGACGGGTTATACACAGATGTTTTAAAAATTAAATAGGTGTTTCATTGGCTGGTTGCGGTATGATTGCTGTTCGTCTCTAAAGGAATTTTGTAAAAAGAAAATAAAAAAAAGTCTTAATTTGCCTTCTCGTTCGTTGGCTCTTTAGTTGATTAAACTGAATTTAAATTTTAAACAATGCATTGTAATCAAAATCTATAATAGATTATACATTTTGGAAGACTTATACATCATATAATATATACAATCTTATCGATTAAAGAACCAAGTTAAATGTTAATGTTCATGTTTTCCGGCTTAGTTGGAATCAGGCTTGGGGTGAATTACATTGTAAAATAATGCATTACATTACCATTGCTTCATGAATAAGGGCATTAAATTACCATAACCATTTCTTAATATTCTTGAAGTAATGCATTACATTACCATTACAAGAGTAAAGTAATGCATTACCATTACTTTGTGAAAAGTCAATAAGTTTTAAAAAAGTAATTTAAAAACAAAATAAAGAGTTTTTGTAAATATTTCATAAATAAAACATGCTTAAAATATTTACAGGTTCATGTTCATGTTCACTATCAGGTTCAAATTTAATGACTTATACAAGATTGCTGTTGCACTTGTAGTTCTCAAAGTAAGGTTGGTCCCGTAACATTTAAACGCTAATGGCGGAGTTGACAATCTGTTATTTATGTCTCTGATTTTCGGAGTATGATTTTTAATGAAAGGCACGGCTGTATCGTAATACGTGTAGGTGATGCACGAGTTTACACAAAGAAGTAGTAAGTGGCGAACGCGTTTATTTTTACCTATTTATTTTGTAGGAATCGCAATTGAAGAAAATCGTGTCAGATAAGTCGGTCTTAAAAATCAAAATGGCGACCGTGACAAATCTTTTTATTGTCAGAGTTCTTTGAATCTTATTGTAAAAAAAAATATTTTTAACGTCAAGTGCCTGTGTTTGTTATACAAATGTTCACTTTGTTTGTTAATTCAGCAGTTTTAGAGTTTTCGGGGTTTTCATAATACTTTTATTACGGATAATGTCCGACTTGTGGATTTTCCCTTGGATCAAAAAATTAAATAAATCTAATGACTAAAATTATCTACTCTGATATAGTTGTTTGATTTTCCCGGTTAGTAGTAATTTTTAAAATTTTTCCTTGGGGTCTTATTTTACATAATATACCGTTGTGTCAATTTTCTATAACTATGAAGGCCGGGATTGAGTAAAATTTAGGCAATGTATCAGACAATTGCAAAAAAGCCGAATTAACATTGATTGTAACAACTAATTCAAACTCATAAATTTTGGAAGCATATTCGAGGAAATCCATGACAATTACAAATTCAAACTTTCAAGACCCCGTCTTTCAGTACTCTCAGTACTTTGATTTATTCCATTTCTCAAGGTGGTAAAAAGACTTCAAAATGATGATGTGTTTGAGCTAACTAGTATCTTAGTAGACTTATGAAGAAAATTAAAACTAATTGTTTAATAATCTAGTTTGGTCACCGTTTTATCAAAATGGCGGTTTGTATATCAAATATTTCGATTAGTTTATTAAATGAACATCTTCTCTTATTTTAGGCTGATAGTTAAAGGCTGATAATAAATAGCCGTTAACACATTCTTAAACATGAGTCGACCATATGATTGAATACTTTAGGGAATGTGTGAAAGAGATTCCAAATCTTAGATAAAAGTTTTGCAATATATCGTTTACTGTTAGTTTTTTGTACTTTTTGTATAAAAAAAAATCAATCAACATTATATGAAAACGGTTATCCAAAACAGACTTAACCTTTCATCTTATAATAAGGGAAAGTAAGCTTTTTACAGAGTGAAACAACCCCCTTTTTTTACCTGTGTTAACCACACCTTGTATTGTGGACTACCTTATCTTTCTGCAGCTGGGGCGTTTATATAAAACATTACAGTAATTGAAAATAAGACTGTGTCTGGTTTTGCATATACACATTGAATTAAAGGGACTTGGACACGATTTGACTGAAAATTTTCAAATTTTATTTTCCCATTTTCAATGTTTATACTGTTAAATATAGAAGTTTGTAATGCAATGTCAAACTTTAAAACTCAAATATCAAATTATAAGCAAGATACAGAGTTTCTAATTCTTTGTTAGTAAACAAAGCTCGAATATTTTCATTTTTTACATATTCATTGTATTGGTGTAAATTTCAATCAAATGTTACTTTCTTTTGTTGATAACAGTATTTAAGAAGATATTGAATTAGTTTAAATCGTTTTTAACATGTCATTTTGTCTAAGAAATGGTCATTCTCTGCATTATATTTTTTTGTAAACAACTATAAGACTCGAGCTTTGTTTACATAAATATCATTTTTACCTCTGTATCTCGCTTATAACTTTACTTAAGCAATGAATATTTTGGTCAATCATTTAAAATGCACCTATAAACCATTTTATACATAAAAAATAAAAATGAAATTTTTCATCTCAAATCGTGTCCAAGTCCCTTTAAGGCTTTTTCGCAAAATTAAAGATTAAATACTACTTTACCATCTACTGTAGAATCATTTATATTCGTGGTGGCTCAATTTTCGTGGTATTCGTGGGTAGTCCTCTCCCACGAATTTAAATCCTCAACGAAAACAATTTTAAGAAGAGCTATCTTTGTTACTGAAACAGTAACCGAAGCATCCACGAAATTACATCCCCGTGAATGAACAAAAAAGTCACAATCCACGAAAATTAGCCCTCCCCACGAATTTAAATGATTCCACAGAAATTATACCAATATCCAATACAAATTATTTCTTGAAATTATAACAAATAAAAAAATTCATAGAAAAAAAATGACAATCCTAAATTCTCAAATTTAAATCCTTATGCTCGTGTAGATATATACATATCAAAGACAATCCTTTTTTACACTGTAGGCATGCTGGTCAAAGAATGTAATCTTATCAAGCTTAAAAGTTGCCATTGTAATTGGTTATTCTATTTCTAGATCAACCTGCAATAGAAAAGAGATCTCTACAAATAGTAAATGAGAGTGAGAAATTCACAATAACTCGATCTATAGTAAGCAATCCTTTGTCAGATGCGTCTTGGTATAATGGAACACAACTTTTGAAAACCCAGACCTCAGTCAAAACTGCATCATACACCATCGAAAACACCACGTGTACAGATACCAAGAACTATACCCTTGTGGCCAGTAATGGAATCGGGAATGCAGTGACAGCAAGGGTGGAACTAATTGTAAACTGTAAGATCCTTATTTGCTTAAAACCCTTGACTAATTTTTGGGTAATATATATATATATATATATATATATATATATATATATATATATATATATATATATATATATATATATATATATATATATATATAATGAAAAAAAGCAAGTGTTAGAACATTTAATATATTGTAATAATTATGTTTACGATATCATATTCAATGTTTGCAGCAACAGTGATATAATGCAGGAATTATATGTACAGGTTAACAATGTCAAAATTAAATAAATTAAATATAACATTAACTAAAACGACACCTATGCAATATGAGCTGTATTTTTAAAATATAACTTTGCAAAAAGGTGCTTTAAAATAATACAGAATGGTACTTTAATCTTTATTATAAAAAGATTTAAATGAATTATTAAATTCTATTACAAGAAATAATCATCCACTGAGGAATATGTAGCGAAACAATTTATGTATAGAACATTATTAATGTAAACAGGTCTCTAAATAGATTTTGGTCTTAAAAAAACTGACAGAACTTTATCAATCGTTATATATATGTTTGTTTTTAAAGAGTAAATTATAATTTTAAACTGCAAATTTCTGACATGCAATTTGCAGTTCGTGATGCATTACAGTAACAACAATAATGTATTCATATTTAACCTAAACTTAAGTAAATATCTATTGTAAATTTTATATCATGGATATGTAGACATAAATGAGGGTTTTACGTGCAACGTAGTAGATAAATAATTTAAATGAAATGAAATAGATCCTGTAAAAAATAAGCAATTAACACAAATAAAACTCACGTTCTAAAATGTAATGAAATTTAATCATAATTACATTGTAAGTACCCTCTTGAAGATTTTACTGATAAGCTAAAGCCGTCAATGTTTTTTATTCGAACTCGGATTTTATTCCCATTCACTGCCCAGCAACTCTTTTTTTTTTTTTACCTTTGCGAGTAAGACTATATCGGTTATTGTGTTTTAAAAAGTTGTCTGTTTCCCTAGTGTTATTATGAACAAGTTGAATAAAGACATTATAGTGTGGCATGCGTTACATACACTTTAACAAAGAATGTGTATTCAAGGATATGTTTAAAAACAAATGGAAGAAAATAGAAATAACGATAAGTACTTAATCTTTTTGTTAACTGTAATGTGCAATATTTATTATATGGCTGGGTGCAAACGTATTTACTGGATATGTCCGAGATATGTCCTCTTTTACTACTTTGCCAATATCTAATTCTTTGTTCGTTTATTTGAACAATGAATATATGATATTTTATGACTTTTATACAAAGAGTTTTGAGAATTTCATATTTTTATTCTATTTTGTATCACGTGTTTGAAATTGCAAGATTGAAGTTATCCCTATTACCGTTTAGGATTATCGTACTTTATTGTTTCAAAAAAAATTGAACTTGGCAATGAATTTGACAATTTTACACAAGAAAACACAATACTGTTTAATATTTCATTTTCAAAAAAGCAATTGTCTATGTTTATGCTACACTGAATAGACACATACATGTGTAGATTTTTTCTTACAAACCCTAACATTTGAACTTTATTGATTGCATGAGTCGGAATAAAACAATCGAATTTATGATAACATAATTGTTTTGAAGACATATATTTAAACTATATGGTAAAATTTATTTAAATTTCACTGACCGATATAAGAGTTCACAATGATACTTAGTATAGAAATTATTACAATATCAATAAATTTACTCGCAATTTAGTAATCGAATAACAAGCTCGCATACATGTAAACATGCATAATACATGTAATTGTGGACGGTATTTGAGGAAAACACTCGAATCAACATGAAGTGATTTTGCTTCAATGTTTTGATTTAACTATTGTACACTGATATTTTCTAACGGTATTCGGTATCTTCATCGTTATTTAAACAGAAACATATCTGATACATACTCAAAAATGATACATATTGATAAATTATGTATAACGGAAATGTAGTGAATAATAAAGTTGTGAGTTACCTTCGCTATACAGGTTATTTATCAATCAGTAATGAATAGTACATTTTTATCGGGAAAAAATCCCTGCATATTTGTATAAATAAATATTTTTGTATGTAGAAAATTTTTGACCAAAGTGGAGACACAATGAAGAGTTGAAAGTATGATCATATATTTTGCTATTTTCATAGGTAAACCAACGCCAGATATCACAAATATAACACTTGCAGTTAGTTGCACCACCGGCATTGAATTTTCAACCACAATAATTGCATATCCAGAGCCTCAATACGAGCTACAGTATGAAAACGGAACAAGGAACGATCAGATGATAACCACTATCACAGAGAATAAAGTGAATAATTTCACAGTTCGAATAAGACAAGATGTTGTTGAGAAAAGTAGTTTTGGGGTTTATTATTTAAGAGCGAGCAACATGTTTGGAGAAAAAACCGTAATTGTGAATGTAATTAAGCAAAGTAAGTATAGAAACATGTAACTTACTTTTATTCAATTTTTAAAAAGGAAACTGATCTTGTTTTGGACATAATATTTTAGTTTAACTAAATTTGCTAAACGGATATTGATTAAAATTGTTTTGAATGTGGAACAAGTTCTAAAAGTAATTGACATTTTTTAAAGTCTTTAGTGTTTTGAGAAATTCAAACAGTGTCTTATTCATGTGCAAGAAGCATCTTTTAAGCATACATATATGTATTTCATACAATATTACCATGGCATTACTGGTTTCTTGTGTATATAAAGGAAAACCAGACCTTCCCAGAAATATAAAAGTAACATGTAAAGTAACAGGAGCTATAGTACAATGGATATCGTCTTTCAATGGCGGAGACATTCAGAATTTTACTGTGATTACTCTGAGTGGCCATGATGGAACTAGTCTCTACAATGGTCTAAACGACAAGGGTGAAAATGAAATTCATGTTACTTACGTTAGCAATCTTCAACCGTCGGTGACGTACTGGTTTTCTGTGTCGGCAAAGAACAGATATGGATCTAGTTCCTCAAAAGCAATCAGCTGCACCACCGTAAAAGGTTATATTGAATTATTTGTCAACTGATCTTGTGTAAATTGAATTCTTATACGTAAGAATTTTCAGTTTTCAAATAGCTAGAATGAATCATGCAACAAATTACTTTCTAAGTAATATTCATTTATTTCTCATAATGTTTATCTATTTATCCAATCGACACTAAAAGGTTGAAAGATAACCAGAAAAGAATAAGTATTAAAAGGAAATTTACCTTAATCAAGTATAATTCTAAAAATATCACAAACGTTAATCATATTTCGCTTTAAAAATCTTAATACAAACCCATACTCAGCACGCATTGCCAATCTATATTTTTTTTATTTATATTTATATATTTATATTTGTTTTTGAAAATGTGTTTCGAATGCATAAGACCCATCAATTAGATGTACTGTATTCATATATTCAACGTTTTAATTGTTTTTACATTTACATGTTCAAAATTAGACTTCATGAGCTTTCTGTAAGAGCACAGCCTTGAATTGATAGAGAAGGCTGGTAAACGAGTTGGTTAGCTCTACAGACATGCATAGCTACTTCAAATTTTGATATTCTACGATCGTTCGCCCTTTTGGGACCGATAGTATTAATGCTTGAAAATTATGAGAATTCATAAAGATTATGCATTCATATTTTCTTTACTTTTTCAGATAGAACATTCAAATATTAATATTAAATTCAGTTAATGTCGTGTTTTCAACATTGTAACATAATTGATACAACAGTTTAAATGATAAAAAAAAACCCAAATTAAACAAAACACCACCTCCAAAAACCCCCCACTAAAACAAAAAAGAAAAAGAAGATAAATAATGGTTATTGGTATTGCCAAACGATATTTCATGTTTGTAATCTATTTGTGTGATCAGGTGTTTTAACTTTCATAATTGAATGCGGTGCGTTGATTTTATGGAAAAAATACCCCGCTTTATTTTACTATGAGAAGTAATTAATAGAATCATGAATGCTTTTTTACAGAAACAGCAAGCTCTTTGACAGCGTTAGTTGCTGGAAGTGTTGGAGGGTCGCTGGTGTTGGTTACGATTATACTGATTGTTGTGTTTTTTGTTCACAGACGATACACATGTATCTTTAAAATAGGTAATATATTTATATTCTTTACCACAAATCAAGTTGTCCACGGACGGTTATACCGGACTTATGCTGACTTGACAAAGTTTATTTTTTTTCACATCCACAATTAAGGCTAATTTGATACAATTCTCCAACAGCATATTTATGAAAAATCATATCAATTATATTTTGAAACACATAACACTAAAATCACTTAGAAATTCACTGTCCAAAGACTATTGAATCGCTGCTTGATTTGTAAAACGATCAGTAGTAAAGCTCAGTTCGACCAGATACCTAGAAATAAGTTATCAAAGCTCGTAAAAAATATTAAACGTCAAAATAAGATTTCACAACATTGTTTTTATTAGGTAACCTGAGAAAACTCAGGTGACCTATTGCTATCTGTTTTCGTCCGTCGTCGTGCGTCGTCCGTCGTGCGTCAACAATTTTACATTTCTAACTCCTTCTAAAACACTACAAGGCTGATTGTTACCATTTTTGGTGTGAGGCATCTCTATGGTAAGAGAAATATAAATTGTGAAATTCATGGCTCTACCATCCCGGTGCGCCACAGGTAAGGCCGAATATGAAAAAAGCCATATTTTCAAAAATCTTCTTCTCTACCCCCACACGTTAGGAAAAACTGATTGCATAGTTGTGATGTCCATGAAGCCCTCTACCAAAATTGTGAAATTCATGGCCCCCGGGTCAGGGGTTTTGGTTCTAGGGTGGGCCAATATGGCCATATAGTTAAAATGTTTTAAATCTTAGAAAATCTTCTTCTCTACTCCCATTTATATTGTTTAAAACTAAACGCATGATTATGATGTCCATGAGGCCCTCTACAAAAATTGTGAAATTCATGACCCCTGTGTCAGGGGTTCAGGCTATAGAGTGGGGCCAATATGGCCTTATAGTTAAAATGTACTAAATCTTAGAAAATCCTCTTGTGTACTCCCACACATGTGGGCAAAAACTGTTTACCTGGTTATAATGTCCACTAACTCCTCTACCAAAAATTGTGAAATTCATGGCCCTTGGGTCAGGGGTAAGGATATGGGGGGGGGGGCAATATTGCAATATAGTGATGACGCGTATATTTTTTAAAAATCTTCTTTTCTACACGTCTGTATGAAAAACTGACTTATAATTTTTTTTACCACGAAGTCCTCTACTAAAATTTTAAATTTCATGTCCCCTGGAGTATGGGTTTTGACTCTAGGGTAGAGCCAAAATGAAAGCATCGGTGTTAATGCATATAATGTTTAAAAAGTATCTTCTTAATTCCCATGCACCTGAAAGAAAAATTGAATTCATGATTTTGTAGACCAGATCTTTAAGTTTTTCGCCAAATTTATAGGTTTTACATTCCTTTTTGAAAGATTTCAGGCAGAGAGGTGGTCGTCATTACAAATTTATAATTTTCTACTCCAGAATGAAACCTAATTATATGCATACATGAGACTCCTCGACAAGTTTGTGAATGGGTTATATGCTACTCAGGTGACCGTTAACGCCTACTGGCCTCTTTTTTGTTTTTTGATATATTGTTCGGAACTATAATATATGGATAAAACAAAATACTTAAATCCGGAAACTCGTCAAAAATTTATTAAAGTATAATTCAGTTTTATAGATTTATTGCATTGTTTTCAAAATTAAGATCATTACAATTTCATTTGATATGCGTGTTTAGACGAAAGAGTTAGCACACAGCATCTGAAAACTTACAATTAAAAGTTCGTCTGAATATAGCTAAAACAATAAGCCGCTATTTTTGCAAAATTTCAATTTTAAAAAGATTTTGATCGGTGTCAGTTTTTGTTTTTTTAATCAGAAGTGGTTCAATTTTTTAAAGGTTTTGCATTTTCGTTTTGATTTCAAAATTTTTTGGTTGCAGTCAAAACATTTTTTTTCCAAATCTAACTAAATATATACAAAAAAAATCAAACACAATAACTTAAAGCCACTATCGGTCTCTATTTCGTGAAATCATATTTGAAAAAAGATTCTTTATTAAAACATCAAATAAAATATTGGTGTTTTGTGAAACCTCAATTACAATCGGGTTCGGTTCAAATTTAGATTGACATTTTTTTCTTGAATTTCACAATTTCGTTTCAGTTTTTTTTTCCTTAAAATATGATTTTATAGCAATAGTGTAATGCGATTGACAGTTCATTTGTATACTTTATCCATTGGTTTAATAAATAGCCTCAATTAATCTTTTTCATTTTCATCAATATTTGTTTTATCAAAAATGTAATAGAGTTTATTTTATAGATTATTGTATAATGCACCGAGAGCAAATCTTTAGTTCTAAAATATATTGCATGAAGTAAAAACGAGTTTTTCGGTTTCTATTAAAAAATACAAAAATTATAAAATAATTATTGTTGGTGAAATCTCATTTAATAAAAAATAAAATAATATATTGGTGTGTCTAGCAACCTTAACCTTTAAAAGAAAATGTTTATATTGATTCACTGTAGCGTTGGAAAAAAGAAATACGTAAGTTTTTTTAATACAATCTCTACCTAAATCTTAACTGCAGAACTGTAGCTCTATGAAAAATTTGGGTTGACGGACTGTTAAGTTCCACCTATACAAACAAACTGTATAGATATATTGCTCACGGTTTAGCCTTATTAAAACTAAATTAGGAATGTTTTCATGTAATTATTCTAACCATAAATCAATGAGCCATTTTGCTACTGATTCACCCCTTAAATTGCCATTAACGTTTTTCCTAAACAAGCCAAACGACTTCGAAAAGTGAAGCATGTTAAATTCAAGTCAGGATCAAGAGTCGCCGTTTTTGCCTGTAAACAAACCCGACAATTTTTACGGAACTGGTGAGGAGGGTTAAAAATTATTTTAGAGGCAAGTATAGTAATGCCATTTATTGTAAAATGTCTCAGGTTTTTACATGCAGTATGAAAATATTTACAGAATATTTTCCAATTAAAATTAGGTTATAATTAGTCTAAAACCTTGCGCAACGTTTCGTGCGCAATAAATATACAGTTTTGTATGAGTGGACCTGTAGCTCTACGGTTTGTCGACCCGAAATTCTCGTAGAACTACATGTAAACAGCTAATCAAATTTTTGTATATGCGTTTGTGCCAAAAAAAAAATATGTGAATGATTCTATTTGACGTTTTAGTTTTCCTTGATTTTTTAATGTACGTTGCAGCTCATTTTATAAAGTTCTTCTGTTTTGGATAAAAAAATCATGATATATGGGCGTGTAAACTTTACACTTCTAGGTTGAAATATTGTGTATTTACAATTTCTTTGAAGTTCTAGGTATGAGCTATTAACAATAAATTGTTCAGTTACGTAACACAATGTCAAAGTATTTTGAAACAATTATATATTTTATTGGTATACATTTGTAATTATATAATTTCTAATTAAGTGATATCTATTTAAATCAGAGATATAAAAGTTGACCCAAACAAAGAAACATCGAACCATACAACCATAAAAGGTAAAGACTTAATTTGAAAATACAATTTTAATTATTCTCTCTTTTTTATTTTAAATTATCTGAATCTATTCCACTGCAGTCATTCGATAACTATATAATTTATGAATAGGGATTGAAACTATCTTATAAAAAAATCTAATTGGTTGTCTAAAACTGAAAACAAAAAACCAAAGTATGTATGTTTGTCAAATTCCTTTAAAGGAAAACCACTATTTGATACAAAATACTTACTAAGCCTAATTTTTCTATATATGTTTTTGTATACATGCATATATGTTTAAAAAAATATAAATTTAAATGACTTTTTTAACAAATTGTTAAAAAATCTAGTTGTTCCATTTCAGAACAACAGGAACATACTGAAAGGTGTGTGAGTTTGGTATGAATGCTGAATTTGTTATTGTATGGCTAAATTTGTTAACGATTACTCTTTTGTATATATTTATTCAATACAAACATAAACATATTAATGTCACATTGTTATATGTAAATTCAAATGATTCATCCTTTTATTACACTTGATATGTACAACAATCGTATGCAGTAAGTATTCTGTTGAAAAATAAGTAAATATGTAAATATTTCATTCTTTAGAACCACACTGCGAGTGCAATTATTCAAAGAAAAAAATTATAGGTTTTAATAATTTATGATTTTATTATGATTTCATTATGATTTTATTTTTTTCAATTTAAGATTTTTTTATGCGTTTTTTGCAGGAACATGTATGACGAATTAACACCAAACGAAAACGCCAGCCAAGGTATTGCAAATAGTTAAAATAAAGTCGATAAAAAATCTTTCTAATTAGATTAATAATACATTTTTTTCTTGTTTATGAACCGAAAGGATGGTTTTAAAAGTATAGTTTTTTAATGATAGTTTTTCATAATAATTCATTTGATCCTAGATGAAAAAAATATTAAATGACTTCTCTAAACTAATACACAATGTACTAAATAGAGGTCTCAACCATATTTATTTAGGAAAAATTGTAAAGAAAATTCGTATTTTTATCGCTGTTTAAAATAATGTCTTTGTAAAAATTTGCATTAACACTATTTAAAATTATTTTTATATTACAGATAATCATGGAAAAAACGAGTATCTATCTATCTATCTATCTATCTATCTATCTATCTATCTATCTATCTATCTATCTATCTATCTATCTATCTATCTATCTATCTATCTATCTATCTATCCTTCATCCATCTATCCATCTGCTTAATCATATATGTCAGAAAGAGTCATAAACATTTGTTAATTTGATTGTAGAAAATTATATGAAAAATTGCGAAAAAGTGTTGATGATGTTGAAGAAGGAAATGCCATCAAGATGATTCCACTGAAAAGTAAAGGTACAATTTAATATTTGACAACAATTGTATTATTAATTTCAGCTGTTGCAATACAAATGTATGTCATAAAACAATAACTTATCTGCCATTCTAATCAAAAACAGTTTGGATGTAGTTCCAATTTTATTTCGATGTAAAGAAGTCTAAAGACCGACGTAGAATAGAACGGCAGTTCTTTTCATTGATCAATAAAAAAAACCTCGTAGTGTTGCTGATATTAAGAAGCTTTCAAATTTATACAGAGTAGCATTCAAATCATAAATAATGATTAAAAGCAAGAAAAGAAATAGAATTAATTTTATTTTCACGCTATTGCATCTATTTGGTAAAAGCTGCTATTGTTTTGACATATGCACCTAAATTATTCAATTAATCATATGCTGCTCTAGCGCCAATGGTCGCACCGAAAATCATTGTGATGGTATCATAACAGTATCAAACTATGATTCTATTGATTATTATTTGAAGATATCAGAATAGATTGTGCAGTAGCATATTAGTTTATCAATTAATTTATTGATTTTATATCACCTGCATGAAATACAACTATAAAATATTAGCACGATTTTTGTCTACAAAAAAAAAAGAATTGAAGAATTTTAAAGACTGTATCTCGCTCAGCGCAACAGCCAACATCCAAACCGGGTTCCACTTTCAAAATACCTTTATAAAGCATTATTTACGCATTATATACAAGAAACAACAAATGTTAGCTCAAATCGTTACAATGTTCCTTCAAAGCACGTAAATCTCGTAAATATAAATAATGTATATTTAGATTCATCCATTTGATATTTAGTTCATATCATAGTGTCAACTTTTGTTGAATTGTTGGATTTTTTTGTAGAATCAAGTGATGACAAATCTGTGACCCAAAAAGCTGAAGAATATGCTAACACATCATTTATGAAGTAAACAACTACAACCGGAATTTGCCTGAATCATTCTTTGAAGTATTGCAAAAGGTGGCTTTGTCTTCTTATTGACCATGTAATGATTTAATGACTTACATACATGAATATTACATGAATGTACAGTAATGACTTTATGTCGAAGAAATGTTTATGAGTGTTCGAAGTTCAAACTTGAAAGGCTTTTATTGTTTTATATAATTAATTTTTATCCCATTTATTGCATTTTACCTGTATGAATTTCAATCATTTATTTGTTCCATATAGAAGGTATAGGATTTGTACACTAAAGACTCTCAATCCCCCTCCACCCAACAAAATAAACCACAAAAATAAATTTAAAAAACTTTCGTGATAGGTGAAAAAGTGAAAAAATTACGCTTTTTAAGGCCCTACCTCAATATATATACAGAAAATAACACTGTACTTAATACTTATTAACCATATAAATATATAACTGTAACAGCTGTAGCCTATCCACATGATCAGATATTAAATGATTTATTAAGTTTTCAATATTGTTATTGAGTTGTCAATACAAAATATTTTACACCTAAGATTTATTCCAAAATTTGTGTTTTAGTCTGTTTTGAAAACCCCTAATGACTTATTTCTGGGACGTTCTAATGTTGTTAAAGTGTACACAATTTATATATATAAAAAACGGGATAAAGAGTCTTTTCGCTGAAATTTTTTATATAAAATATTGCGTTTTAAATCTTTAAAGTTTTGAAAGTTAAACGTGCTGTAGCAAGGAATCAATCAATGCTTTTAAGATTCATTCTCTTTATATTTTAATATACCCCCTCTATTTTGAGGTCATGTTGTGTTAAACTTCTTGTGGACCACGCCTTAAATAAAGATTACGACTTACCTCATTGATTTTGGAAACAAATGATGATAGTGTATAAAGTCGTCATAAATTTTGTTAATAGCATGAGAAATAAAGATCAAGAGTAACGCTAAAAACCTGGTATAGTACCTTGTATTATAATAAACTGGGAGATTAAATTCATAATTCTGGATTGACAAGAAAAAAATGACAATAACAAACCGTCAACCATCTCAAAAAGCAGAGCAACACGGACGTCTAAAAAGATAGAGATAGCATCAGGTGCATGGGAGGAGAGAGGCCCCTCTGCTGACCAGTCACATCCGCCGTGTGCTCTTTGTCGTAATCGGGAAAAAACCCCGGAAAAGTCCGTAGACAATTAGGTGATTAATTATGGCATAACAATTAGTACGAAAAACGTCAGTCAGCATGCGATCCGGTTGAAGATTCTACTGACAAAGTCGTTTTATCGACCATAGAACTTACGAAAAGATGACTTCAAACGAGACTGTTGATAGTCCTGTTTTATCAACTTGTTTGTCAGTAGTTTGCATCGCCTTAAAAACTGTTCATACGAAGAGCATGCCCTTGTGTATCGATTTAACCGAGACAAAAAAAAACATCTGCAGGTGATGATGGTATATTGCTACATAAGTAAGGAAAGATGACTATAGAAAAAATTGAAGTCATCGCGTTTATCATAAATTGTTGTTATTAGGTTACCATCACTGTCCATTTCCAGTAAAATATTCAAATATGAAACAGATTACGCAGACTATCGTTTATTTCAAGTTAATGGGATATGTCGAGTCGACATAAGTATACAAATAACAATTGTTAATTGATAATACGTCGTTGATATACCTGAATGTTGAGTTGAAGGCCACAGCGAGTGATATATTTTTTTCACGTAGAAGTTTTTGAAAAAAATCTGCTTTATAAGAATACAAAAATAGGTCTGCTAACAATGGGGCACAATTGATACCCATGGAAATTCTAACAGATTGTTACAGGGTCTGCGTCATCTGTTTCATATTTAATATATTTTAATGGAAATGGACACTGATGGTAACCTAGCAACAAAACGCGATGACTTCAATTTTTCTATAGTCAATTTTCCTTACTTATGTAGCAATATACCTTCATCACCTGTATACTATGTTTTTGTCTCTCGGGTAATTCGATACACAAGTATATAACAAGAATACTATAGGCTTTGAGTTTTTAAGGCTTGTACTTCTATAATCCTTAAGAGTCACAGAAAGTTCATAATGATTGGAGATGGGGTTAGGGTAGTTGAATAGTACTTTGATATCTTTCAGAAAACATTTTTAAAAAGAAACTTGAAAAGAAGAATCGGGGAAACAATAATTTGTTTAAAATAAGTTTAAATCAGGATATTGTAAAAGTTGTTTGAAATTCTAAATTGCTGAAACTTTATTTAACGTGTTAGCGAAAGAAAACTGATATATAAATGAAATACATTTCTAAATTATTGTATTTGAAAAATCTGAATTTTAATAAGTAAATGCTTAACTCAATACAACGCTTTTTAAGCTCCGTTTTGCTAAAAGCTGTAGTGAGTTTTACTATATAATTTGTCGTCAGTCTTCCCGTCTGTCAGTTTGTAAAAATTTACAGTTTTTACTTTTCCAGGATCTCACGACTAATTTCAACCAAACTTGGCACAGGGCATCCATATGGAAGGAAAATCTAAATAGTAAAAAGAGCATAACGCTTTCATAGGGAACATAGCTATGAAGCTGTAAAAAAAGTGTTTCACTTAATATCTTTTTTTTCAAGGACAAAAATTATTATTTTCAACAAAGCTTTGTGAAAACGCATTTTGAAAAATTGAAGCACTTTAAAAAAATATTAATAATGTTTTAGTTTTAGGGCAAATTAATTAATGCACTTAAAAACTTTTCTTCAAAGCGCGTTGATAATGTTGATATTAACACATTTTCATAAAAATTAAGCAGAATTCACTTGATATTTTTAAGACTTTTATATATGATAAATTATTAGTATAACCAAGTTTAGCTCGATTGGATATTCATGAAAGAAATTCTTTTCTTTTAAGTGTAATTGTTAACTTTTAAAATAATGTTATGTACAGATTTATGTTTTTCAAAATCATATAAGTTGCGAAGATTTATGGTTTGCGTTGATGTTTCATGTTGTTACATGTAAATTGTTAAAGCTGAATACATAAATGTTATTTTTATATCTTAAATAAAGTATTGCATATTCTGGGGATGACATATGTTCTTAACGGTACACAGTTTTAGTCATTGCCTCGTATGCAATTAGTGTACTCTTTATGGATACGGTATTAGATTTGATATGTTTTATAAAATCCAGGTTTTTATGATTGCTTTGAATAACTAATCAAATAGCTGATCCAGAGGAAAGAAATGATATTTGTTTGATTGAATATTGTCGTTGCTTTTATGAAACGTATTTGTTTCTTTGATTTTTATTTCCTAGTTTTTTTTAATGATGTTGCACGATGTGCTGAACTTCTTTAATACTATACATTTGAATTCGGTGTTTATTTTATCCCTATGCTTGCATTGAAAATCGGTGACGTTAAATTTTCTATTACACACGTCAAATCTGATTATGGCATATGAACACACGTAAATGTCATCATGCGTTTTAATAGATTTATTATTGTAAGATTAAATGAAACCTGCAAACTAACAATCAATTTGATATGTATTTTTGAAAAATCATCGTTTAATCATTCCTATTTGATTAAAAAAAGAGCTCTGCCGGCAAAGATTTTAGCACTAATTTTTCTGCCACGGAAGCGCATTAAATAATATGATTAATGACCGTTCCATCTATTATTCGTATCCCTGACTAAAAGCGTAATATATAATTGCATTTATCACCATATTGTGATACATGCTTTTAATCCCTGTGCAAGCGCGACAACTCCGCATCATTGTTTATTTCAAACGTCCTTGAGACTATGATTTTGGCATATAAACATTGTTTCATACGACTAACCCTCTAATTCAGACGACAGTTACAAGGCAGACGGGCAGCTTGAAAATTTCATTTAAATTTAAATCGATCGCCATCAAGTCAAATGCCTCCTTAAAGCACAAGAAAGGCAACCAAAACGTACGAAAAAACACGGCAAAACGAATTCGAACGCCGAGCCGAAGGATTATCGAGGCTACATCGGCTGCGAGGGGAGACCAGTGATGCACCATGCGCTCCTGCATCAAACAGCGATGGGAGATTCTCAACGTCAGGCTGAATCATCAACCTTCAGCACCAAAGGTCATTAATTCCACTGCCGTCATCGGACCGCCAAAGCGCCAGCAGACAGTCTCGCCCTCAGGGACAGTTACCAACGGACCAAAGTCTGCAGCACAGTGTGCGCACCGCAGCCACAGGTACAACCATTAATTTTAGTCCTGATGTATTGCCTGTTCAAAATTCTGCATTCAATCAGTCGAGTGCAGGCTCGTGAAGAATCAGTGTATTGGGGGTCTCATTACTGGGGAACAGGTGCAGGTTAGTCGACCCGCCGTTAAGATGAGCATTGGCGACCCCATAGAAAGTCACGTGCCCATAGCATTCTGTGAAAAGATATGGGCAGGGGCCTACATTGACTTACCATTATTGTTAAAACAGGTCCGTGACTTACGGACGGACCCTCACAATACAGGGGTACTCGTGATTAAAAATGGTCAACTTGTCATCGAAAAACAACACCTCAAGTATATCAACAACATAAACACCTGGACAACTGCATTCACAATTTTTATGTCCATTTTTCTTGAAAAGCTACAAAATAAAGTCCAAGATATGCTAAAATACATGCATAACATCCGATTGACAGCTGGTAGGCAGGGTCATCTGGGGTGGTCTAAATATAATAAGCAATTAAGATTGAAAATGGAACGCCATCCGACATCATCATGGAGGGTTGTAGATGTCGAGTTGTCATGGTCATGCTAATCCCACCTGGCCCCGCCATCACCAACTTTCCTCAAGTCAATACTCAGCCTCAAATCTGAGGTTTGACCTCAAATTTATGCATGTTTCTGTTGAGGATTTGCGTTGAGGAATGAGTTGAGGGATTTGAAAATTTTGGTGACGGTGGAGCCTGGGCAATTACAACGATCATCTACACACTCATCTGACAGAGAAACGTTGGGAAGTAATAATGGGCCTGGTTACCCCTTTCGCAATGCCACGGGGATCCGAACCCAAGCCCAGTATCCGGGGTCCAACTCTTACGGGGCTAGGGCAGGATTCAAACCACGTCAAAATACCAGTAAGCTACCTCGGTCCATGGGCAACTGCTATGCCTTAAATAGGAGGTCCTGCTCATTCAACTCCTGCAGGTTTAGACACAGATGTGAACATTGCGGAGGACCCCACCCTCAAGCCAATTGCCCGAGGCAAAACTAAGTTTGTCAGGTACATCACCATGTATAGTCTGGGTTCAAAACCCATTGTTTATAATCAGCCATGTATTGAGTTAGATTCATACCCCTCTCAGAATGACAAACTCCAATTGATAATGGTTTCAAATTTTGGTTTTCCATCACAATGTGCTGGACCAAGAATTTATTATGAAGCAAAAAACTTTAAATCAGCCAGGGTTAGGGTTAGGGTTAGGATTTCCGTCTAATTCATCACCTATCTTACCCAGATTTTAACTCGGTTAATTATTTTATTGACCCAGATATTTGGAAGGTTAAATATTGTAACATAAATGAAGCTGTACTGATGATCCAGTTACTGGGGCAGAGTAGTTTGTTGGCCAAAACTGACCTCAAGAGTGCAGTTCGTTTATTACCTATCTATCCGGGCGACTTTTATATTTTAGGTATTAAGTTAGGTGACAAATATTATTTTGACAAATGCCTCCCGTTTGGCTCAAAGCTTTCATGTGCGTTATTTAACAAGTTTAGTACATTTTTACATTGGCTAACATCCAAGTAATCAAAACATTATACATTACTTTGACGATTTTTTTATTTGCAGGGAGGTCAAATGACTTTATTTGTGAACAAACTTTACACATTTTCTACCTCATTTGTGCTAAACTTGGTGTTCCGATTGCTGATGACAAGACAGTTGAGCCTTGTACATGTTTAACTTTTTAAGATATTGAACTGGACAATGTAGCTATGCAAATGCGCTTACTTACCTCCAAGCAAACTAGACGAACTGAGGACCAAATTTCAAACCACCTTACTCACACCAACACTTACCTTACAAGATTTGCAGTCTATAATAGGGCTTTTAAATTTTGTATGCCAGGTTGTTGCACCCGGTAGGGCCTTCATACAACGACTAATTGATGCTACAGTGGGTGTAAAACAGGCTAAATCTAAGATAACAGTAACTTCCCGGATGAAGTTAGACCTAGAAATGTGGCAAGACTTTCTGAATCAGTACAATGGTATACTCTCTTTCCTTGTTGATTCTGGGTTTCAAATAATACGATTCAGCTTTTTACAGATAGCTCTGGTGATATTACCTCTTTCATGGCCAGCTCCTCTCGAACATATCAATTAATTCACTTATAGTTACTATTTCTGCAGAAGGGAGAGCCTTTGGATCTATTAGAACTTATATATCCGGCTTGTCATATATGTACAAAATCCATGGTCTCACGGACATAACCAATTCACTAAATTGTTAGAAAAAACCCAACACACGACACCCGAGCCCCGATAACATTTAATATCCTGATTACACTGCTCCATGCTTAAGAAAAAGTCTGTATTAAAAGTAATGAAATTTGTTTTTAAAGCAGCATTCTGTTTGGCGTTTTTTGGATTCTTGAGAGTAGGGGAATAAACCAGAAAATCACTTAAAAGTCGGGACTTGAGACCTTTGCAGTTTGGTGACATTGCCATTGTTGAGGCTAATGGGTGTAAACATGTGAAAGTCACAATTAGACAATCAAAGACCAATCAATTAGGCCATTCCTCTACCCTATTTTGGTCAGAAACTAGAGGATAGGCATGCCCTGTTATCGCAGTGGTAAATTATCTAAGGTTCGAGCTCAGGGTTTAGGTCAAGGTCTATTCTTAGTTCATTTTGAAAAGTTATCAGTTTTCAGCCATACTTGCCAAATCATTGCAATTCTGTGGGGGTAAGATTGGACAATTTAAGTCTCATTCATTTCGTATTGGGGCTGCAACAGAGGCAGCAATGAGGGGCATCCCTGATCAAGTTATCAAACAATGGGAGCGCTGGAAGTCAGAGTCTAATGCTTCATATGTTAGGTTTTAATACTGTTACATATAAGTTTGCTTGTAGCTTATTGTTACTGAACACTTTTTTATTGTTCCTACATTAACAAATACTAAGATTTACAGGATGTAAGAAAGTTATTTGGGTCATGGAATCGTCCATTGTGTACTGGGCTGCACAAAGTGCCTGTATTCGGCAGGGAGGAAACCATCTCATCTTACAAGACAAGAACATCAACATTTTGTGGTTTGGAGTAAGGGGAATGAGATGGAGGACTTTGACCCTCTTTTTGACAATAAGTTGAAGTCTAATCCTCCACCAGATTACCTGATAGTACACTTGTGTTCAAATGACCTTGGCATTTTGTGCGTGGTTGAACTAATTCATTTCATTAAATGCTCTTTATTACGTTGTAAAGTGTTGGTCCCAGGTATGACTATGGGTCAGATATGTTGCCACAATTGTACTGGCACAATGCAAAATCAGCTATTTTATGATTGATGCCACACGTAAAGCTGTAAATTGTGCTGTAAATCAATTTCTTAGACGAAAGGGGGGTCTGGTCATTCGGCACACAACAATCACTTTTACACAGAAGCAGATGATCCGTTATGACGGAACACATCTTAATGATTTGGGCAATGCAGCATACCTCAATAGCCTTCAGGGGGCCTTGAAACCATGGGGTGTTCATTATCAAACAGCACTGTATTCCCAGATGATAAATATCTGTTTGCTCAATTTTGTTCGTGTTTTCAGTGCACTTTAACATTAATTATGCA
Organism: Magallana gigas; assembly: GCF_963853765.1. Classification (NCBI taxonomy): domain Eukaryota; kingdom Metazoa; phylum Mollusca; class Bivalvia; order Ostreida; family Ostreidae; genus Magallana; species Magallana gigas. The sequence continues at coordinate 48,442,696 of NC_088854.1, forward strand.
TATGGTAATGCTTGGTGGGTGAAATAATTTACAGTTTAAGCATACACATTCATCTCGATTTATTGGCGGATGAACTCGTAGAGACAAGTTCATTTGGCGGAATCCGGGGATTACCACGAAGGAGGATTTCACTAATATCTGTCTCAAAACTATGTGGGGTATCAACCTTAGTGCTGGGGAGGATTCAGGGGGCACTACATTGATACATGAAGGACCGGCTTGACCCTTAGTGCCAAGGGAAACTTGGGGGGGGGGGGGGGCTACCTCTGTGGGGTGTGTAATCCCCAGGTGGGTTTTATACCAGGGGAGGCAGGTAAGAGTTAGGGACCGAGTCAGAACTTGATTTCCTCCTTAAATTGTGGCAGTCACTCTGGTGGGCACCTAGAGGACTGTTCACACCACAGTTGCCTGTAGGGGCACTATTGCGCCAATGAGCAGGGGAGGTCACCCCTGTAGGTGGGTAGTGTTCATTGGGTTCCGCTGGTATGGGCTTGCTTTGTATAAATAGATTGTGACAAAACTCGCCACTAAATGTTATTACAGTTTTATTATCGGAAATAAATCCTCATGTTTATTTGCTTGTTGTTCATTATAATATTCGGTGCATCTGGGATTAACAGCTTTAAAACGACGATAAAAAAAATTAATAACGCGCAGTATTCAATTTGTCTGCACGGCCTGGTATGTTAAAAAAATTGACGATAACCAAAAAATAAGCACTGGATGCTTAAATAATGCTTATCCACATGATTAGGGAGATCAGGATACAATACATCACTGTGTCTCGGTTTCTTTTCATCAACAATCTTTGTTCGATTGACTTTAGGCTGAATGTGTTTATTTATTTATTTATTATTTATTTATGTATTTGATATGATTTTGTTCGTTTATATCTCTCAATGAATATTTCTCTTTCTCAGGGCTTATCACATTAACCTGTTTACCCCCAGTTTCCACCCGTGGTCTGTCCAAAAATGACATCCCTGAGCTGATGGAATCCGTCAGAAGCTCTATGATAGAATCATTCAACTATACTTCATTAGAAAGAAGCACTTTTAATCATGGTCAATAGGAATCAGATTCTGTGTACAAATGGCGATTAAAATGTCAACTTAAGGATCAATTTCACATTTATCAAAAGCTATCTTTTGACTCAGGTCTGTAGAGAGAGTAAAAATTCTTACGAGATTCCGTTATAACTGCTTTTTATTATTATCATAAACTTTACAATATCAGAGAAAAGAAAACTAGTGGTTTCTGTAAAACTGTAAACATTGTAATCGATTTTTTTTTTAAATTTTAGATTAAAAATATCAATTCATTATATTTTCATTAATGCATGTAAGTCACGGTTTCAAATCACAGGAAACAGAACAAATTTGAAAGTCCCGTGTCATTGTCGATATATAATTTTTTGATTGATTATGTATCTAATTGTAAATTATATTTTGGTCATATAATATAAAAAAAACATGATAAAAGTCCAAAGTTTAAGTGAGAGAAATAGTGTGAATTATCTACTTCGTTGAATAAGTGTAGCAATTTTTAATCTGTTATTCAGGAAGGTGAATTCAAGGAGTTTTGCAACAACTTGATGATTATGAAAAGATACTTTAATAAACCTATTGTGACAGCTCTCCATCATTGCATAGATTCACTGTTCACAAAAATTATTTCAACAACAAGAGAACTGTTTTAAGTAGACTGATTCAAACTTTACTACAATATTTGAAACACTAATAGTAATAGTTTAATAATTCTTGCATTCCCTCTGATCAATTTATCGACTATTCACTAAGCATAATAAGCACTAAAATCGATGTTGACATTATGATGAAATGTTCAACTGCAATTAAATATAAGACAACTGAATCGAGTTATGAATTTTTAAATCACTCTTCAAAGCTGTTTTGTTCTGAACAAGAAATGAAATCTATCAAACGAAGATATTTTTCCCAACACGATCATATCTTTGAATAAAAGTATACTAGTAAACATTAGAATTGATTTTGTATAAGTGTTTGAAATTGAATTTCACAACGATATTCTGTTCAAAGTTTAAATGTAAAAGTTGCAATTTGATAATGAAATAAGTGCGAACATCGAAACTAATTATGAAATTAAGGAAATAATATTCAAGATATTTCAGTATACTGTCACATGTTTAGACAAAATTGAAATCAATTTCATTCATACTTCAACTCTGTTTCTCACTATACCTAATACTAAATAAAAGATATTGTGCTTAAACATGTATATGATTCCAAAATAATACTTTTCAAGCTTATAATGAGCACTCGGCCCATCTGATATGTTACATTCAAAAATGATAAAAAGCTACCGTACTGATAAAACATATTTCGGTCATAATATAATCAAAGAGTATTGCATCACAATGCACAAATGAAGAATTAAAACTTGATTATACGTCTATGGTAGTCAACTCAAGGAAAATGCAACAATTACAAAACAATTTTTAAAATTGCTAATTCTTCTAAGATCAAGTATATCATAATATAGACGCATGCTATTTGGGACTCCACACATTTTAAGACACTGACATACATGTAGGTCTTTAATCTTACGGTTGTAACAATATGGTAATAAACTTAAAATTTTAATTTATTATTTTATATATAAACAGGTTTTCAACCACCCCCCCCAATGACCTCGTACACAGCGTGTAGCAAATGAGCTTTTCTGATCACTTTTTGTCCAGCGTCCGTCCGTCCATCTGTCTGTTTCTCTGTTTGTTTATCCGTCCGTCTGTAAACTTTTTAAATTTTTAAATTCTCCAAAACCACCCGGTCGATTTTAACAAAACTTGGCACAAAGCATCCTTAATTAAGTGAAGGGAATTCAAATGAAATATATCCAATTGGCCAGAAAACCTGTAATTTGCATGATAGCATCCTCAAGTAGTGTATACTAAATTTTGTTCAAGCTCTGGTTTCTTGGGGTCGAGTTTTTATACAGGAATATATAGAGAAATATCTGTATAATCATCTCAAAAACCAATCAACAAGAAAATCTATTACTTGTGTGAAAACATTCCCAAATAGTGTAGATTCAAGGATATTTTATTCAAAATTATTGGGGGTTGAATTTTTACATATGAGTGTAAAGAGAAATATCTTTTTTTCGAAAAACACATTAAGCAAAAAAGATATTACTTGATTCAAGTTGATTAGAAGCATTCTAAGGTGGTGTAATATTTCTAGAAAAACATCTTTGAAAATCAAATAAAATATGAGACCATAATGGGTTTGGTCATCGAATTTTTTTTAGCATGAAATAAATTTGATTATTATCAAAAATATTAGTATATAGTATTACTTATATGCAAGCATTATGATATTTATTGATTTTCAGTTGTTTAGACAGCTATGGCCCTAGATAAAGTTGGGGCCACACAAGGGGCTCAAAAGCTGATGTAGGTTTACATTTATATAAACAGGTGATTAAGATCTTTTTGTAGAATATTTAAAAAATCTTTTTTGGTGGTAGGGGACATTTCCATGTTGTGACGTATTGTTTATCGAAAAAACCCAATGAAACCAAGTGTAATTATATAAATAGTTCCTTTCCCAATGTTGTCATCTATCAGCATAGCACAGTGGTTTAGAGGGTTTACTACGAATCTCTGAGTAATAATTTTTACCTCTCCAAATATTTGAAAAGCTATTTTTTGGTTATAAATTGTTAAATTTGAAATTCTAAACCGATGAAAGTATTTAAATTATAATTTTCTTTAATCCACATTTATATCGACAGATGTCCCATACCACATTAATACAGGATCTGTTTTACATATTCCTTGTCCCAATATAATGGAAATTACTTCTTAAAGATAATTTTATTATGTCCAGTGTTGCTCATGTGTGCAATGTGGCCCATGGGCCTCTTTTTTACATTTTCAAAATGACATACTTAGCAGTGTATTTTTATATGTCCACTCTGATGAATTGAATAATTTGAAATTTTTAGAATTAAATAATAAGACATGTTCAACATGTCGTACACGATATGTACTCTCATATATATGTATATATTTACATTCCATATATTTTTTGCATGTAAAGTGTGTGAAAAGACACTGCAGTTATAAGACCGTAACAAACACAGGGTACTCAAAGGTTAGAATAACTAGTTTTATTATGACGTCACAAACGTTGAACGCTGTAAAATGCAACGTCACAAGCGATAATCAAAGTTCACGCTTGTGGCTGTTACAGTGGTTCTTCCATTTTAAATTTGAACTTACTCTTAGGATAAAACAGAAGTTTTGACGTATAAATCACATTTGTAGACAAGGCAAGAAGTTAAAAAAATGTTAATATAAGCATTGAATCATTAGTTTTTGAAAGATATAGTCTCATAACTGCAGCGGTGTGTGCATACAAATTTTCATAACGCGTTAGAGCGCGTTACTCTATTTGTATGCACACACCGCTGCAGTTATGAGACTATATCTTTCAAAAAATAATAATTCCATGCTTAAATATATGTAAGGCATATAAATTAAAACAATATTGATTGAAATCAGTTAACCGTGGCGAAATCTTAAAACAAGAAAATTGGTGTTTTACAGCACGTGCTTCATGTTAATGACAACATTTGCGATTGGCATTAGTATTTAGTTACAGTCTGAAATGAAAAACACTGAAAATGTGCAGAATTACCTTTGAGTAAAAAACTAGAGCCGTTGGAATGTTGGTGCTTGAATTGTGCTTACACCAGGCTGTACTTACTTTAAATCTACTATTCTTTTCGTCCTTGATATTGTTTAAAATATTTGTCAATCTGTATAATAAGTTGTTCTAACATTATCTTTAATGCAATATATGGGTATATTGTTATTGTCACAACCAACAATAATCCCAATCCGAAAACTCTGGGGAAACTCAACCGGACAGGAAGTGTTTGTATATCCAATGAAGCCTCAAATATCGGGTCGCAACCAAAGATTGCTACATCGTTCTAAACATCTTGAGAGTAAGACGGAAATAAGTCGTCCAAACGGCAAGAAAAACGTTTGTGTTATAAAAAAAATATTATCAATACATCATATTGGTTCCACTTTCTCCTAAAATGTGCTCTATATAACAATCTCAGATGTGAACTTTATAAAAGTGTTAGTTTTTCGAATAATTCATATTTATCTCAAGACAATTTATTTCAAACTCTCATTTGCAATTTTCCAAGACAAACTGCTAATTTTATACATTCTGCATTTAAATTAAGACAAAGTAAATTCTCGCGCATGTATTAAAATTATTACTTAGTGTTTACAGTAACTTATAGGTCCAATGGGCCGGGTGTTTGATATATGTAATTATAAACTACTTAGTTGTAAAAGATGTAACACATGTCACTATAATAAGTAAATGATGATGATGATGATTGTTGAACACTCGAAGTTTGGTGTATTAAACAACTCAATATATTCTTTTTTTGTGCGTGCGATAAACGTTATTCTTTTAAAAACTATACTAGTACTTTATATACAAATTTTTCTTCCAATCCAATTCAAGTTGTACAGCATGTAGGAAAAGCAATTTTTTTCTTTAAAATCAAATAAAGAAAAAAAAATCTGGAAAATTTATATCTCCATATTTAATGTTACGATGGAAATTTAACGAAAACTGAATGTCCTTATTGTGCTTATCTCTGAAATATTTCAATTAAACTTTGTCCAGATTGAAAAGTGGATACAAAGTATACACTTTGACACAAAGCTTGACCTTAGTATATCAATTGTCGATGCTTTAATGAAATTTCAATTCAGCCATGAACACCTTTGTTAGACTGTCTATTTTCATCAGTTTAGGTATGTATTTGAAAACACAATGGTATCATAACTTACCGAAAATATTTTAGACATGTAATAAAGTTTAAACAATTTAACAGCATGTATATGGATATAGTTGCTTTTTATGTCTTCTTCAGTGTGGTTGGTAAAGAATGTATCAACAGAATGCAACAATACCACTGGTAATTTAAAAGTTATATTATGTAAAAAGGATTCGTAAAACATTTCTTGGATATCAGAATATTTTTATGTAACCATGTAATTTGTTATTCGTTTTGAAAAAACTGTGTAAGGAACCATTAAAAGCATAAAACGCATACAGTGAAATGTTTTTAAGTAGGTACAATTTAATAAAAAATAAGAATACATTGAACTTCTTAACATATCAAAATATATGGTTGTTTTTAAAGGTATGATAGAACAAAAGACGGTCGGTAATATTTTATCATTGTCGTGTCCGCCACAGAATAACCATATAAGATGGGAACATCATAGCAGCAATGTTCTCTTGAGGACCTTTCATACTCCAAATTTCACAATATTTAACATTTCCTATTTAGATATTGGAACTTATCAGTGTTTAAATACACAAGATTCTTGCATTAGGAAAAAAGTAATTCTAAACGTTCAAGGTAATTTATGGATTTTATTTGTTTAATTCTGAGTTTATAAAGATAGTTTTCAACGGTTAAAAAATTTAGAAATGATTTGTTGATAAAAATGACATTTTCATTTTCAAGACATATCAAAAAAATTGTTACAGGACCTCCCGCTTTTTTAAGAGCAGAGAAGTACATCGGCATTGGCGAAACAAAGATGACTTTAATTGCATCTGAATTAATAAGTTTTCCGCGTCCAGACGAGAACGTTACAATCAAAGCATGTGGAGCAGAAAACCAAAAGGAAATAAATGCTACAGAATACCAGTCAGTATTGGTGAAAGCAAGTCGATATAATTCAGATTTTGAAATCGCTGGATATCGTATCAATATTACGATCGATCCTTCAACTTTAACTGGAGAAACTCTTACCTGTATAGAAGTATATATATCAAACAACATTGGAGAAACGATGTTTAGGTTGTACTTAACCACCGAATACAGTGATTTTGACAACAGAGGATCATTTTGTGAGTATATAAGAGTTGATTTAGTTTTGGCTATTTTGTAGAAATATAATTAATATTAATATATATAGATATACATATTTTTTTTACAGTTAAATTTCTTCGGGAGAATACCTTTTTGGTGTCACTAAGTGGACTAGGAATGCTACTACTGATAATTCTAATTGTACTCATTACTTTGTGCAGGCGTCTTAAACGGGGTAAACCTAATAACGATATATCCGTTTTTATGTCAAACAGTTCAACAATTATTCGTTTGGCAAACTATTTTTTTATATTACATTATTGTGTAGTTCTTTTTTGTTATATTTTCAGTGGAAACAATGAAGTAAGTTTTTAGATATTTTTTCTTGAACGTTTAATTTCATTAAGGTACATTTAATAAAAAGGATTTTATTTCAATATAGTATGACACACTGTAATATACAGCTTCTTTTAAACCTGGGATATCAATGCCAGATCTTTTGTACTGATTATTGCAGAGTGTCCGAGTCGTATGATCCTATGAGAACTCAATCAGTCCGCACAACAAATCATAATAACAGTAACACTTTGTGGAGCGACACAGTGCCAGGTCAAACAAGATTTGACCCTGATCAAACCTTGCAGTTAAGAGGTAAATGTATTAGACAAGTTATTTAAACATTTCATAAAAGTACATAAAATGTACTCTTAATTGTTTTTGTCTTGAAAATATTTTAAGTACAATAGATTTAAAACAAGGTTCAAAACATGAATCAAACGATTAATTTGGGAAAGATTTTTTTGTTAATGCATTTTGTTTTATTTTTTGGTTTGCAAAGTTGAATTATATGAACAGAATGCTGAAAAATCGTTTGCTAGAACACAGAACCCAGGGTATGTTATACTTTAATGAATATGAGGGTGTTGTTCTATAAAGTTATTATTTGCCTACAAAATTTAATTCTAATTTTCAGAGTGTATAGTTTTCAACAAAGCGAAAGACTTAGTGACGAAGAATATGATGATTTTCTATAAATGGGATATGTCCTATGTGTTCGTTTGCTTTTACTGTGCTCCTGTTAAATACATTTTTATTGTTGTAAATATACAGGCGATTATTGAAATATAAATAAAGCAACAAATAAACGACTTTTCTAGCTTTCATTTCTACATCCCGAGGCAACGTTTCTTAATTGAATATTTAAATCATGTAATAGAAAGATACTCGTTTTTTTTTGTTTTGTAACATTTCAAAATACATTTTATAAAAATAAAAATGATAAGAATGTCCTTTTAAAAAAACAACAAACTTGATCATAAATAAATAAATTTGCACAAACAATGCATTGATGTGTGTAAAATTTGATAAAATGTGTTAGTGCTTTTTGGTCCGCCAGATATGTATTTTATTCGATGTAGAAAAGAGACTCTTAATTTTATAAGTCCGAAACCCAGAGAACGAAGGACTGTTATTGTAAATGGTTGACATTATTGTCGCATGGTTTCACTTTACTGACAATTGATTTCAACCTAAGTGCCCTTGGTTTAGCGATCTAACACAGATGCGTGCCCGATTCCTTTTAAATAGGAAGCCTAAATTGAATATTCATATGACCGATCTATGATTGCTAGGAACTGCACATTTATCTTCTAATAATTACATCTACCAAGTATTATTCCCTCTATTTCTTACGAAAACTTATAGCTCATTCATAGCTCAATAGAAACAGCCAGACTGAAATCTACACGCCCCGTTTATCGATTGGTCGAAATCTACAGCGGCTGAAACTGAGAAGATATTGACATATCTGAAATTGACACGCCCTGTTTATCGATTGGTCCAAACCTTCATCGACCTACAAAATATCACGGACTGCACGAAGTAATCATGATGATGTCAGACTCAAAGTCTCACAGGAGACGATTTGGCTGTTTCTTCTAGCTAACGTACTTAATGTACATTAACAGTAATGTAGTGATTTTTACTTATTTTTCATAATCAATTTATTAATTAGTTAAAAGAGAGATGTTAATATAAACAATAAAATGCTTTCTTTGATGATTCATGCAGGTTATGTATTTTTTCTGCAATGTCGCTACCTTCATATCCCGAATGAATCCCCAAAGAAAGCATTTTATTGTATAATTATTTACAGCTCCTATCAGTCCTACTCTGACAAATCTGATTATTAAAAAAAGAAACGACGAGGCAACACAATGTTTGTAAAACGGCTTTGATGCGCAGAACCATCCTCGTCAAGCCATATAACAACTAATACTTGGTTTTAAATTGATATTTAATTTTAAACTCACATGAGCTTAAAACAGAGCTTTTCTGATGAAATGTATTTAGGCCCCTCTGTCCATCATTAAGAAAACTTAAATTTTCATTTTTGACTTTTCTCAAGATAACTTTCTCAAGAATTTACACAAAAAGTGGTTAAAGCTCTATTTAGTTTATACAAGATAGTTATATTTCAATAGAGGTGATTTGAAATAGTAAAAATGTCGTTGCAAGTGTTAAAATGTTTTATTGCACAAACTTGTGGCAAGATATATAAACATGTTTTACACAAGCTTTCTTTCAAATGTTAAGTGTAAGGAACGTAAATGACCCCCTTGAATCAGAGTGGGGTCATAGTTCAATCAAACATTTCTGTAGAAATACATAACAAAATTAAAAGACCTCTATAACAGCTGGTTTGGCCGATTTTTTAAGCTATTACAGTATTAAGTAATTTTCCACAAAAACCATTTATCGTAAAAAGTTATAGACTTACACATATTTAAATTTCACCTGCAGAATTGGTTTCCTTTCAAATATATAAATATTTGAAGTAAATAAAAATAATCTCATTGCACAAAACTACTTGAAACAAACATTTTCAAAAAATCAGACCCTCTCGATATAAAATACAAAAAGGTTGCATACTTCGACTTCAAGTAGAGAGGCACTGCCAATGAATGAAAAAATGACAATTACAAACTGTCAACCATCTCAAAAATCCATAAAACGAAATACAAATGAAAAGCAGAGCAACACGGAACTCTAAAAAGATAGAAGTAGGATCATGTGCCTAGGAGGAGTGGGCATCCTCTGCTGATCGGTCGCACCAGCCGTCTGCTTACTGGAAAAGTACAATTTCCAGTAAAAACGATGACCTCATATCGTAGCCCGATAATTTTCCTTTATTGAATATTTGCAAGCCGTGCCCATTATTGAATCGTGCAAGCTATTACAGAAAATGCCTACTTTATAATAAAGACATATGACAACCCTCCGTTACGGTGAATTGTCTCTATTTAGTTTGGCAAATACGGTCAATGTAAATTTGAATGAGTGGTGTGAAATACTGACCTCCCCGTTAATATTACCAAAAATACATTTGAAATTTATGTTTCCTTTTGCATGTACTTAACAATTAATATGTATGTAGTCTCAAAGAATTCCTTTTTATCCCAGATTAAACAACCACATGGAAGATATGCATCATTATTTATGGTAGTGGTAAACTGTTTACATTCAATTGCTTTAAGCCCCTCCGCTGACATATGTTTAGGGATACCATCTTCTATCTTTTTTCAATGCCCAAGAAGGTCCGGTGAAGTGTGTTCTATCTGGCATTATATAATGAACATGTTTAAACCTTGTTTAAGACAAAAAAAACCCACATAATTTTATAATTGATAACTGCATTTGATTAGTTATGTTTTGTATGTTGCAACGTATCAGTATTGTGGATTTATCTTAAATTCATTGTTTATTAATATTGTGTGTTTGTATTTTGTTGTTGTAGTTTTTACAAATAATGTATTAAATTTATTAGACTTAAATTTCTGTGCTAATAAACTTACGAGCTCTCCTTTTCAAGAATATACAATCTAATATCCATCGTTGTAACCTAGTTAGTAACACCCAATCATGTTTAGCACCCCTTAAAAATTCTGTAGAATAAACTCATTTACAAAAGATGTATTGAATAATATGAATTTTATATTTACATCGACTAAGTAGGATTTCTTCATTTCTTATTGACATTTAAACATGCAGGACTATACACAAATCTACACAGTCCAAAGCAATTTGGATATTTTTTTTGCGATGTCGCTACTTCATACCAGCAAAAGCACAAAAGAATACATATTATGGTTTAAAAAATCAAATATAATTTCGTAATTCGTTTGCGCCAAAAACCAAGGAACAACATTATAAAATAGGATTTAATTGATAATGATAAATATAATAATGATATGTGGAATTATAGCGAACAAAGCCTATGTTTGCCCTCTTACTAAGTATTAGGTTGACATGTTTAATTAATTATTGTGATATTCAAGACGATTTTTATAAAAAAAAAAAAAGAAGATTTTGACGTCCACCTGAAAGATGAAAATAAGAAATGTGTAATAAGACAATTATTGTTTGTTTTTCTTTCTTCTTACTAAAGAGGTTCGCTCCTCTCTTTCTGGGTAACTGATTTATGTCACCTCTTATCTAACTAATTTAAAAATTTTGCATCATATATTGATTCCATTTGTATATTTACATTTTATGCAATGCCAACTTAACCAATTTTAAATAAAATTGTATAAAAAAAAGTATGTACTTACAGAGTTTAGTAAGGGACAACATTTTGTGGCGGAAGGTTTCCAAGAAGAAAATGAACACTCTTTACAACTCAATAGTTTTAAAGTACTGTTATTTTAGTTTCGTAATTTTCATCACAAACTTAACTTCCAGATAGTTTTTGTATAACGATATATTCATGTTGTTCTGTTCTGAAAAACAGTTTTTGAACAATATTTGGATATTTCTATCGATATATTTGGGCACATTAAGCTTATATTTCCTAGAAGTAAAAAAATTTGCCTAAAATTATAATTTTATATAAAATTATTTCATGTCGTATCTCAATTTTGGAGATGTGACCCCTACTTTTATATGAGACATTTAATGTATGTTTATTTGTATGTAACGTTTAAGAAAGTTTGCATTACTATTATTTTTTTTTTTTGCGTTATAATTTGATTACTCCAAAATTTTATAACAATCTTTCATTTGCTGTTGTATTCACTATGTACTGGCATTTGAAGCCATCAGTAAAGCAAGGTTTTTAAAACTTGGATATTAATAGTTCAAACTATATATATCTGTTTGATTTCTTGCAAAAAAGCAACAATTTCAGGAAAAGTATCATCTCTGTTTGAGACCCCATATCCCCCCTCCCCCCCCCCCAAAAAAAACCCACATGTGACAAAGGCCACAAATGAAATAAATGACGATCTTTGGTCCCAATCTTTATATCCAAGATGTTTTTAGATGATTGGCATTACTGGTATTTCAGGTGCCAACCCGTTTAAGTTTATTTATCTTAATAAAGAGGCCAATGCATATTCATTTGTCATTTAAAAAAAATAAAATTCAGTCGTGAAAGTTAGATATGATTTTATAAAGCACAAAAAAACTTCCTTGTTGATTTAGGTGGTAAACAGATAAACCCGGTCAGAAAAGAGGCTTGATAATTTAATGTTCTTTTCTAACTTTAATTATGGTTTACTTAAACATTAGAAGGAATACATATATTGATTCTTTGTTGTGGTTTTTATTCATTGTTTTGACTACAGAGGGTAAGTAAAACATTTCATATTTATCATGACCAAAAAGGGATTAGTTTCTTCCTTCTTCGCACAAAACTAGGTCAAACGACATTAAAATACACTAGATATGAATTAAACACATTCAACTTCTGTTTTTATTTTTATTAAGATTAATACATGCAGTATAAGCAATGTTGATTATGAAATTATGTTCAAGCTAGGTTTTAAATATATTTCTCCTAAGCATATTTAATTTTTACAGGATGTTTAGGTTATACAGTATACTGTGAGGTAGGAGCAGGAGTCTGCCTTGATTTTTTCAAAAACAACTCTTTTGGCACCTACGCAATCAGAGTTCGAGATTTGCCTTTCTGTTTATCGTTTGATGGACAATCGACTTATATCTTTTCAAATAACTTTGGAAATGAATCATCATTTAACTGTAGCGTTTCTAAAACAATAATGTCAGTGTGCATTGGAAATTTTCAATCAAAAGATGCTGGGATATATTCTTTACATGACGGTCTGACACCTAGCAGTAATCTTCTGAAAAGCATTAGAGTGGTTAAAGCAAGTAAGACATCTTTAACACTTGACACAGTCTTGTATCTATACAAATGCCATAAGAAAGCAAAAATTACAAGAAATACTGAATCTGAACATTATCATGAGAATATCAAAGACAGCATATAAATTATCTACTGAGGTCAATATTTCCCGATAAGTCTATAAATCACCATATGTACCGGGATATAAGTCCATTATTGTTTTCCATTTTCAATTTAAAAATATTTGAACAATAACTATAAACCGCATATTTTGCCGATCACCATTTGTGAGGGTGATGGTAATTAAGTGAAGGCACATTTATTATTACAATTATCTATGAACTGAAATCCATACAAATCAAACTTAAATTCAAACTTAAAACATAGCTTCAATCTTAATTATTTCTTATTAATTTTATCATCGTCTGAGGAAATATTCAATTGTTGGACATGCTCAAATATAATATTGCAATACGATCTGTCTCATGTAACACTTAAAAGCTTAATTTAAGTGTTTCCTTATCAAAATGATGCTATGAGAAGTCAGATGTTGGTTTTTTTCTTGCACTGTTAATCAGTATAAATTCGTTTCCATTTCCATATAAATACTATGTTTTAGAAATATGGAATATGATACCTAATGTTGTAAAAATTCATTGATTGTATTTTGTCGGTGCCACATAAAGACAAAATTAATAATTTATAATATCCGAGCACATGTGATACTTGCAAAAATTAACAACGTTCTCTAAATGAGACTTTGATATAACTAAAACTGAGAAATGGTGGCCTTCTTTTTTTCTCCCTTTAAATTCCAAATTCCTTTAAATTCCAAATGAACTACATTTTTTATGGTTAAATGTAAGAAGTGTAGTCATAATTTGTATCGTCTATGATGCCTGGTAAACTAAAATGAATATCTAAATGTATTATTATTTATAATTTATTCTGCGCAACAGGCTGTTGTAAATCAAAGGTAGGGGCTGCCCCTCTATGAACGATTAATACAAAATATGACGACCAATATTAAGCGAACCATGCACTGTCTGTCAAAAGTATACGAATGTCATAAATCAAATATATCAATATCGACAAAAATCATTATCAATAAAGAAAAATACAAATGCAACATATGTCCATACAACACTGTATTTTTAATCATAAGCGCAACAGTGTCAAAATATAAAAGCAACGAAGTGACAGAAAGAAAACGTGTTGCCAGAGTTGGGGTCAATTACTTTCAAAAGTAATTAATTACTTTCAAATACATTGACAATTTTATCAATTACTTGCAATTACAATTACATTGATTTTTTAAAATGTAATTAATTACTCTTAATTACTTTGATAAATGTAATTAATTACATTTCAAATACTTTAGTTTTATTTTTTTAAATCTTGAGAACATATACATATATTAACGACATTAAGATATACAGGGCTATATGTACGGTTAATTTTTTAAAGGTTGTATAGTTCAGTTCGGATCAGATTTCTTGAAAATTTTCTTTAACATTAAATTCATTAAGTACCATTGAGTTCATTTTTGGTTCTGAATAATATTTTCTCTATAGTGAATTAATTTTTATTCACATATTAAAACTATGTTTATTGAGAAAGTACAACTTTTGGCAGTACAGCATATCAGCATATAAATAATAATTGCTATAATTCACAAGAATGAGATATTTTGATTCCCTTGAGTCTAAAATCCGTTCAGTTCAGTCTAAAATCAATTGGGGTTCTTGGGTATTAAAGGAGTTCACACCTCCACAAAATTAGATATTTACCTATTGATCTGGGCAGTGTGTCATACTGTATAAACATATGAAACATTACGGGACATTTAAGTATTGTATATGCCAAACATGTATAAAATCTATTTATCATTATAAGACACCTTTATTATATCTTAAACTTGGAGAAAAGTAATTGAGATGTAATTGAAAAGTAATTGAAAATACACAATATTTTTGGAATGTATTTAAATACATTCAATTACTTGTAATTGAAGACAGACTCAATTACCAATTACTTTCAATTACTTTGAAAAATGTAATTAATTACACTCAATTACAAATACTTTTTTCAATTACCCCATCCCTGCGTGTTGCACTCCTCTAGTTTCGTTAAGGTGCGAAGAAATACGCTAAATGCAGCATGATCCACCGCGACATCTTCCGGTACATGTTTAATGAAGCTGATCATCTTTGGCTAAAAAAAAAATTCCCCAACCCCAAAAAACAAAAGCAAACACAGTTGATGTTTTAGATAATAGGATGGCGGGTGGGATGATATATTATTTTGCCGCACATAAAACTGACATTTTGACCACCTAACAGCTAAAGGATTGTTCTAGAAAGGAAGTTGTCGACCGCTTCTTAATAAAACCAAATTATTTGGAGTTTAAAGTTTGGAGTTTCAATGTTAATAGGCACAAGTATTTACTTTCATATCCGAGACAAGCTCACAAATGCGATGAGTTTTTAAACTCAGATTTCTTGAAAATTTTCTTTAACATTAAATTCATTAAGTACCATTGAGTTCATTTTTGGTTCTGAATAATATTTTCTCTATAGTGAATTAATTTTTATTCACATATTAAAACTATGTTTATTGAGAAAGTACAACTTTTGGCAGTACAGCATATCAGCATATAAATAATAATTGCTATAATTCACAAGAATGAGATATTTTGATTCCCTTGAGTCTAAAATCCGTTCAGTTCAGTCTAAAATCAATTGGGGTTCTTGGGTATTAAAGGAGTTCACACCTCCACAAAATTAGATATTTACCTATTGATCTGGGCAGTGTGTCATACTGTATAAACATATGAAACATTACGGGACATTTAAGTATTGTATATGCCAAACATGTATAAAATCTATTTATCATTATAAGACACCTTTATTATATCTTAAACTTGGAGAAAAGTAATTGAGATGTAATTGAAAAGTAATTGAAAATACACAATATTTTTGGAATGTATTTAAATACATTCAATTACTTGTAATTGAAGACAGACTCAATTACCAATTACTTTCAATTACTTTGAAAAATGTAATTAATTACACTCAATTACAAATACTTTTTTCAATTACCCCATCCCTGCGTGTTGCACTCCTCTAGTTTCGTTAAGGTGCGAAGAAATACGCTAAATGCAGCATGATCCACCGCGACATCTTCCGGTACATGTTTAATGAAGCTGATCATCTTTGGCTAAAAAAAAAATTCCCCAACCCCAAAAAACAAAAGCAAACACAGTTGATGTTTTAGATAATAGGATGGCGGGTGGGATGATATATTATTTTGCCGCACATAAAACTGACATTTTGACCACCTAACAGCTAAAGGATTGTTCTAGAAAGGAAGTTGTCGACCGCTTCTTAATAAAACCAAATTATTTGGAGTTTAAAGTTTGGAGTTTCAATGTTAATAGGCACAAGTATTTACTTTCATATCCGAGACAAGCTCACAAATGCGATGAGGTTTTAAACTCCCTTACATTTTCATTAAAATTTTTTAAAAAGAGATTTGAAATACCGGTATAACAGTTTGTTTTGAACAAACTATATTTTTTTAAACTCAGGTCAACAATTCAACATGACGGGATCCTCAGAGTTTGCTTCCTTGAGACAAGCTTATACATGGACTTGTAGCATGTTTGTACCCACTGAACAAACGGTCAAAGCGGTTAAGTTCTACAGAAACAATATTTTATGTGGTTTAATCGGATATCTCAATAATGACTGTGTTAATCAGAGTGCAAACCCTAGATACACATACGCATGTCTGTCAGATTATGTGTACACTCTGACTATACCAGCAGAAAACATGACAGAATATGAACAGGGGTCGTTGTGGAGATGTGAATATGTGGTTAATTCTAGTTACAGAAGTTCTGACGTCATCATCAAAATAGCAAGTAAGATATACTTTATTTATATACATCATCATTAATACGTATATATCTATATGTACAAACGAGCTTATAATTATTTACTAAGATAATGCTGACTTTTTAAAAGAATATAAATAAAAGATCGTGAATTCTTCGTTCCGTCAATGGTTTTAGTCGAGATGAAGTTTGATAAGGTTATCTTGGAAGGGTGTTTTGATTCTACATAACTTTCCGACTCTTGACTTTGCGAGTTATTTTATGTTACAATGATTAAATCGTGTGAAAAATATCACATAACACCAACTCCTCAAATGACAGACATGTTATGAATAATAAATGGATTGTAATATAAACATATAAATAACCAATGTAAATATGTTTTGATTTTTAACTTCTTGTTCTGATGATAAAGAGTGATTAATGAATAAGTAAAACGAATCAATATGACACTAATAACTTATGTTTAACGATAATCATAAGTCGATGTTTTTGTAGGAATCAAATTAAATTGATCAAAGTACACAGATTTAAATATATCAATTGCGTCCTGTAATATGAATTGATAGAAAAGAAATGCTGAAACAAGTATTCAATGTATGTACTATTTCATATCATAAATAAAATTGGTTTATTTTTTTCTGCGCGAATGAGGGTACTTCGGAACTATTGATAATTTTTCATTCATAAACAGATCGGTTTAGTTTTACGAGCTCTTTTTTTAGGGTTTCGTCTACTGTAATGTTGTTTTAAAAGTAATTTTTAAGCAGTATGTACATGTAATAATAAGGTATAAGGTAAGGACACAAATATGCAAATGTGCGTATTCTTGGCCATGACTGCTTATACTTGTTATAATTTTATTTTCATAAAGAAACACGAAAATAATAAAAATATATATTCATGGTGTATATCAAATACAATATGATATATATATATATATATATATATATATATATATATATATATATATATATATATATATATATATATATTTTACAGTAATGCAAAAATGTGCATGCCTACGTAGGTATATTTAGGAAGAAACTTTTTTTTAACTATACTAGCTAAGGTTATTATTTTCTGATGACTTGTTTTCTATTGCACGAGACTTATAATTTCGTGCGCACGCAATATCCCGTGCACAGATTAAACACTTGACATACATCTTTTTTTTTAGATTGGAAAACGTAAAACAATATAAGCCCTATTTATCAAATTTTATTTTTTTGCAGAAATCTTCTTTTCTGATATTTCTGCCTGAAACTTCAACCAATATGAATTATGAAATTATCATTTTAGAAAATACATGTAATGTTAATGAACAACAAACATTCATTTCAATTAAAATGTCCAATTTTCATAGGAAGAATAGATACCATTGTGTCAAAAGAAAGACAATCAATTTAATATTCATGTTACAAGGAAAATGCTATAATAACGTACTATCCATTGATATCAGTATTGTTTAAATAACAGGACCACCCACAGTGCATATGCTGTCTCAGGAAGACATATTAGAAGGAAGAGACTTGTCTGTCACCTGTAAGGCCACCCCTGGAAATCCTAGCTCGACAACATTTTACTGGACCAAGGTAGACAACCCAGGATTCAGAAAGAATGGTTCCACTCTACATCTACCTAACATACAGCGAATCAGTTCTGGTACCTACAGATGTACAGCAGAGAACAACTACAATAAAGAAGAGAAGGGAACAGACAGTCAGTCCATGGACGTCAATGTTCTTTGTAGGTCACTGATTATGATGTTCAAAACAAAATTATAAAATATTTTGTGTTTGTATTTCATAGGTTTAATGAGAAGTTTTTCTATGTGCATCAGACTGGTTTGTGTTCTTCTGTGATAAGCTTTCTATAATATTACATAGGTTTTGTTTAGCGTATAGAAATAGCTAATTAGATTGAATTATGGATATTATACTTGCCAATTAATTGAACAAAACAAATATGTCTTAAATACCATTCACTAGAAAGGGCATTGTTTTACTATTAACTAACATGCACGAAATTGAAAAGTCTTGATATTGTAATTAATATATTTTGAAATATCCATTGATCTCGTTACATGTTGTGTATGCAGACCCACCAACAATAAAGACGCTATCTCAACAAGACATAGTAGAAGGAAAAGCCTTATTAGTCACCTGTCAGGCCGTCTCTGGTAATCCTAACTCCACCACATTCTATTGGACCAAGGAAGACAACCCAGGATTTAGACAGAACGGGTCCACTCTACATATACCTAACATACAGCGAGCCAGTTCTGGTACATACAGATGTACAGCAGAGAACAACTACAGTATTGGGGAGAAGGGAACACACAGTCAGCCCATGATCGTCAATGTTCTTTGTGAGATATTTTTATCATTTTGGAACGCCGAGGCTAATTTGTTCTGCCCTAGATTTTTGGATGAAACTTTTTACATGAATTTCTACTGATATAATTATTATTTTAAGATTAAAAAATAAGACATTTACCACACCGTTTGTTTAGGGGGTCATCTCAAAGTGTGTTAATCTTTAACATAGGACCCTATGGGATTTTGCTTGAAATGTATCAATTTTGCATATTTTTTTTTACATTTTTTCAAAACTTCTGCCCTAGGGATTTCTTTTTCTGTTCTACATATTAAAGTTATTGCTAAAAGGCATCTAATGGTCAAATAAAAAAACCTTTTACCTCCTGGTTTGTTCCAGGGGTCTTATCAAAGTTGATTTTTGTATGCCCAATTTCCCAGATTCGTCAGGTAATGGCTATTTTTTATTTGACAAAAGCGGAAAAGGTGATCTAAATAGTATTATTAAAACATTCAGTCATATTTAAGTAATAAAAAAATGTATAACATCACATATTAAGGGTCATTGATATAAAATACATGGTTACTGTCTGAAATATATGAATTTAGCTATATTTAGGCGGGTTAAGAAAACGTGACAGAAGGCTAGGCTTCCTGAACCCTCTTCACGTTTTCGACCCGAGCCCAAATATAGCTTATACTTCGAGACATTTATGTTTATTCCACAATATAACATTATTTTTACGCATCAAACGAGATATTTTCAACAATTTTCGCTGAATATCTGCAGTTGAAACTATCACGCCATGGCGTCAACCAAGCAAAAAGATGACGTCACAATACAAATGAAACGCTGCGCGAAAGCGTGCGTACTCGTTCTGTACTCGGCCTCGTTAAAGATAGGGAACATCATAACACTTTATTTTCAAGTCATGTTGAAGCGTGGGCGCGAGCTCGTCATTTTTTATTTCATTTCTCAAGGTGGTAAAAAGACTTCAAAATGATGATGTGTTTGAGCTAACTAGTATCTTAGTAGACTTATGAAGAAAACTAATTGTTTAATAATCTAGTTTGGTCACCGTTTTATCAAAATGGCGTTTTGTATATCAAATATTTCAATTAGTTTATTAAATGAACATTTTCTCTTATTTTAGGCTGATAGTTAAATAATAAATAGCCGTTAACACATTCTTAATCATGAGTCGACCATATGATGTAATACTTTAGGGAATATGTGAAAGAGATTCCAAATCTTAAATAAAAGTTTTGCAATATATCGTTTACTGTTAGTTTTTTGTACTTTTTGTATAAAAAAAAATCAATCAACATTATATGAAAACGATTATCCAAAACAGACTTAACCTTTCATCTAATTATAAGGGAAAGTGAGCTTTTTACAGAGTGAAACAACCCTTTTTTTTACCTGTGTTAACCACACCCTGTATTGTGGACTACCTTATCTTACTGCAGCTTGGGCGTTTATATAACACATTTCAGTAATTGAAAATAAGACTGTATCTGGTTTTGCATATGCACATTGAATTAAGGAGACATTTTTGTCGCTCTTTCGCAAAATTAAAGATTAAATACTACTTTACCATCTAATTATACCAATATCCAATACAAATTATTTTTTGAAATTATAACAAATAAAAAATAAACCATTTCACAGAAAAAAAATGACAATCCTTAATTCTCAAAATTAAATCCTTATGCTTGCGTAGATATATACATATCAAAGACAATCCTTTCACAGTTTACATTGTAGGCATGCTGGTCAAAGAATATAATCTTATCAAGCTTAAAAGTTGCTATTGTTATTGTTTATTTTATTTCTAGACCAACCCACAATAGAGAGGAGATCACTACAAGTAGTAAATGAGAGTGAGAAATTCACAATAACTCGATATATAGTAAGCAATCCTTTGTCAGATGCGTCTTGGTATAATGGAACACAACTTTTGAAAACCCAGACAACAGTGAAAACTGCTTCATACACTATCGAAAACACCATGTGTACAGATACCAAGAACTATACCCTTGTGGCCAGTAATGGAATCGGGAATACAGTGTCAGCAAGGGTGGAACTAATTGTAAACTGTAAGATACTTATTAGCTTAAAACCCTTGACTACTTGACTAATTTTTGGGTAATATATATATAATGAAAAATAGCAAATGTTAGAACATCTTATATATTGTAATAATTATGTTAACGATATCATATTCAATGTTTGCAGGCACAGTGATATAATGCAGGGATTATATATACAGTTTAACAATGTCAAAATTAGATAAATTAAATATAATATTAACTAAAACGACACCTATGCAATATGAGCTGTATCTTTAAAATAAAACTTTGCAAAAAGGTGCTTTAAAAATAATACAGAATGGTACTTCAATCTTTGTTTTAAAAAGATTTAAATGAATTATTAAATTCCATCACAAGAAATAATCATCCACTGAGGAATATGCATCTTCGCTAGCCAAGGGTTTTCGGTCCACTTTGCTCCCCGTAAACCCTTGGCGGATTTCATTACGAAAACTCGGTGATGTGGTGGCGCTATCTAGCGAGCAACTTGAGTTGCGCCCCTTGCATATTTACATTTTAATCGAATTAAACAACGGGTTATATACACACTACAGTATTAATACAACTTAAAAACATGCTGACTACCGAATGTTGGAACATAATTAACGATGCTATTAAACATGTTAAATACGAATTAAGTAATAACGAAGGGAAAGCACAGATTGTTTTATTCATCGTGTTTTGTAAGGACCGGAATGAGAAAGTCGCCGATTTACATGTATATGAAAGTTTTCATGCTATAAAACCAGGTATCGCTGTCGTGAATATTGCGGACCAAAGAAATTAAATAAAACAAAGATCATTAAATCGTTAAAAGCAATAACCATAAGCAGGGACGTATATATATACTAACGGGATAGGCAACTTCTACATTTTCCATGTTTACTTCCCATGCTGATCACGCGAGCCTTGACAAGTTTGTAGAGCTACATGTTCAATCCCAGTAAAATAGATACATGTAGCTTTTAAAGCGATCTAGTTAGACCATCGTTGGAGAAGCACTGTACTCGATTGTTTTCTTTTAAAGTTTATATTTACATGCACTGTGATTGGATCAGCTACTCGCAGCTGCAGCCAATCATAAAGCGGAGCCTATCACCGAGTTTTCATATTGAAATCCGCCAAGGGTTTATGGGGAGCAAAGCGGACCGAAAACCCTTGGCTAGCGAAGATGAGGAATATGTAGCGAACCAATTTATGTATAGGACATTATTAATGTAAACAGGTCTCTAAATAGATTTTGTTCTTAAAAAACTGATAGAACTTTATCAATCGTTATATATTTTTGTTTTTAAAGAGTAAATTATAATTTTAAACTGCAAATTTCTGACATGAAATTTGCAGTTCATGATACATTATAGTAACAACAATAATGTTTTCATATTCAACCTAAACTTAAATATCTATTTTAAAATTTTATATCATGGATATGTAGACATACATGTACATAAGGGTTTTACGTGCAACGTAGTAGATAAATAATTGAAAGTAATGAAATAGATCGTGTAAAAAATAAGCAACTAACACAAATAAAACTCGCGTTTGAAAATGTCATGAAATTAAATCATAATTAAGTACTCTCTTGAAGCTTTTACTTTCTAATAAGCTTAAGCCGTCAATGTTTTTTATTCGAACTCGGATTTTATTCCCATTCACTGCCCAGCAACTTTCTTTTCTTACCTTTGCCAGTAAGACTTTATCGGTTATTGTGTTTTAAAAAGTTGTTTGTTTCCCTAGTGTTATCATGAACAAGTTGAATAACGACATTATAGTGTGGCATGCGTTACATACACTTTAACAAAGAATGTGTATTCAAGGATATGTTTAAAAACAAATGGAAGAAAATAGAAATAACGATAAGTACTTAATCTTTTTGTTAACTGTAATGTGCAATATTTATTATATGGCTGGGTGCAAACGTATTTACTGGATATGTCCGAGATATGTCCTCTTTTACTACTTTGCCAATATCTAATTCTTTGTTCGTTTATTTGAACAATGAATATATGATATTTTATGACTTTTATACAAAGAGTTTTGAGAATTTCATATTTTTATTCTATTTTGTATCACGTGTTTGAAATTGCAAGATTGAAGTTATCCCTATTACCGTTTAGGATTATCGTACTTTATTGTTTCAAAAAAAAATTGAACTTGGCAATGAATTTGACAATTTTACACAAGAAAACACAATACTGTTTAATATTTCATTTTCAAAAAAGCAATTGTCTATGTTTATGCTACACTGAATAGACACATACATGTGTAGATTTTTTCTTACAAACCCTAACATTTGAACTTTATTAATTGCATGAGTCGGAATAAAACAATCGAATTTATGATAACATAATTGTTCTGAAGACTGCTTTCCAACATATATTTAAACTATACGGTAAAATTTATTCAAATTTCACTGACCGATATAAGAGCTCACAATGATACTTAGTATAGAAATTATTACAATATCAATAAATTTACTCGCAATTTAGTAATCAAATAACAAGCTCGCGTACATGTAAACATGCATAATACATGTAATTGTGAACGGTATTTGAGGAAAACACTCGAATCAACATGAAGTGATTTTGCTTCAATGTTTTGATTTTACTATTGTACACTGATATTTTCTAACGGTATTCGGTATCTTCATTGTTATTTAAAAAGAAACATATCTGATACATACTCGAAAATGATACATATTGATAAATTATGTATAACGGAAATGCAGTGAATAATAAAGTTGTGAGTTGCCTTCGCTATACAGGTTATTTATCAATCAGTAATGAATAGTACATTTTTATCGGGAAAAAAATCCTTGCATATTTGTATAAATAAATATTTTTGTATGTAGAAATTTTTTTTACCAAAGTGGAGACACAATGAAGAGTTGAAAGTATGATCATATTTTTTGCTATTTTCATAGGTAAACCAACGCCAGATATCACAAATATAACACTTGCAGTTAGTTGCACCACCGGCATTGAATTTTCAACCACAATAATTGCATATCCAGAGCCTCAATACGAGCTACAGTATGAAAACGGAACAAGGAACGATCAGATGATAACCACTATCACAGAGAATAAAGTGAATAATTTCACAGTTCGAATAAGACAAGATGCTGTTGAGAAAAGTAGTTTTGGGGTTTATTATTTAAGAGCGAGCAACATGTTTGGAGAAAAAACCGTAATTGTGAATGTAATTAAGCAAAGTAAGTATAGAAACATGTAACTTACTTTTATTCAATTTTTAAAAAGGGAACTGATCTTGTTTTGGACATAATATTTTAGTTTAACTAAATTTGCTAAACGGATATTGATTAAAATTGTTTTGTATGTGGAACAAGTTCTAAAAGTAATTGACATTTTTTAAAGTCTTTACCATGGCATTACTAGTTTCTTGTGTATATAAAGGAAAACCAGACCTTCCCAGAAATATAAAAGTAACATGTAAAGTAACAGGAGCTATAGTACAATGGATATCGTCATTCAATGGCGGAGGCACTCAGAATTTTACTGTGATTACTCTGAGTGGCCATGATGGAACTAGTCTCTACAATGGTCTAAACGACATGGGTGAAAATGAAATTCATGTTACTTACGTTAGCAATCTTCAACCGTCGGTGACGTACTGGTTTTCTGTGTCGGCAAAGAACAGATATGGATCTAGTTCCTCAAAAGCAATCAGCTGCACCACCGTAAAAGGTTATATTGAATTATTTGTCAACTGACCCTGTGTAGTTTGAATTTTTATGCATAAAAAATGTCAGTTTTCAAATAGCTAGAATGAATCATAAAACAAATTACTTTCTAAGTAATATTCATTTATTTCTCATAATGCGTATCTATTATTTTAACCGACACTAAAACGTAAAAAGATAACCTGGAAAAGAATGAATATTAATGGGAAATTTACATTAACCAAATATAACTTTAAAAATATCACAAACGTTAATCATACTTTGCTTTAAAAAACTTAATACAAACTCACACTCAGCACGTAATGCCAATTTATATGATTTTCCCTTTTTTGAAAAATACTATTTGTTTTTGAAAATATGTTTCGAATGCATAAGTACCATCAATTAGATGTACTGTATTCATATATTCAACGTTTTGATTGTTTTTACATTTACATGTTTAGAATTAGACTTCAGGAGCTTGCCTTGGATTGATAGAGAAGCCTGCTAAAAGAGTTGGTTAGCTCTACAGACATGCATAGCTACTTCAAATTTTGATATCATATGATCGTTCGCCCTTTTGGGGCCGGTAGTATTAATGCTGGAAAATTATGAGAATTTATAAAGATTATGTATTCACATTATATTTACTTTTTCAGAGAGAACATTCAGATATCAATATTAAATCCATTAAATTTCGTGTTGCAACATTGTAACAACATTGATACAACAGTTTAAATGAAAATACCCCAACAAAGTAAACAAAACACCACCTCCAAAAAAAAACCCCCACTGAAACAAAAAAGAAGAAGATAAATATTGGTTATTGGTATTGCCACACGATATTTCTGTTGAATTGCCGTTAAAACAAAGTTGCGTTCATGTTTGTTATCTATTTGTGTGATCAGGTATTTTAACTTTCATAATTGAATGCGGTGCGTTGATTTTATGGAAAAACTACCTCGCTTCATTTTACTATGAGAAGTAAATAATGGAATCATGAATGCTTTTTTACAGAAACAGCAAGCTCTCTGACAGCGGTAGTTGCTGGAAGTGTTGGAGGGTCGCTGGTGTTGGTTACGATTATACTGATTGTTGTGTTTTTTGTTCACAGACGATACACATGTATCTTTAAAATAGGTAATATATATTCTTTACCACAAATCAAGTTGTCCATGGACAGTTTTACTGGCCTTGGCTGACTTGACATAGTTTATATCTTCACATTCACAATTAAAGCTAATTTGACACAATTCTCCAACAGCATATTTATAAAGAGTCATATCAATTATATTTTAAAAGACATAACACTAAAATTATTTAGAAATTCACTGTCAAAAGACTATTGAATCGCTGCTTGATTTGTAAAGCGATCAGTAGTAAAGCTCGGTTCGATCGGATACCTAGCAGAAGTGAGTTATCAAAGCTCGTAAAAAAATATTAAACGTCAAAATAAGATTTCACAACATTGTTTTTATTTGTTTTTAATATATTGTTAGCAACTATGATAAATGGACAAAAAATACTTAACATCCAGAAACTCGTCAAAAATTTATAGAAGTATAATTCAGTTTTATAGATTTATTGCATTCTTTTCAAAAATAAGATCATTTCAATTTCATTTGATATG
The DNA here is from genome assembly GCF_963853765.1 of Magallana gigas. NCBI lineage: Eukaryota > Metazoa > Mollusca > Bivalvia > Ostreida > Ostreidae > Magallana > Magallana gigas. Next base: position 48,469,363 of record NC_088854.1, read on the forward strand.
CGTGTTTAGATGAAAGGGTCAGCACATAGCATCTGAAAACTTACTATCAAAAGTTCGTCTGAAAATAGCAAAAACAATAAGCCGCAATTATTTTGAGTCCAAATGCTTCAGCTTCATAAATGTATGAAATACAAGGTTCATGTATGTCAATGGTTTTTAGACGGGGTCACGTGACCCCGTCTATTGGTTTACTGTAAGCCGAAGTCTCAAACCGGAAGGCACGCGTAGAACACATGAATTGAGTCTACGCGTAAGAAAATAGTGCAGAAAGTGTTCAGGCATTTCAGTAAATATGTATTATAAAAACACGCATTAAATCTTTTAAGTCATCTGTGTATAAACAAAATTCTATTTAGAAAATAAACAAATAGTTTTATTGATCGAAATATTCAAATGTGGAATGAGTTACGTAACTGAATGCACAACGCCGTTGACGATTCAGTTGGTGTACGAGCACATTAATCAATAAGAGGTTGATGGTGGAATCGAAATTAAAGTTCCCAAACGCAATGTGCCATTTTTGAAAAGTTGTGAATTTTATTTTGACAATCTTTCACCTTAATACTACCAAACATCATGCGCAAGCCGAAGTTAAAATAGGGACGGGTTATAAACAGATGTTTTACAAATTAAAAACGTGTTTCATTGGCTTCCAGTCTACTTGCGGTATGACTGCTGTTCGTCTCTAAAGGAATTTTGTACAAAGAAAATAAAAACATTTAGTCTGAATTTGCCTTCTCGTTCGTTGGCTCTTTAGTTGATTAAACTAAATTTAAATTTTAAACAATGCATTGTAAGCAAAATCTATAATAGATTATACATTTTGGTAGACTTATACATCATATAATATATACAATCTTATCGATTGAAGAACCAAGTTAAATGTTAATGTTCATGTTTTCCGGCTTAGTTGGAATCAGGCTTGGGGTGAATTACATTGTAAAATAATGCATTATATTACCATTACTTCATGAATTAGGGCATTAAATTACCATTACTTAATTGTCTTGAAGTAATGCATTACATTACCATTACATGAGTAAAGTAATGCATTACCATTACTTTGTGAAAAGTCAATAAGTTTTAAAAAAGTAATTTCAAAACTAAATAGTTTTTTTGTAAATATTTCATAAATAAAAAATGCTTAAAATATTTACAGGTTCAGGTTCATGTTTACTATCAGGTTCAAATTTAATGACTTATACAAGATTGCTGTTGCACTTGTAGTTCTCAAAGTAAGGTTGGTCCCGTAACATTTACACGCTAATGGTGGAGTTGACAATCTCTGTTATTTATGTCTCTGATTTTCGGAGTATGATTTTTAATAAAAGGAACAATGTATCGTAATTCGTGTAGGTGATGCACGAGTTTACACAAAAAAGTAGTAAGTGGCGAACGGATTTATTTTTACCTATTAATTTTGCATGAATCGCAAATGAAAAAAATCCTGTCAGATAAGTCGGTCTTAAAAATCAAAATGGCGACCGTGACAAATCTTTTTATTGTCAAAGTTCTTGGAATCTTATTGTAAAAAAAAATATTTCTAACGTCAGGTGCCTGTGTTTGTTATCGGTATACAAATATTCACTTTGTTTGTTAATTCAGCAGTTTTAGAGTTTTCGGGGTTTTCAAAAAAATTTTTATTACGGATACCGTCCGACTTGTGGATTTTTCATTGTTTGATTAGTGCTTAATACGACTATTTGTTTGTTTTTTTTTTTTTTTTATAGATTTTATCTTTTATAGATAAAAGAATAACGATTTTAAGTTTCAGAAATATTTTCTTTATAAAAAAATCTTAAAAACTTAAACAGACCATATTTGGTATGTAATTATGAAAAAATAATACTACGCATCAACTGAGACCAACATTAAAGCTATAAAATAATCTGTTTGCAGTCAAAACATCTTTTTCTAAATCTAACTAAAAATATACAAAAAACCCCATACAAAATAACTAAAAGCCAATATCGGTCACTTTTTGGTAAAATCATATTCAAAAAAAGATTCTTTATAAAAACATCAAAGAATATTGGTGTTTCGAGAAACCTTAATTATAGTCGCGTTCGGTTCAAATTTAGATTGACGATTTTTTCTTGAATTTCACAATTTCGTTTCAATTTGTTTGTTGCAAAAATGATTTTATTGCAATAGTATAATGCGACTGATAGTTCATTTGTAGATTTTATCCATAGGTTTAATAAATAGCGTCAATTAATCTTTTTCATTTTCATCAATATATGTTTTATCAAACATGCTATAAAGTTTATTTTATAGATTATTGTATAATGCACCAACTGAGAGCTCATTTTTAGTTCTAAAATATATTGTATGAAGCAAAAACGAGCTTTCCGGTTTCTATTTAAAATACAAAAAAAGTTATAAAATAATTATTGTTGGTGAAATCTCATTTAATAAAATATATAATAATATATTGGTGTGTCTAGCAACCTTAACCTTTTTTGATTATATTGATTCATTGTAGCGTTGGAAAAAAGAAATATGTAAGTTTTCTTAATACAAGATCTTACTAAATCCTAACTGCAGAACTATAGCTCTACGAAAAATTTGGGTTGTCGGACTGTAAAGCTACAGTTCCATCCATCCAAACAAACTGTATAGATATATTGCGCACGGTTTAGCCTTATTTAACTAAATTAGGAATGTTTTATGAAATATTTCTAACCATAAATTAATAAGCCATTTTGTAACTGATTCACCACTTAAATTGCCTTAAACGTTTTTACTAAACTACCCAAAGGACTGCGAAAAGTGAAGCATGTTAAATTCAAGTCGGGATCAAGAGTTGCCGTTTTTACCTGTCAACAAACCCGACAATTTTTACGGAACTGGTGAGGAGGGTTAAAAATTATTCAGAGGCAAGTAAAGTAATGCCATTTATAGTAAAACGTCTCAGGTTTTTTAGTATGAGAATGTTTACAGAATATATTCCAATTAAAATTAGGTTATAATAAGTATCAAACCGTACGCAACGTTTGTGCGCAATAAATATAAAGTTTTGTGTGAGTGGACCTGTAGCTCTACGTTTCGTCGACCCGAAATTTTCGTAGAACTACATTTAAACAGCTAACTAAATTTTTGTATATACTTTTGTGCGAGAAAAAAATTCTGTGAATTATTCTATTTGACGTTTAAGTTTTCCTTGATTTTTAATCATGTACTTTGCATCTCAATTTTATCAAGTTCTTCTGTTTTGGATAAAACAATTCTTATATGATATATGAGCGTGTAAACTTTACAATTCTAGGTGGAAATATTGTGTATATATAATTTCTTTGAAGTTCTAAGTTCAATTACGTAACACAATGTCAAAGTATTTTGAAAGAATTATTTGCTTTATTGGTATACATTTGTAATTATCTATTTTCTAATTAAGTGATATCTATTTAAATCAGAGATATAAAAGTTGACCCAAACAAAGAAACATCGAACTATACAACCATAAAAGGTAAAGACTTAATTTGAAAATACAATTTTAATTATTTTCTCTTTTTTTTTAAAATTATCTAAATCTATTCCACTGCAGACATTCGATAACTATATAAAATAAGAAAAAGGGATTGAAACTATCTTATCAGAAAATCTAATTAGTTGTCTAAAACTGAAAACAAAAACCAAAGTATGTATGTTTGTCAAATTCCTTCAAAGGACAACCATTATTTGATACAAAATACTTACTAAGCCTTACTTTTCTAAATATATCTTTGTATAGATGCATATATGTTTAAAAAATATAAATTTTGAATGACATTTTAAACAAATTGTTAAAAAGTCTAATTGTTCCATTTCAGAACAACAGCAACAAACTGAAAGGTGTGTGAGTTGGTATGAATGCTGAATTTGTTATTGTATGGTTTTGTTTACGATTATTCTTTTGTTTAAATTTATTCAATACAAACATAAACATATTAATGTCACATTGTTATATGTAAATTTTAATGATTAATCATTTTATTACATTTGATATGTACAACAATCGTATGCAGTAAGTATGCTGTTGAAAAATAAGTACATGTAATTATGTAAATATTTCATTTTTTAGAACCACATTGCGAGTGCAATTATTCAAAGATGAAAAATATAGGTTTAGTCCAATTTTATTGATTATGATTTTATTATTTTCAATTTAAGATATTTTGATGCGTTTATTGCAGGAACATGTATGACGAATTAGCACCAAACGAAAACGCCAGCCAATACGAGGATATTTTGAAGAAAGGTATTGCAAATATTTCAATAAAAGTAGATAAAAAATCTTGTTTATGAATCTAAAGGATGTTTTAAAAAGTATAATTTTTTATGATCCTTTTTCATAATAATTCGTTTGATCCTAGATGAAAAAATATTTCATGACTTCTCTACTCTAATACACAATTTACTAAATAGAGGGTTCAACCATATTTATTTAGGAAAAAATTGTAAAGAAAATTCGTATTTTAATCGTTCTGTTTAAAATAATGTCTTTGTAAAAATTTGCATTAACACTATTTAAAATTATTTTTATATTACAGATAATCATGGAAAAAACGAGTATCTATCTATCTATCTATCTATCTATCTATCTATCTATCTATCTATCTATCTATCTATCTATCTATCTATCTATCTATCTATCTATCTATCTATCTATCTATCTATCTATCTATCTATCTATCTATCTATCTATCTATCTATCCATCTATCTATCTATCTATCTATCTATCTATCTATCTATCTATCTATCTATCTTCCATCTATCCATCTGCTTAATATATATGTCAGAAAGAGTCTTATAACATTTGTTATTTTGTTTGTAGAAAATTATATGAAAAATTGCAAAAAAGTGTTTATAATGATGGAGAAGGAAAGGCCATGGAGAAAATGATTCCACTGAAAAGTAAAGGTACAATTTAATATTTGACAACAATTGTTTTATTTATTTCAGCTGTTTTAATACAAATGTATAATGTCATATAACAATAACTAATCTGCCATTCTAATTAAAAACAGTTTGGATGTAGTTTCAATTTTATTCCGATGTAAAGAAGTCTAATGACCGACGCAGAATAGAACGGCAGTTCTTTTCATTGATCAATAAAAAAACCTCGTAGTGTTGCTGATATTTAGAAACTTTCAAATTTATACAGAGTAGCATTCAAATCAAAAATAATGATTAAAAGCAAGAGAAGAAATAGAATTAATTTTTTTTCACGCTATTGCATCTTTTTGGTAAACCCTGCTATTTTTTTTGTTGATTTTTTTTTACATATGCACCTGAAGTATTCAATTAATCATATGCTGCGCTAGCACCAATGCTCGCACCGGAAATCATTGTAACGGTATCATTACAGTATCAACAATAATTGTATTGATTATTATTTGAAGATATCATAATTGATTGTACAGTAGCATATTATTTTATCAATTAATATATTGATATTATGTCAACTGCATGAAATAAAACTATAAAATATTAGCACGATCTTTGTCTACAAAAACAAAGAATTGAAAAATTTTGAAGACTGTATCTCGCTCATAACATAACAGCCATCATCCAAACTTAGTTCCACTTTCAAAATACCTTTATAAAGCATTTTTAGATGCACGTAGATCTCGTAAGGTATATAAATAATGTATACTATATAGATTCATCCATTTGATATTTAGTTCAAATCATAGTATCAACTTTTGTTGAATTGTTGGAATTTTTTGTAGAATCAAGTGATGACAAACCCGTGACCCAAAAAGCTGAAGAATATGCCGACACATCATTTATGAAGTAAACTACTACCACCGGAATTTGTCGGAATCATTCTTTGAAGTATCTTTGTCTTCTGATTGACCATGTAATGATTTAATGACTTACATACATGAATATTACATGAATGTACAGTAGGGACTTTATGTCGAATAAATGTTAATGAGTGTTAGAAGTTCAAACTTGAAAGACTTTTATTGTTTTGTATAATTAATTTTTATCCAATTTATTGCATTTTACCTGTATGAATTTCAATCTTTTATTTGTTCCATATAGAAAGTATGGGATTTGTACACTAAAGACTCTCAATCCCCCTCCACCCAACACAATAAACCACAAAAATAAATAAAAAAAACCTTCACAAGATTTCGTGATAAAGTGAAAGTGAAAAAATTGCGCCTTTTAAGGACCTACCTCAAAATATATACTGAAAATAACACTGTACATAATACCTTATTAACCATATAAATATAATACAGCTGAACAGCTGTAGTCTATCCACATGATCAAATATTAAATCATTTATTAAGTTTTCAATACTATTATTGAGTTGTCAATACAGAATATTTTACACCTAAGATTTATTCCACAATTTGTGTTTTAGTCTGTTTTGAAAACCCGTAATGACTTATTTCTGGGACGTTCTAATGTTGTTAAAGTTTATGCAATTTATATATGTAAAAAACATGTAAAAAACAGGATAAAGAAATATAAAAATATTGTGTTTTAAATCTAAGTTATGAAAGTTAAAAGTGCTGAAGTAAGGAATCAATCAATGCTTTTATGATCCATTCTCTTTATATTTTAATATGCCCCCTCTATTTTGAGGTCATGTTGTGTTAAACTTTTTATGGACCAAGCCTTAAATAAATATTACGACTTACCTCATTGATTTTTGGAAACAAATGATGATAGTGTATAAAGTCGACATAAATTTTGTTAATAGCATGAGAAATAAAGATCAAGAGTAACGCTAAAAACCTGTAATAGAACCTTGTATTATAATAAAACAGGAGATTAAATTTATAATTCTAGATTGACAAGTTAAAAAATGACAATAACAAACCGTCACCATCTCAAAAATCCATAAAACGATATACAAATCCAAAGCAGAGCAACATGGACGTCTAAAAAGATAGAGGTAGGATCAGGTGCCTAGGAGGAGAGAGGCCCCTCTGCTGACCAGTCACATTCGCCGTGTGCTCTTTGTCGTAATCGGGAAAAAACCCCAAAAAAGTCCGTAGACTATTAGGTGATTAATTATTGTATAACAATTAGTACGAAAAACGTCAGTCAGCATGCGATCCGGTTGAAGATTGTACTGACAAAGTCGTTTTATCGACCATAGAACTTACGAAAAGATGACTTCAAACGAGACTGTTGATGGTCCTGTTTTATCAACTTGTTTGTCAGTAGTTTGCATCGCCTTAGAAACTGTTCATACGAAGAGCATGCCCTTGTGTATCGATTTAACTGAGACAAAAACAACATCTGCAGGTGATGAAGGTATATTGCTACATAAGTAAGGAAAGATGACTATAGAAAAAATTGAAGTCATCGCGTTTATCATAAATTTTTGTTGTTAGGTTACCATCACTGTCCATTTCCAATAAAATATTCAAATATGAAACAGATTACGCAGACTCTGTGGTATCGTTTATTTCAAGTTAATGGGATATATCGAGTCGACATAAGTATACAAATAACAATTGTTAATTGATAATACGTCGTTGATATACCTGAATGTTGAGTTGAAGGCCACAGCGAGTGATATATTTTTTCACGTAGAAGTTTTTGAAAAAAATCTGCTTCATACGAATACAAAAATAGGTCTTCTAACAATGGGGCACAATTGATACCCATGGAAATTCTAACAGATTGTTACAGGGTCTGCGTCATCTGTTTCATATTTAATATATTTTAATGGAAATGGACACTGATGGTAACCTAGCAACAAAACGCGATGACTTCAATTTTTCTATAGTCAATTTTCCTTACTTATGTATATTATATATCTTCATCACCTGAATATTATGTTTTTGTCTCTCAGGTAATTCGATACACAAGTACATGTATATAACAAGACTATTATAGGCTTTGAGGTTTTAAGGCTTGTACTACTATAATCATTAAGAGTCACAGAAATTTCATATTGATTGGAGATGGAGTTAGGGTAGTTGAATATTACTTTGATATCTTTCAGAAAACATTTTAAAAAAGAAACTTGAAAAGAAGAATCGGGGAAACAATAATTTGTTTAAAATAAGTTTAAATCAAGATATTGTAAAAGTCGTTTGAAATTCTAAATTGCTGAAACTTTATTCAACGTGTTAGCGAAAGAAAACTGATATGTAAATGAAATACATTTCTAAATTATTGTATTTGGAAAATCTGAATTTTAATAAGTAAATGCTTAACCCAATACAACGCTTTTTAAGCTCTGTTTTGCTAAAAGCTGTAGTAAGTTTTACAATATAACTTGTCGTCAGTCTTTCCGTCTGTCAGTTTGTAAAAATTTACAGTTTTTACTTTTCCAGGATCTCACGACCAATTTCAACCAAACTTGGCACAGGGCATCCATATGGAAGGAAAATCTTAATAGTAAAAAGAGCATAACGTTTTCATAGGGAAAATAACTTTTAAATAATTTTTTTTTTAAGGACAAAAATTGCCATTATTTTCAACAAAGCTTTGTGAAAACGCATTTTGAAAAATTGAAGCACTTTAAAAAAATATTAAAATAATAATAATGTTTTAGTTTTAGGGCAAATTAATTAATGCACTTAAAAACTTTTCTTCAAAGCGCGTTGATAATGTTGATATTAACGCATTTTCATAAACATTAAGCAGAATTCACTTGATATTCTTAAGACTTTTATATATGATAAATTATAAGTATAACCAAGTTTAGCTCGATTGGATATTCATGAAAGAAATTCTTTTCTTTAAAGTGTAATTGTTAACTTTTGAAATAATGATATGTAGAGATTTAAGTTTTTCAAAATCATATAAGTTGCGAAGATTTATGGTGGGCGTTTATGTTTCATGTTGTTACATGTAAATTTTTAAAGCTGAATACATAAATGTTATTTTTATATCTTAAATAAAGTATTGCATATTCTTGGGATGACATATGTTCTTAACGGTACACAGTTTTAGTCATTGCCTCGTATGCAATTAGTGTACTGTTTATGGATACGGTATTAAATTTGATATGTTTTATAAAATCCAGGTTTTTATTATTGCCTTGAATAACTAATCAAATAGCTGATCCAGAGGAAATAAATGATATTTGTTTGACTGAATATTGTCGTTGCTTTCGTGAAACGTATTTGTTTCTTTGATTTTTATTTCCTAGTTTTTTTAATGATGTTGCACGATGTGCTGAACTTCTTTAATACTATACATTTGAATTCGGTGTTTATTTTATCCCTATGCTTGCATTGAAAATCTGTGACGTTAAATTTTCTATTACACACGTCAAATCTGATTATGGCATATGAACACACGTAAATGTCATCATGCGTTTTAATAGATTTATTATTGTAAGATTAAATGAAACCTGCAAACTAACAATCAATTTGATATGTAATTTGAAAAATCATCGTTTAATCATTCCTATTTGATTAAAAAAAGAGCTCTGCCGGCAAAGATTCTAGCACTAAGTTTTTTGCCACGGAAGCGCATTAAATAATATGATTAATGACCGTTCCATTTATTATTCGTATCCCTGACAAAAAGCGTAATATATAATTGCATTTATCACCATATTGTGATACATGCTTTTAATTCCTGTGCAAGCGAGACAACTCCGCATCATTGTTTATTTCAAACGTCCTTGAGACTATGATTTTGGCATATAAACATTGTTTCATACGACTAACCCTCTAATTCAGACAACAATTACAAGGCAGACGGGCAGCTTGAAAATTTCATTAAAATTTAAATCGATCGCCATCAAGTCAAATGCCTCCTTAAAGCACAAGAAAGGCAACCAAAACGTACGAAGAAACACGGCAAAACGAATTAGAACGCCGAGCCGAAGGATTATCGAGGCTACATCGGCTGCGAGCGAGACCAGTGATGCACCATGCGCTCCTGCATCAAACAGCGATGGGAGATTCTCAACGTCAGGCTGAATCATCAACCTTCAGCACCAAAGGTCATTCCACTGCCGTCATCGGACCGCCAAAGCGCCAGCAGACAGTCTCGCCCTCAGGGACAGTTAACAACGGACCAAAGTCTGCAGCACAGTGTGCGCACCGCAGCCACAGGTACAACCATTAATTTTAGTCCTGATGTATTGCCTGTTCAAAATTCTGCATTTAATCAGTCGAGTGCAGGCTCGTGAAGAATCAGTGTATTGGAGGTCTAATTACTTGGGAACAGGTGCAGGTTAGTGGACCCGCCGTTAAGATGAGCATTGGCGACCCCATAGAAAGTCACGTGCCCATAGCCATCCGCGAAAAGATATTGGCAGGGGCCTACATTGACTTACCATTATTGTTAAAACAGGTCCATACTTACGGACGGACCCTCACAATACAGGGGAACTCGTGATTAAAAATGGTCAACTTGTCATCGAAAAACAACACCTCAAGTAAATCAACAACATAAACACCTGGACAACTGCATTCACAATTTTTATGTCCATTTATCTTGAAAAGCTACAAGGTAAAGTCCAAGATATGCTAAAATACATGCATAACATCCGATTGGCAGCTAGTAGGCAGGGTCGTCTGGGGTGGTCTAAATAATTATGATGAGCAATTAAGATTGAAAATGGAACGCCATCCGACATCATCATGGGGGGTTGTAGATGTCGAATTGTCATGGTCATGCTAATCCCACCTGGGCAATTACAACAGTCACCTACACACTCATCTGACAGACACGTTGGGAAGTAATAATGGGCCTAGTTACCCCTTTCACAATGCCACGGGGATCCGAACCCAAGCCCAGTATCCGGGGTCCAACTCTTACGGGGCTAGGGCAGGATTCAAACCACGTCAAAATACCAGTAAGCTACCTCGGTCCATGGGCAACTGCTATGCCTTAAATAGGAGGTCCTGCTCATTCAACTCCTGCATGTTTAGACACAGATGTGAACATTGCGGAGGACCCCACCCTCATGCCAATTGCCCAAAGCAAAACTAAGTTTGTCAGGTACATCACCATGTATGATCTGGGTTCAACATCCATTGTTTATAATCAGCTATGTATTGAGTTAGATTCATACCCCTCTCAGAAAGACACACTCCAATTGATAATGGTTTCAAATTTGGTTTTCCATCACAATGTGCTGGACCAAGAATTTATTATGAAGCAATAAACTTTAAATCAGCCAGGGTTAGGGTTAGGGTAAGGATTTTCGTCTCATTCATCACCTATCTTACCCAGATTTTAACTCGGTTAATTATTTTATTGACCCAGATATTTGCAAGGTTAAATGTTGTAACATAGATGAAGCTGTGCTGATGATCCGGTTACTGGGGCAGAGTAGTTTGTTGGCCAAAACTGACCTCAAGAGTGCATTTCGTTTATTACCTATCTATCCGGGCGACTTTGATATTTTAGGTATTAAGTTAGATGACAAATATTATTTTGACAAATGCCTCCCGTTTGGCTCAAAGCTTTCATGTGCGTTATTTAACAAGTTTAGTACATTTTTACATTGGCTAACATCCAAGTAATCAAAACATTATACATTACTTTGACGATTTTTTTATTTGCAGGGAGGTCAAATGACTTTATATGTAAACAAACTTTACACATTTTCTACCTCATTTGTGCTAGACTTGGTGTTCCGATTGCTGATGACAAGACAGTTGAGTCTACTACATGTGTAACTTTTTAAGATATTGAACTGGACAATGTAGCTATGCAAATGCGCTTACTTACCTCCAAGCAAACTAGACGAACTGAGGACCAAAATTCAAACCACCTTACTCACACCAACACTTACCTTACAAGATTTGCAGTCTATAATAGGGCTTTTAAATTTTGTATGCCAGGTTGTTGCACCCGGTAGGGCCTTCATACATCGACTAATTGATGCTACTGTGGGTGTAAAACAGGCTAAATCTAAGATAACAGTAACTTCCCGGATGAAGTTAGACCTAGAAATGTGGCAAGACTTTCTGAATCAGTACAATGGTATTACTCTCTTTCCAAGTTGATTCTGGGTTTCAAATGATACGATTCAGCTTTTTACAGATAGCTCTGGTGATTTTACCTCTTTCATGGCCAGCTCCTCTCGAACATATAAATAAATTCACTTATAGTTACTATGTCTGCAGAAGGGAGAGCCTTTGGATCTATTAGAACTTATTTATCCGGCTTGTCATATATGTACAAAATCCATGGTCTCACGGACATAACCAATTCACTAAATTGTTAGAAGGGGTAGCCCGACAAAACCCAACACACGACACCCGAGCCCCGATAACATTAATATCCTGATTACACTGCTCCATGCTTAAGAAAAAGTCTGTATTAAAAGTTATGAAATTTGTTTTTAAAGCAGCATTCTGTTTGGCGTTTTTTGGATTCTTTAGAGTAGGGGAATAAACCAGAAAATCACTCAAAAGTCGGGACTTGAGACCTTTGCAGTTTGGTGACATTGCCATTGTTGAGGCTAATGGGTGTAAACATGTGAAAGTCACAATTAGACAATCAACGACCGATCAATTAGGCCATTCCTCTACCCTATTTTTGTTAGAAACTAGAGGTTAGGCAAGCCCTGTTATCGCAGTGGTAAATTATCTAAAGGTTCGAGCTCAGGGTTTAGGTCAAGGTCTATTCTTAGTTCATTTTGAAAAGTTATCAGTTTTCAGTCATACTTGCCAAATCATTGCAATTCTATGGGGGTAAGATTGGACAATTTAAGTCTCATTCATTTCGTATTGGGGCTGCAACAGAGGCAGCAATGAGGGGCATCCCTGATCAAGTTATCAAACAATGGGAGCGCTGGAAGTCAGAGTCTTACGCTTCATATGTTAGGTTTTAATACTGTTACATATAAGTTTGCTTGTAGCTTATTGTTACTGATCACTTTTTTATTGTTCCTACATTAACAAATACTAAGATTTACAGGATGTAAGAAAGCTATATGGGCCATGGGATCGTCCATCGTGTACTGGGCTGCACAAAGTGCCTGTATTCGGCAGGGAGGAAACCATCTCACCCTACAAGACAAGAACATCAACATTTTGTGGTTTGGAGTAAGGGGAATGAGATGGAGGTTATGACCCTCTTTTTGACAATAAGTTGAGTCTAATCCTCCACCAGATTACCTGGTGGTACACTTGTGTTCAAATGACCTTGGCATTTTGTGCGTGGTTGAACTAATTCATTCTATTAAATGCTCTTTATTACGATGTAAAGTGTTGGTCCCAGGTATGACTATTATTTGGTCAGATATGTTGCCACAATTGTACTGACACAATGCAAAATCAGCTATATTACGATTGATGCCACACGTAAAGCTGTAAATTGTGCTGTAAATAAATTTCTTAGACGAGAGGGGGGTCTGGTCATTCGGCACACAACAATCACTTTTCCACAGAGGCAGATGTTCCGTTATGACGGAACACATCTTAATGGTTTGGGCAATGCAGCATACCTCAATAGCCTTCAGGGGGCCTTGAAACCATGGGGTGTTCATTATCAAACATCACTGTATTTCCAGATGATAAATATTTGTTTGCTCAATTTTATTCATGTTTTCAGTGCACTTTAACATTAATTATGCATATGGTAATGCTTGGTGGGTTAAATAATTTACAGTTTAAGCATGCACATTCATCGCGATTTATTGGCGGATGAACTCCTAGATACAAGTTCATTTGGCGGAATCCGGGGATTACCACGAAGGAGGATTTCACTAATATCTGTCTCAAAACTATGTGGGGTATCAACCTTAGTGCTGGGGAGGATTCAGGGGGCACTACATTGATACATGAAGGACCGGCTTGACCCTTAGTGCCAAGGGAAACTTGGGGGGGGGGGCTACCTCTGTGGGGTGTGTAATCCCCAGGTGGGTTATATACCAGGGGAGGCATGTAAGAGTTAGGGACCGAGTCAGAACTTGATTTCCTCCTTAGATTGTGGCAGTCACTCTGGTGGGCACCTAGAGGACTGTTCCCACCACAGTTGCCTGTAGAGGCACTATTGCGCCAATGAGCAGGGGAGGCCACCCCTGTAGGTGGGTAGTGTTCATTGGGTTCCGTCGGTATGGGCTTGCTTTGTATAAATAGATTGTGACAAAACTCGCCACTGAATGGCTGAATGTGTTTATTTATTTATTTATTATTTATTTATGTATTTGATATGATTTTGTTCGTTTATATCTCTCAATAAATATTTCTCTTCCTCAGGGCTTATCACATTAACCTGTTTACCCCCAGTTTGCACCCGTGGTCTGTCAAAAATTGACATCCCTGAGCTGATGGAATCCGTAAGAAGCTCTATGATAGAAACATTCAACTATACTTCTCTGGAAAGAAGCACTTTTAATCATGATCAATAGGAATCAGATTCTGTGTACAAATGGCGATTAAAATGTCAACTTAAGGATCATTTTCACATCTATCAAAAGCTATCTTTTGACTCAGGTCTGTAGAGAGAGTAAAAATTCTTACGAGATTCCGTTATAACTGCTTTTTATTATTATCATAAACTTTACAATATCAGAGAAAAGAAAACTAGTGGTTTCTGTAAAACTGTAAACATTGTAATCGAGTTTTTTTTATTTTAGTTTAAAAATATCAATTCATTATATTTTCATTAATGCATGTAAGTCACGTTTTCAAATCACAGGAAACAGAAAACATTTGAAAATCCCATGTCATTGTCGATGTATAATTTTTTGATTGATTATGTATCTAATTGTAAATTACATTTTGGTCATATAATATAAAAAGTACATGATAAAAGTCCAAAGTTTAAGTGAGAGAAATCGTGTGAATTATCTACTTCGTTGAATAAGTGTAGCAATTTTTAATCTGTTATTCAGGAAGGTGAATTCAAGGAGTTTTGCAACAACTTGATGATTATGAAAAGATACTTTAATAAACCTACTGTGACAGCTCTCCATCATTGTATAGATTCACTATTCACAAAAATTATTTCAACAACAAGAGGACTGTTTGAAGTAGACTGATTCAAACTTTACTACAATATTTGAAATACTAATTGTAATAGTTCAATAATTCTTGCATTCCCTCTCATCAATTTATCGACTATTCACTAAGCATGATAAGCACTAAAAGCGACTTTTCATGTTGACATATGATGAAATGTTCAACTGCAATTAAATATAAGACAACTGAATCGAGTTATGAATTTTTAAATCACTCTTCAAAGCTGTTTTGTACTGAACAAGAAATGAAATCTATCAAACGAAGATATTTTTCCCAACACGATCATATCTTTCAATAAAAGTAAACTAGTAAACATTAGAATTGATTTTTGTATAAGTGTTTGACATTGAAATGCACAACGATATTCTGTTCAAAGTTTAAATGTAAAAGTTGCAATTTGATAACGAAATAAGTGCGAACATCCAAACTAATTATGAAATTAAGGAAATAATATTCAAGAGATTTCAGTATACTGTCACATGTTTAGACAAAATTGAAATCAATTTCATTCATACTTCAACTCTGTTTCTCACTATACCTAATACTGAATAGAAAGATATTGTGCTTATACATGTATATGATTCCAAAATAATACTTTTCAAGCTTAGTATGAGCACTCGGTCCACCTGATATGTTACATTCAAAAATGATAAAATGCTACCGTACTGATAAAACATATTTCGGTCATAATATAATCAAAGAGTATTGCATCACAATGCACAAATGAAGAATTAAAACTTGATTATACCTCTATGGTAGTCAACTCAAGGAAAATGCAAGAATTACAAAACAATTTTTAAAATTGCTAATTCTTCTAACATCAAGTATATCATAATATAGACAAAGAATTTAGTTGTATATTGTATATTGAACAGCTATAAAGCAAATTTTTGCATGCTATTTGGGACTCCACTCATTTTAAGACACTGACATACATGTAGGTCTTTAATCTTACGGTTTTTACAATATGGTAATAAACTTAAATTTTTTTATTTATTATTTTATATATAAACAGGTTTTCAACCACTCCCCCCCCCCAAATGACCTCGTCCACAGCGTGTAGCAAATGAGCTTTTCTGATCACTTTTTGTCCAGCGTCCGTCCGTCTATCTGTCTGTTTCTCTGTTTGTTTATCCGTCCGTCTGTAAACTTTTTAAATTTTTAAATTCTCCAAAACCACCTGGTCGATTTCAACCAAACTTGGCACAAAGCATCCTTAATTAAGTGAAGGGAATTCAATATTTTTAAAATGAAATATATCCAATTGGCCAGAAAACCTGTAATTTGCATGATAGCATCCTCAAGTAGTGTATACTAAATTTTGTTCAAGCTCTGGTTTCTTGGGGTCGAGTTTTTATACAGGAATATATAGAGAAAAATCTGTATAATCATCTCAAAAACCAATCAACAAGAAAATCTATTATTTGTGTGAAAACATTCCCAAATAGTGTAGATTAAAGGATATTTTATTCAAAATTATTGGGGGTTGAATTTTTACATATGAATATAAAGAGAAATATCTTTTTTTCGAAAGACACATTAAGCAAAAAAGATATTACTTGATTCAAGTTGATTGGAAGCATTCTAAGGTGGTGTAATATTTCTAGAAAAACATCTTTGAAAATCAAATAAAATATGAGCCCATAATGGGTTGGGTCATCGAATTTTTTAACATGAAATAAATTTGATTATTATCAAAAATATTAGTATATAGTATTACTTATATGCAAGCATTATGATATTTATTGATTTTCAGTTGTTTTGACAGCTATGGCCCTAGATAAAGTTGGGGCCACACAAGGGGTTCAAAAGCTGACGTAGGTTTACATTTATATAAACAGGTGATTAAGATCTTTTTGTAGAATATTTAAAAAAACCTTTATGGTGGTAGGGGACACTTCCATGTTGTGACGTATTGTCTATCGAAAAAACCCAATGAAACCAGGTGTAATTATATAAATAGTTCCTTTCCCACTGTTGTCACCTATCAGCATAGCACAGTAATTTAGAGGGTTTACTACGAATCTCTGAGTAATAATTTTTACCTCTCCAAATATTTGAAAAGCTATTTTTTGGTTATAAATTGTTAAATTTGAAATTCTATTCTGTTCAACATGTCGTAAACGATATGTATTCTCATATATATGTATATATTTACATTCCACATATTTTTTGTATGTAAAGTGTGTGAAAAGACACTGCAGTTATAAGACCGTAACACACACAGGGTACTCAAAGGTTAGAATAACTAGTTTTATTATCACGGCACAAACGTTGAACGCTGTAAAATGCAACGTCACAAGCGATAATCAAAGTTCACGCTTGTGGCTGTTACAGTGGCTCTTCCATTAATTTGAACTTACTCTTAGGATAAAACAGAAGTTTTGACGTATAAATCACATTTGTAGACAAGGCTAGAAGTTAAAAAAATGTTAATATAAGCATTGAATCATTTATTTTTGAAAGATATAGTCTCATAACTGCAGCGGTGTGTGCATACAAATTTTCATAACGCGTTAGAGCGCGTTACTCAATTTGTATGCACACACCGCTGCAGTTATGAGACTATATCTTTCAAAAAATAATGATTCAATGCTTAAATATATGTAAGGCATATACATTAAAACAATATTGATTGAAATCAGTTAACTGTGACGAAATCTTAAAACAAGAAAATTGGTGTTTTACAGCACGTGCTTCATGTTAATGACAACTTTTGCGATCGGCATTAGTATTTAGTAACAGTCTGAAATGAAAAACACTAAAAATATGCAGAATTACCTTTGAGTAAAATACTAGAGCCGTTGGAATGTTGGTGTTTGAATTGTGCTTACACCAGGCTGTACTTACTTTAAATCTACTATTCTTTTCGTCCTTGATATTGTTTTAAATATTTGTCAATCTGTATAATAAGTTGTTCCAACATTATCTTTAATGCAATATATGGGTATATTGTTATTGTCACAACCAACAATAATCCCAATCCAAAAACTCTGGGGAAACTCAACCGGACCGGAAGTGTTTGTATATCCAACAAAGCCCCAAATATCGGGTTGCAACCAAAGATTGCTACATCGTTCTAAACATCTTGAGAGTAAGACTGAAATAAGTCACCCAAACGGCAAGAAAAACGTTTGTGTTTTTAAAAAATATTATCAATACATCATATTGGTTCCACTTTCTCCTAAAATGTGCTCTATATAACAATCTCAGAAGTGAACTTTATAAAAGTGTTATTTTTTCGAATAATTCATATTTATCTCAAGACAATCTATTTCAAACTCTAATTTGCAATTTTCCAAGACAAACTGCTAATTTTATACATTCTGCATTTAAATTAAGACAAAGTAAATTCTCGCGCATGTATTAAAATTATTACTTAGTGTTTACAGTGACTTATAGGTCCAATGGGCCGGGTGTTTGATATATGTAATTTTAAACTACTTAGTTGTAAAAGATGTAACACATGTCACTATAATAAATAAATGATGATGATGATGATGGTTGAACACTCGAAGTTTGGTTCAGTGTATTAACAACTCAATATATTCTTTTTTTTGTGCGTGCGATAAACGTTATTCTTTTAAAAACTATACTAGTACTTTATATGTGTAATTGGTCGTACTCGTTTTCCTTTACAACTTTTTCTTCCAATTCAAGTTGTACAGCATGTAGGAAAAGCAATTTTTTTCTTTAAAATCAAATAAAGAAAAAAAATCTGGAAAATTTATTTCTCCATATTTAATGTTACGATGGAAATTTAACGAAAACTGAACGTCCTTATTGTGCTTATCTCTGAAATATTTCAATTAAACTTTGTCCAGATTGAAAAGTGGATACAAAGTAAACACTTTGACACAAAGCTTAACCTTAGTATATCAATTGTCGATGCTTTAATGAAATTTCAATTCAGCCATGAACACCTTTGTTAGACTGTCTATTTTCATCAATTTAGGTATGTATTTGAAAACACAATGGTATCATAACTTACCGAAAATATTTTAGACATGTTATAAAGTTAAAACAAATGAGCATCATGTATGTGGATATAATTGCTTTTTATGTCTTCTTCAGTGTCGTTGGTGAAGAATATATCAACGGAATGCAACGATACCACTGGTAATTTAAAAGTGTTATTATGTAATTCATAAAACATTTCTTAGATATCAGAATATTTTTATGTAACCATGCAATTTGTTATTCATTTTGGAACAACTGTGTAAGGAACCATTAAAAGCATAAAGCGCATACAGTAAAATGTTTTTGAGTGTTTGTGTAAATTTTATAGTAGGTACAATTTAAAAAAAAATAAGAATACATTAAATTTCTTAACATATCAAAATATATTTTTGTTTTCAAAGTTATGATAGAACAAAGGACGGTCGGCGATAGTTTATCGTTGTCATGTCCACCACAGAATAACCAAATAAGATGGGAACACCACAGCAGCAATGTTCTCTTGAGTACCTTTAATACTCCAAATATTACCATATTTAACATTTCCTATTTGGATATTGGAACTTATCAGTGTTTAACTATAAAGGATTCTTGTATTAGAAAAAAAGTTGTTCTAAATGTTCAAGGTAATTTATGGATTTTATTTGTTGCATTCTGAATTTATAAAAATAGTTTTCAACGGTTAGAAAATTTAGAAATTATTTGTTGATAAAAATGTCCTTTTTATTTTCAAGACATATTAAAAATAATGTTACAGGACCTCCCGTTGTTTTAAGAACAAAGAAGTACATCGGCATTGGTGAAACAAATATGATTTTAATTGCTTCTGAATTAATAAGTTTTCCACCCCCAGACGAGAACGTTACAATCAAAGTATGTGGAGCAGAAAACCAGAGAAAAATGAATGTTATAGAATACCAGTCAGTATTGGTGAACGCAAGTCGAAATAATTCAGATTTTGAAATCACTGGATATCGTACCAATATTACGATCGATCCTTCAACTTTAACTGGAAAAACTTTCATCTGTATCAAAGTATATATATCAAACCGGATTGGAGAAACGATGTTTACGCTGAACTTAACCATCAAATACGATGATTCTGACGACAGAGGATCATTTTGTGAGCATATGAGTTGAATTAATTATTGCTATTTTGTAGAAATATAAACAATTTTAATATATATAAATATACATATTTTTTTACAGTTAGATTTCTTCAGGAGAATTCCTTTTTAGTGTCACTAAGTGGATTAGGATTGCTACTACTGATAATTTTGATTGTACTCATTACTCTGTGCAGGCGTCTTAAACGGGGTAAACCTAACTATGATTCATAAGTTTTATGTCAAACAGTTCAACAATTATTCATTTGGCAAAATATTTTTTATCTGACATTATTATGTATCTCCTATTTGCTAAAATTTCAGTGGAAACAATAAAGTAAGTTTTTAGATATTTTTTTCTTTATTGTTTTATTTCAATTAGGTAAATTTAATTATACTATTTCAATAAAGTATGCATACTGTAATATAAAGTGTGGGATATCATCGCCAGCTCTTTTGTACGGATTTTTTGCAGAGTGTCCGAGTCCTATGATTCTATGAGAACTCACTCAGTCCGCTCACACAAGACAACAAATCATAATAAAAGTAACACTTTGTGGAGGAAGCCAGTGCCAAGTCAAACAAGTTTTGACCCTGATCAAACCTTACAATTAAGAGGTAAATGTATTCGTCAAGTTTTTGAAACGTTTAATAAAAATATCTGTGCTCTTATTTGTTTTTGTCTTGAAAATACTTTGGGTACGATAAATTTAATTGTAAAAAGAAATGGTCAATTCAGAACAGTAAATAATACAATGTATATATAATATTTCTTCAACATTTTTCATGTATCAAAATATTTTGATATATTTGAAGAAATATATTAGTCCATCTTTAGATTTTTGAATTATAAATTTGCCAAGGATTTTTTTGTAAATGCATTTTGTTTTATTTTTTGGGTTACAAAGTTGACTTATATGAACAGAATGCTGGAAAATCGTTTGCGAGAACACAGAACTTAGGGTATGTTATTCTTTAATATAAAGAAGGGTGTTGTTCAATAAAGTTATCATTGGCCTACAAAAGTTAATTTTTATTTTCAGAGTGTATAGTTTTCAACAAAGCGAAACACTTAGTGACGAAGATTATGATGATTTCTTATAAATGGGCAATAAAAGACGTTTTATATGTTCTATTTTTACTGAGCTAGTGTAGATCTTTATTGTTGTAAATTTTACAGACGATTGTTTAAATATAAATAAAGCATCTAATAAATCACTTTGTTCGATTTTATTTCTACATACCGATGCATCGTTTAATAATTGAATATTTATTTTAAGTGAAAGAAAAACCTTGTTTTTTATTTTGGGATATTTTGCTATACCTTTAATAAAAAATATGATATTTTGAAGAAAAAAAAATCCGACAGAGAACAAAGGACTCTTTTTTTTTAAATGGTTGACATTATTGTCGCATGTTTTACCCCACTCACAGTTGATTTCTACTTAATTGCCATTGGTTTAGCGATCTAAAATAGATGCCTACCTGATTCCTTTCAGAAAGAAATCCTTAATTAAATTTCGTTTGACCAATCTATGATGGCCAGTAACTGTACATTTATTTACTAGTATTCAGTCCTATTCTGACAAATCTGATCATTCAATAAAGAAATGACAGGGAACACAATGTTCGTAAAATAGTTATTTTTGTACGTCCTCGTCAAGCCCTTTTTAAAACAACTAATACTTTTTTAAAAATTGATATTTAAACTCACATGAGCTTAAAACTAAGTTGTTTCCGGATCAAAATTTACTTCCTTCTGTCCGTCCATCCATCAGTAAACTTTTTTTTTTTAATTTTTCACGAGATCGATATAGGTAATTCTAACAAGACAAAGCAATATTAGTTAAGTTTTGTTAAGTTTGTACAAGTTAAAGATTTCTTTTTGGAAAAAGTGAACAGGTGTTTTGAAAATTTCTACGAAACAAACTTACAGCTAGAAATTAAAAAAAATACAGAGGTTTTACACAAGGTTTTTTTCCAAGTGAAAGATATAAATACCTAAATGATCCCCAGGAATATGAATAAGACATATTTTCATTAGACGTTATTGTAGAAATTCATGAAAATTCCTTTGAAGCCGCCTTTTAAGGTACATATAGACTAAACTATATGGAATTATTATAGTCGCTATAAACTGTAAAATGTTTTTCATGATGGCTGGGCTAAAAGTTAGGGGAGGGGTCTAATTATACAAAATGACTTCTTCTTTAGAAATAAAGTTATGATTTTATGAGGTGCGGTTGAATATCACTTTTTAGAAAATAATCCATCTGAAGAACTGTGAATAAATCAAAGAACTGAAGTAGTGACGGTGCTGTGTAATATATAAAGGTAGAATTAACGCCATCAAACTCTACGATGCATTAAATAACAGTAATTGGAATATTTCTGGAAAAGTGTATCCAAGCAATTTTGAAAGAAACAAATACTAATAGAGTTGTCTACGCCAGTACTGGTCCTTTTTTTGGTAATCAATACCAGCGAACCAGTCTTATTGAACTCTAGAATAGGAATACATACGACTACAAAAAATATTGAAATTGGTCGTACCATTTAAAATCTGATTCTTTTCAAGGAATTTGTAAATTAGTTTCCTTGAAAACATGCTTTTGAATACATTTCATCGAAGAAGAAGATAGCGTTTCTTTCAATAGTTGCCCTTAAATTCAAAAGTTGTTTAAATCTTTTAAAAATACACATATACCATCTTGAACCTGTATGTAGATAAAGTTCCAAGCTATACACTTTTATTTTGTTTCAAACAATGAGTATTTAACATTTTGGCACATTTCTCCGATATGGTTAAAAATGGTAAAAATGGCCCATATTCTCATATTTTTTTGAAGTGAGTTCATCGTAGGTGACAGGGATATGTTTTTCTATTTCAAAAACTACTTAGGAACTGTGTTTTCTGCTTAGTTTTATGAAAAGTCCTGGAAAATGCACTGTTTGTGACGTAACAATTATCCCCGTGAAAGTCCAATCAGGCAACTATTTATAGATTCTTCATTTCTAGGGTATTTTTGTGTAAATGAACATTACATTTTAATAAACAGGGCCAAATATGACCGAAACCGTACCTAGTTCTTTATCGGTTATCTTCAAGTCTTGTCAGCGATGATTATTTATGATTTGATTTAGGTCCTAACACTGTTTCACTTCTGTTTTCCCAGAGTAACTGCAAAATTGATTTATATTATCTCTAAAAAAACAAAAACCATGGAAATAACTTTTTGTTTAATCAGTATTGAACATGATATTAATGCGTATGTCATTGAAAGACACTGCAGTGTAATGAAGATATATGCGACATCTAATGGGAATTACTTTTTGGCTTTGTGCCTTGTCTCTTTTGATTAGCAAATACGTTAAATGTTTTAAAATTAGTTTCTCTCTATAGCTAAATAGGCAAATAAAGGTTTTTTCTATCTACTGTAATGCTGTAAGATAAATTCTATGTAAGAATCAAAATTCGGTGGCCACGCATAGTCACGGATTTTCTTCATACTTGACAATTTGATAGACTTTGGTGAGTAAAAAAGCCTAACACCATTTGTTTGTTACTATGTGGTCCTGTTGCCATGGTAACCGAGGGTAAAGATGTAAAAATGGCATTTTAATGCTTATTTGAGAACATATTGTGAGTAATGTGCGGAACTTAGGGTTTCCAGGGTAGAATATATTATTAAAAAAAGTTGTCATTTTCTAAAAGAAAGATATAAAATCATGGAGAAATGCATCTTTTTAGAACGTGTCCATGGTTACTAAACAACAATTCTAAATTCTGTTTTCTTCACCTAATTTGAATAAAAATTGCAAATCTTGGATTTTTTGGTAAACATTATTATGATTGTGCAATAAATTTCAATCTGAAAATTGAGAACCGTTGCTATGGTAACAAGCTTAAAAATAAGGAAAATTATAATATTTTTAGGCATCTTTAAATGGATAGTATTCACTTATAATTAATAAATATATAAAATCAAATGGTAAGAAAAAAAAAAGTATGTCCTTAACTTTAATGACACTTGAAACTTTTTTCTAAAAATAACTGCCGTTGCTATAGCCTTTCAAAAAGTAAGAATTTCTGTGTGATTTTTTACGCAACTTAATTTTCCATAGCAACAACACTTCTCTGTTGCATAAAAAAAGTTTTTGTGGTGTATAATGAAAATTTAGTTCCAACTAAAAAAATTGCAAATAAATTTTAAAATCAGGAACGAAAGCATATCAAAATAATCTTCAATTTCTCAGTATTTCATTATTTTTGGCCTTGTTGCCATAGCAACGGATGTAAATTTTCATGATAAAATAAATATTGCATGAACATTGATATGGATGTAAACATTTAACAGTTTCCCATTTGGGCTTATTAAAAAACCGCAGAAAACTGATTTCAAAAATTTGTAACGGTTTCTATGGTAACAATTTAAAAGTGTTGGTTTCTCCATTAATTTTCTTATATATAATAATTGAAAATAGGACAAAGGCTGTTGTATGTCTTGATAGTTTGCATTAGTTGGCAAAACCTTCTAATATGGCTTCAAATTATGTAGGTTTTGCTATTTTCCCATCTTTAGCCTCGATTACCATGGCAACGGTTACCCCAAGCAACCAACTTTTAGTGGTTTTTTGCGTTTTACACCTTGGTGTGACCATGTATGAAATATAAGGAAAATTGGTGACTATGCGTGGCCAGACCCTTTTGTAGATCATTGATTCTTACATAGAATTTATCTTAAACAAAACTTTACGACAGGTGTCGTATAATTTAAGGTCCGCCCTGTAAAATGGTCCGGGGCGGACCATAAATGTTGACATTTAAGGTCTGCCTTTGCTCTAAAAGGGTCCGGCCCGGATAAGAAAAGGTCCGCCTAACATAAAAGGTCCGGGGTATATATTTTTTCATTTGTATTTTTTTTCAATTTCGAGTATTTTGTTATAAAATAAGTGGTATTGTTTTGTAATTCTTTAAAAGGAGTACTCACCCAAGGTGAGTTCGAAACATCCATCACGAAGTGTTAAATTAATGAAAATACATAATTTTACATGTAGTTAAAACTCATTTGAAATGTATTTCTTGGCCCCTCCCCCAATTTAAAGAATAAAAAGGCCATTAGATGAAAATCAATACCGTCAGACAAATAGCTTAATATTTTAAGATTATTTCAATGAGACGGACAATCGTTTGCGATGGATTTCAGGCCTTTGTATGGAACGCCATGGCTGCCTTGTAGCAATAAACTATAGTTATATTATGTCAATTTGTTATTACATGATGTCAAATACCATTACATGGTGGTAATACATCTTAACGTTTGGTCAAATCATTATAATGTGATGTCAAAGACCCATTAGGTAATGCCAACATATCTTTACACGATGTCAATTTTTTACGCCGTGATGGGAAATTATCCCTACAGTGTGTCAACATTTAATAACGAGGTGTAAATTTATTTTTATTTGATGTCAAAACATGATGACATTATGTCTACACTATATGACATGGGGCAGATATTACCTTCCGTTATGTCATTCTTTCATTATATGAAATGCATTCTTGTATTAAACTACAGCTATATGTCAATTTGTTTTTACATGCTGTCTAATATACCATTACGTGGTGTTTAAACATCTTTACGTTTGGTCAAATCATTATAATTTGATGTCAAAAACCTATAAGGTGAGGTCAACATATCTTTACACGATGTCAACTTTTAACACCGTGATGGGAAATCATTTTACAATGTGTTCTTTACGTAATGTAAATTTATTCTCATTTGATGTCAAAATATGATGACATTATGTCTACAATATATTACATGAGGGAAATATTACCTTCTGTTATGTCATTTTTAAACGGGATCACGTGACCCCGTCTATTGGTTTACTGTCAGCCGAAGTCTCAAACCGGAAAGCATGCGTAGAACACATGAATTGAGTCTACGCGTGAGAAAATAGTCCAGAAAGTTTTCATGCATTTCAGTAAATATGTATTATAAAAACACACATTAAATCTTTTAAGTCCTCTGTGTAAAAACAAAATTCTATTTAGAAAATAAACAAATAGTTTTATTAATCAAAATATTCTTGCTCGGGTTCAAATGTGGAATGAGTTACGTAACTGAATGCACAGCGCCGTTGACGATTCAGTTGGTGTACGAGCTCATTAATCAATAAAAGAGGTTGATGGTGGAATCGAAATTAAGGTTCCCAAACGCAATGTGCCATTTTTGAAAAGTTGTGAATTTTATTTTGACAATCTTCCACCTTAATACTACCAAACGTCATGCGCAAGCCGAAGTTAAAATCGGGACGGGTTATACACAGATGTTTACAAATTAAATAGGTGTTTCATTGGCTTCCAGTCTACTTGCGGTATGACTGCTGTTCGTCTCTAAAGGAATTTTGTACAAAGAAAATAAAAACAAGTCTTAATTTGCTTTCTCGTTCGTTGGCTCTTTAGTTGATTAAACTGAATTTAAATTTTTAACAATGCATTGTAAGGAAAATCAATAATAGATTATACATTTTGGTAGACTTATACATCATATAATATATACAATCTTATCGATTGAAGAACCAAGGTAAATGTTAATGTTCATGTTTTCCGGCTTAGTTGGAATCAAGCTTGGGGTGAATTACATTGTAATATAATGCATTACATTACCATTACTTCATGAATAAGGGCATTAAATTACCATCACCATTACTTAATTTTCTTGAAGTAATGCATTACATTACCATTACACGAGTAAAGTAATGCATTACCATCAATTTGTTAAAAGTCAATAAGTTTTAAAAAGTAATTTAAAAACTAAATAAAGAGTTTTTGTAAATATTTCTAAATAAAACATGCTTAAAATATTTACAGGTTCATGTTCACTATCAGGTTCAAATTTAATGACCTATACAAGATTGCTGTTGCACTTGTAGTTCTCAAAGTAAGGTTGGACCCGTAACATTTACACGCTAATGGCTGTTGTTTATGTCTCTGATTTTCGGCGTATGATTTTTAATGAAAGGAACGGTTGTATCGTAAATCGTGTAGGTGATGCACGAGTTTACACAAAAAAGTAGTAAGTGGCGAACGGATTTATTTTTACTTATTAATTTTGCATGAATCGCAAATGAAGAAAATCGTGTCAGATAAGTCGGTCTTAAAAATCAAAATGGCGACCGTGACAAATCTTTTTATACTCATTGTCAAAGTTCTTGGAATCTTATTGTAAAAAAAAATATTTCTAACGTCAGGTGCCTGTGTTTGTTATCGGTATACAAATGTTCACTTTGTTTGTTAATTCAGCAGTTTTAAAGTTTTCGGGGTTTTCATAAAACTTTTATTACGGATACCGTCCGACTTGTGGATTTTCCCTTGGATCACAATATTGAATAAATCTAATGATTAAAATTTTCTCCTTTGATATAGTTGTTTGATTTTCCCGGTTAGTAGTAATTTTTAAAAAATTTTCCTTGGGGTCTTATTTTACATAATATACCGTTGTCAATTTTCTACAATTATGAAGGCCGGGATTGAGTAGAATTTAGACAAAGTATCAGACAATTGCAAAAAGCCGAATTAACATAGATTGTAACAACTAATTTAAACTCATAAATTTTGGAAGCATATTCGAGGAAATCCAGGACAAATACCCCGTCTTTCAGTACTCTCAGTACTTTGATTTCATTATATGAAATGTTATTTTTGCCCTATTGCATTAAACTACAGCTATAATAAGTAAATTTGTTATTATAGCTGTCTAATATACCGTTACGTGGTGTTTATACATCTTTACGTTTGGTCAATTCATTATAATGTAATGTCAAAAAGCTATTAGGTGAAGTCAACATATCTTTACACGATATCAACTTTTTACGCCGTGATGGGAAATAATCTTACAATATGTCAACATTTATTTACGTAATGTAAATTTATTCTCATTTGATGTCAAAATATGATGTCACTATGTCTACAATATATTATATGAGGCGGATTGTACTCTACGTTCTATCACTAATTCATTCTATGATCCAGATATATCACATTCTGTCAATACACACTTTTCATTATGTAGATGTGCCCCTTTACATTATGTCAAATCTTTATTACGTTATGTGAACACGGATGTCCTCGGGCTTTTACGTACTTGTATGCTAAAAGTGATCAATATAAATACGAATTATGAAATCTACATATTATTTTTAAAGAATGATAAATAAAAAGTAGTTTGAAATTAAACTCTAAATTTGACTTCAAGAGGAACTTTAAATAAAAGTTTTATTTATTACGTACTTCCGGTGACCCGCGTTCCCTGTAAAAAGTAATCAAAGTACTGAAGTACTGAAAGCCGGGCTATTTTAGTTTGTCTTTATGCATATTGTGTGGTAAAGACTGAAAATCTCTCTCTCTCTCTCTCTCTCTCTCATATGCTTTTAATATCGGCAAAGCGTCAGAGAGCGACCAAATTTTGTAATCGGCTATAAACAAAAATATGTCTGTCTAGTTCAACAGTTGCTGCCTCGAATTTTGCAACAAGCTTTATATATTCAATCCCCATTTCTTCAACGCGCAGCAAAGTAGTTCATGAAAATGCATGCTTATTGTATGTATCCAAAATGCATAGTCTTGTTTGTGACATTGGTATGATTTCTTTGTACGAACAGTTTAGCAAACAAAAAATTGATAATTTTGAAACATGCAAAGCTCTGACAGACAGTGAAATAAAAACCCTTGGTCTTCAAACCATCGGAGATCGGGCGCGGTTTAGAGAGAGGATCGTGGGGCAAACAGTGATTTCGAGCAGCTCTGCGGAATGTCATCAAGACACTTCTATACTCTGTCCCGAGTTTTTATTCCACCACTTTTTGCTTGATATCAATCTAATTAAAATTAGAACTTCCATCCGCTCCCCGGGTTTCGATATGTCGCGTACGGGACATATCGAAAACCGGGGAGCGGATGGAAGTTCTAATTTTAATTAGATTGTTTTGAACTATAAAAGCCGAGGCGTTAGCCGAGGCCTTTATATTTCAAACAACATTTCGAGACCGAGGAGGTTATTCTGCAACATTCACGATAACAAGAATTTTATTTCTATTCTACTAACAGCCCAGATTTCTACAGATCGTTTCTCCTATAGAGAGACGATCTAGGTCATTTTGACGGTTTTGAACACTGTTCGTTATCACCACATTTCATGATGCGTGTTGTACGTTAACTTCTTTAATCTAATGATCACACTGAACAAAAGTTCTAAGTTTTCACCCAATGCTAGTTTCTAAGAGAAAGAAATTCAATCGATACATATATTTTTATTAATAAGTAATGATGCATATTTCCATTATTATGTAAGAATCCGTCATTTCATTGAACTTTAATCCAATTACCCATGTTATAACACACCCTCAAAAAGAAATAAACACACTTGAAAATAAGAAAAGACTAAAGGACATCTCCAGTACTTATCTTGCACGTTGCCTCATGGAAACAATCTACCCCGCATTGTTGTTGCTCTGCAACACATGTTGTACAAATCATTCTTAATTAGGGTCTTCCGTTTCCAACGGAAGACCCTATTGTTTTTGTTATGTTTCTTTTTCTCTATTTTTCACTATTATTATTCTTTTTTTTCTTAACATTTTTCTTAAAACTCAAATATCTCAAATATGCTACAATGGATTTTTATGAAAATTTCACGAATAATACAAAATATCAAGGTCTTTTATCGTGTACATTTTTGTTGATGACGTCAATTCTGGTCGGCCGTTATATTCGTTTTTCTTTTTGTAAAAAGTGATCTTGTCCTCCCTTTTTCTCAAAAACGATTAAAGATAGAAAATTGAAAGATTCTGGAATGATAGATTTTTGAATTTCTAGGGCCGATCAGGTAAAAATACGATCGTCCGTCACTTCCGGTCCGCTCAAACAGCATTTTTGGAAAATTGTGTTTTAAAAATTTTTTAAATCAAATAATCTACAATTTTTTTCCATCAGAATATGTTTTAAACTTATCAAATTTTAATTTGAGCAGGTCGTTCGTCACTTCCGGTCGTCACCGGAAGTGATTCTAATATTTCGATTTTTGGAATTGTGTTTTGTTGACATTTTTGTACTGAATACATTTTTTCAAAATTCACTTCCGGTCGGAAGTGATCGTCAATAAACGATTTTTAAAAGTCAATTTTGTCTGTCAGGTTTCTCAAAAAGGAGTAAAGATATAGGGCTGAAATTTTCAGAGATGATAGATCTACCGTTTTTCTGGTGCAACTCGGTCCAGAGAATGTCTGCCGTCACTTCCGGTCGTCACCGGAAAGAAATTTCAAATAATTTAATTATTCGACTTTTTTATATATTAATATTTTTTTTTGAAATTTATTCACCTTATAGTGACCCCCTTACTGATTCAGAATATGTAATTTGTTTTAAAATGGATCAAGGCGTTCTCCAGAAATTAAGCGTCAATGTTCTGAAGCGAGAGTCTGAGTAGCTCAGTCGATAGAGTCGGGGACATGGCCCAGGTGACCAGGGTTCAAGCCCCGATTACCGCAATTGTTTTTTATTTTTTTTTTTACTATTTTTCGCTTAGATCTACGGTTTTATTTTTGAAGTGATAAGTTTAATCGAATCAATTCAAAAATCGGACGGAAGACCCACTCGTTGCTTGCAACGAGATCGTGTCTAGTTTTAACATTCTTTTTCTACCATCAGCACTTTGTAGTTTTTTAAATTTCAACCAAAAGGGCGTTTTCCCAGTTTGCTCTAGTTAATCAGAAATATGTCTTTAGGCATATGCCAGGTGTACGGTTTGATGTCTTTGATTTAGTTTGTAACCTGTTTTTTGACTTCTGGTGCGACGCATTTGATTCAAACATTCACGAACGCATACATGTACACATTGGTTTGCTTAAACTCCCTATTACAAAATCTGATATATTTTGTCTTATTTTACATATAAATATTTAATTTGGATTAACATAACTTTACAAATTTTGTAGAATAAACGAGGTTTAATGTATTGATATAATTTAAAGATTTAAATTATTTAAAGAGTATATCTAAATAGTTTGCACCAAAAAGGTTTCGGGGATCGAATTGTGATATGGAATTCATTTGAGAAAAATTTGAATAATATTAAGTAATTCTATTGTCATTAGCCAATATTTGTGAGGAAAGCAAATACTTTTAATCTCATTGAACTTAATTTTTAAAAAATCTAAAATCATTTATTCTAAACAATTTCGAGTTCTGTATTCATATTTTACCAACATTAAAATGAAACATTAATCATTGTATAATCAATAATCTTATTTTAATTAATTCGTAAGACGTAACTGTTTTTGTAATACTATGTCCTTAATTTTCTTTTCATAACGCTTTTTATCTAATAAGGGAAGTAAATATATTTATGTTACATTCAAAAGTAAACGAGATAAATAAAGTCGTGTCGGTAAGATCTAATTAAAAACCACTAAAAACTTCCTTGTTTGTTTTTAGTAGAAAGCAGATAAACCAGTCGAAAAAGAAGCTTGATATTCTACAGTTATTAAGAACTGAATCACGGTTTATCTTAACATGGAAAGGAACACAAATTTGTATTCTTTGTTGCAACTTTCTTTTCTTGTTTTGATATCAAACGGTAAGTAAGACATTATTTTTCATTACTGCTAGGAAACATTTAGAGTGTCTTCCTTCTATAATCAAGTACTTCCAAAAGTAGGTCAGATGACTTAAAAATACATAATATATAAGTAAAAGGCATAAACTGTTTTATTTTCTTAGCTCACTAAGACGGAGTCAGGGGAGCTTATGTTATACTCTTCACGTCGGTATCCGGTAAAAGTCTTTTAGAGCATGTCCCATACTTTTTAAAAGTTGTTACGGGTCCTGACTTCAAAACATTGGCATGAGCAGTGAACCTAAGCAAACTGAAGTACTTAACAGATTTGGGGATTTCGGACGCTGGAGGGAATTCAGATGTTGTATTGTTCATCTAAGCTATTTTTGGACCTATTTTCACCAAAATTGCGTAGTTGATGCTTATGATATCTTTGCACTTGACCGGCTTGAATGCTGGAGGAGATTAACGTTTTTGGAACAAGTTTAAATGTTTGTAGCAGGTCGCATATCTAGGAAAATAATAGTTTTAACTTATTCAGACTTAAATGGTTGATAAACGAAGAGTATGATCTTGATTATCCAGATGCCTAGAAAGGTTTCAAATTGTTTTAAGCAACTCTTGGCGTGTTAGAATCTTGAAACTGGACACATATTGAAGTAAATATCCATCGTTACCAATTCAGACGTGCACATATGATATATAACTATTTATGTGTAGCATTGATGTATCTTCAGATACTGACATTGAATTTGATTATCAGGATTTTAGGGCAAACAATGCATGTTATTCTAAACTATGGCTATCAAACATAAGGATAGCATTAAATACGTACAGAGTCTTATAACAGTTATCAAGGGTGCTAAGATACTATGTTCCTATCTTTCTCAAACTTAACTGATGGACGTAATTGTTCATGTATGATGCATCATATGATCCCTATTCCTAAGTCATTGCATCAAAGTTTATGTTATAATAGATTGATGTTTTTAGAAATACTAGAATCATATGATATTTTATTATATAATTCAACATTATCGTATTTCGCATATTGTATAATATGGTATAATATATACCTTACCATATTGTTAAGTATGAAACAACATCACATGTTATAATATAGTAATGTGTGGTTTGATATAATACTGTATCATATGCTTAATGGATTTGATCTTGCCCCGATACTGATCATCTTATAATACTTAAAGAATGATTTTTTAATCCTTAAATACAGGTCATATACATACTAGTATGTTCACGAACCCTCATTATCATTAAACTAAAATCTACTGTACAGTTCAATCTTATTATTATAACTCATTTTGACAAAATATAAGGAAGTATTGGAAATCTTGATCAAACATTGTTGTGTTTTCATCTGTTACAGTTTTGATTTATATTTTCTATAAGAAAGTAACAAAGAAACTTATTTAACCGCACAAAATAAGTCATGAGTATCCTTAATTCAGTGTTAGTTTTGAGAAAAGACGAAATCAAAATAAGTTTGGTTTATGAATGATAAATATTACAAATTTTTTTGCTCCGTGCGAGGACAATTGTAAACTTTTTTAATATCACTTAATTGTCAAAACACGTTCAAGGGTTCAAACTATTTACAAAAAATAACAAATTATGCTCTGAGATACGCTGGTAGACTATTTTATCTCATGGTAAAATTGTATGTTATGTTTACACTAATTCGAATACTTAAAGTATTCTACATTTTATGAACTCAGTTCTGTGTGGTGTTTGAAAGTTACACGGTGTTTCAAATGAAATTGTTTTAAAAATATTACATATATATCTTCTTAGGTCAACAATCAACCTGACAGGGTCATCTGAATTTGCAATGCTGGGAGAGGCCTTTACCTGGACATGTGATATGTTTGTACCGCCTGGACAATCTGTAAATGCTGTAAAATTTTACAGAAACCAAATTCTTTGTGTTGCTATTGGACATCTGAATAATGAATGTCTTACTCAGAGTGCACACCCTAAATACATCTATAGATGTCTATAAGATAATATGTACACTCTGACTATTCCAGCAAAAAACATGACAGTTTACGAGCAAGGATCGACTTGGAGATGTCAATATGTGGTCAATTACAGTTTCAGAAGTACTGATGTCATCCTTAAAATAGCAAGTAAGATATACATTATACACATTTACGAAATTGCAGAACAAGATAACTTTTGTCATTTATTTTAACATCTTTGAATATCAGTTTTAAAAACACATGCATATTATTATGTATATACGAGCCAATTAACTGAATATTGCCGAATATGTAACAGAAAAAAAATTAAATCATTTCTTTGTACAGCATAGTTTAAGCATAAAATTCAAAATATTGAAGATACATGAAAATCAGTTCTGGCTAGATACTAATTTAGATATTTTTAAAAAATCATATAATTGGAGAATAAATAATATCCCTCGTTTTTGTAAAGTATACCAAGGTTCATCCATCAATCGAAATACACTTTTAAAACAAAACATATAACTACTTTTATATTTGAAAATCGTGAGATAAGATATTGTGAAATTTCGTAACTGATATGTCTTTTCTACAAAACCACAGATATAAAATAAACAGTACTGTTTGAAATCAATTACTCCTGGAAAAACTTTAAAACACATATTGGCGTTGTTCAGCACGTGCTTCAAATTACTAGCAATGGCAACTGTTTGTGATTGAAATTAGTATTTAGTAAAAGTCGTGAAAGATTAGCGCTTAAAATTGAGAAGATAACACACTTAAACAACACGGTTTATGTCATCATCCAGATTGTTTTAATATCTGACATAATCATGTTTAAATAACTTGTAAAGGGACCGCCAGATATTTAAAACAATCTCGAGGGCGACATAAACCGTATGTTTAAAGTGAGTACAACCTGTTGTAGAAGCAATCAGGCATTATTATTCCAACGACTCTGGGTTTTTCTTCTCAATGATCATTCTGGCGCACATTTTAAGCGCTATTTGTTTAAGACTATTACTGTTGAAAGGACATGTCGTTTACGAAATTTCACATTATATTATCTCATGATTTTCAAATATAAAAGTTTACACAATTTTTGTATGATGTGAACTGGTATGACATACAGAAAATGAAATTCTCTTCAAAAGAAGACCAAATTATCCCAATGTTTGAATCTTCACCAAAGCAACGTATGTAGAAAAAAAGATATAGAAGGTTTTCCCCATACTATTGTCAACCATTATGGAGAAATAGAAACGATTCTTTAATTTTCGTATCCTTTGTCCCAAAAGACATATCAGTATTGAATAGTCATTTAAAAGCATTCTACTTGGGATTTGAAAATACTTAATTCAATCAACAGCTTAATGATATACATGTAAATTTACCGAAATAACACCATTACTAGAATGATATGTGGAGAACACTCAAGTTTTTTTAAATTAAACTAATAATCACGAACACAAATATTTGGTTCCCCAGCTGTTTTGCCCAACACTAAATCTTGTGGTACTTTGAAAATTTTTCCATAATATACTTACTAACTTTTCCGATGATATCATTTCAAAATTCCTTCAAATAATACCATATACAATAATTTCAATGTTGAATTGATTTACAGTTGATGTTCATAAAGTTTTATTGATTTCGAATGTCAGTTTATTAACAATAAAAGAAGGTACTCAGAAAGAAGTCCTGTGTGTAGTCAATAGTGGTGCGGTCCCTGCTTCGACCATAACATGGTATATGGAATCTTCAAACATTACTAACATGGCCAAAAAATACACAACCTCGATAACTGTATCAGGAAACAGAACAGACAACACAAATACACTAGAGTGTAGAGCTACAAACAGCAACAAACCAAAATAATTTAATTATATATTAAAGTTACTTAAATTCATTTTTTGTCCCATTTGAAATTAGCCTAACGAGGGTATTAGTCCCATTAGGCAGTTTTAGTATTTATATTTAGATTGATATTGAGTTGCCTTGATACAATGTACATGCTTTGACACATGATATATTTTCATTTTATTTGCATGATTTTCCAAATTGATCTTGCAATTTGAATTTTGTTATTTTAAACAAGAACTCTTGATATAATTTAATTATTTTTAGTTCTTGTTTTCTTATATTATAGTTGCCGTCCATAATGTTTCCTTGATTCCGAGTGACAATCCACTTACAATAAAGGAAGGCAACCGGGAAAAAGTAAGGTGTGTAGTAAACAGTAATGCAGTCCCTGCTCCGACCATCACCTGGTACCTTGGATCAAGAGACATTACTAGCAGAGTGGGAACAGATACAACCTCCATCACTTTAACAGGAAACAGAACAGACAACACAAAGACACTAGAGTGTAGAGCTACAAACAACAACAAACCACCAATGACAGCCAGCTTAACACTCAATGTGGAATGTAAGAATAATGATGCTCTTTATGAATAACGTTGCAATAGAACTAAGAAGAACGTACTAAATACGTTCAATTAAAGATAAATGATTTAGGAGAAATATGAAATTATATATCAAATTTGAAATTCGTTCTAAATCGATGAAAGTAGAGTACTAAAGTAAAAAAAAACATAAGAAAATATTGATTAACAAACATTGATCATAATGTAACGTTAATTCAGTAATTATCATTTTATCCTAAAATGTGTGTGGATAAAAAGATTATTTTTACTCAAACACAATTTAAGACAACTATTATCTTGTTTGTACAAATGTATAATCTGTGAACATTAAGTGAAAGTATGCAGATATGTTAAAAGTAAATAATAGTTACGTCTAAACACTCATTTTGAACAAAAAAAACCCAGCTTACATTTATTCACAATAAATAGTTCAATTTAAAACCGGATTCTTTGTTTATACCCTGTTATAAATGAAGTAAAGACCAAAGGGATATCTGTAATATGGTATGGACAAATTTTCTTTTTAATTCACAATTTAACAGACCCATCGACAATAAATACGCTGTCTAAACAAGACATCATAGAGGGAGGAGCCTTATCAGTCACCTGTCATGTAACCCCTGGGAATCCTAGTTATACGACAGTCTACTGGACCAAGGTAGACAACTCAGGATTCAGACAGAATGGAGCCACTCTACGGTTACTTAACATACAGAGGAACAGATCTGGTACCTACAGATGTACAGCAGAAAACAACTACAGCAATGGAGAGAAGGGAACAGCCAGTCAATCAGTGGTCGTCAACGTTTTGTGTCAGTTTCTTTTATTACTGTTTTAGTATCATAAATCATGTAAAATACAATACACAAAAGCAGAAAAAAATAACAATTGATTATGCATTTACCATTTACAACAGATAAAATTCAATCAATACACATTAACATGATTGCAAAAATCTAAACTTACGTGATATCATTTAACCCATAAAATTCTTTGTTCATAGATCCCCCAACTGTTGATACGCTGTCTCAGCGAGAAGTTATAGAAGAAAGAAACATATCAATCACTTGCACAGCAAATTTGAAATTCGTTGTAAATCGATGAAAGTAGAGTACTAAAGTAAAAAAAAAACATAAGAAAATATTGATTAACAAACATTGATCATAATGTAACGTTAATTCAGTAATTATCATTTTATCCTAAAATGTGTGTGGATAAAAAGATTATTTTTACTCAAACACAATTTAAGACAACTATTATCTTGTTTGTACAAATGTATTATCTGTGAACATTAAGTGAAAGTATGCAAATATGATAAAAGTAAATAATAGTTACGTCTAAACACTCATTTTGAACAAAAAAAACCCCCGCTTACATTTATTCACAATACATAGTTCAATTTAAAACCGGATTCTTTGTTTATACCCTGTTATAAATGAAGTAAAGACCAAAGGGATATTTGTAATATGGTATGGACAAATTTTCTTTTTAATTCACAATTTAACAGACCCATCGACAATAAATACGCTGTCTAAACAAGACATCATAGAGGGAGGAGCCTTATCAGTCACCTGTCATGTAACCCCTGGGAATCCTAGTTATACGACAGTCTACTGGACCAAGGTAGACAACTCAGGATTCAGACAAAATGGAGCCACTGTACGGTTACTTAACATACAGAGGAACAGTTCTGGTACCTACAGATGTACAGCAGAAAACAACTACAGCAATGGAGAGAAGGGAACAGCCAGTCAATCAGTGGTCTTCAACGTTTTGTGTCAGTTTCTTTTATTACTGTTTTAGTATCATAAATCATGTAAAATACAATACACAAAAGCAGAAAAGAATAACAATTGATTATGCTTTTACCATTTACAACAGATAAAATTCAATCAATACACATTAACATGATTGCAAAAATCTAAACTTACGTGATATCATTTAACCCATAAAATTCTTTGTTCATAGATCCCCCAACTGTTGATACGCTGTCTCAGCGAGACGTTATAGAAGAAAGAAACATATCAATCACTTGCACAGCAACCCCTGGATATCCTAGCTTTACGACATTTTGGTGGACCAAGGTAGACAACCCAGGATTCATAGAGAATGGAGCTACCATACAGTTATCGAACATACAGAGGAACAATTCGGGTACATACAGATGTACAGCGGAAAACAACTACAGTAATGGAAAGAAGGGAACAGACAGTCAGTTAACGGTCGTCAATGTTCAGTGTAGGTCACTGATGTCTAATACACAATCATACATATATTTTTGCATGTTTTTTTTCACAAATTTAAAGAGATTTTTTCTTATGATATTTAGATTTATTTGTGTGTATCAGTCTGGTTTGTGTTCTTCAATAATTACACAGGAAACATTTAAGTGCAACTGATCCATGATAAATCATATGTTTTGTTTAGTGTCTAGAAACAACAACCTTGTGGTACATATCCATATTAACGATTGACTAATGAATATTATCATTGACAATTAATTGAACAAAAAATACATCTTAAAGACCAATCATAAAAAGTGCGTTGTCTTTGAAATAAACTAATATTCATGAAATTGAAATATGATACTATTTATACTACAGTACAGGCAACGCGGATCCCGTATTGGCCCGCGTTACCGTCACGGTATTTTTATCGTTCCCGCGATACACCATCGCGGTTTTTGATCGCGGTATGGATTGCGACCGTGATGACACCGCGACGGTGTGATTTACCGTTATTCCTGCTGCTGCTTGTTGTTGTTACTTTACCTGTACTGTACATTACAGGCAATGCAGGTCGCGTAAATCCACGTCAAATATGCGACTTCAGATTGAAGCATAACAGCTGCATTGTAAATAAATTGTGGTCCATATTATTATAAAATTAATAAATTATATTTATGAAATAGAATTTCATGACATCGGAAACTACATTCGAATTACAACATAAAATGATTATTATGCTGTTTAATTTTGTGATGTGTAAATAAGAACACATATCTTTGTATTTGACGTGCTTATTTCAGTTATTATTTCTATTAGTTGATAATCCTGTTTTTATAACAATCTTAAAATTAAATATTTTCATAAGATGAACTCGTATCAATGCAGAGCAATTTCATCTTCTCATTTTATTAGTTTACACGCATAGTGCCGTAAACTGTCAGTACATGACTTGTGTATGTTTTAAATTGAGAAATGAACAAATTTTGGGAATCAACTAAGAGATCTATTTTTCCATTCAATAATAAAATTATCATTCATATATAAAGTTGGTGCTGCGTTAAAGCACATTGAATCATAACGTGTATCAGTATACGTTTCCTGTGTATACATATAAAGTTTAAGTCACGATCATTTTCTGTGTATACATGTAGTGATTAACAAACTCAGGGTAGAAAACGACATGCCCTTGAGGGTTTTCACACCTATTCACGACAAAAGAAAAAGTCTATATCGCGTACGGCTTCGTCTAATCGCACAACACCTTACAAGAGAGAGAGAGAGAGAGAGAGAGAGAGAGAGAGAGAGAGAGAGAGAGAGAGAGAGAGACGTTTAGGCGTAATTTAACGTACACTTATGTGAAATATACTAATATCCAATACTAAATATTCATAAAATTAGTATTCATAAAAGAATATGGTACACTGTGATTGAATCCATCATGCAGTTTCAGATTTGAGTCCACGTGCTGCACCTGTCAATCAAATCAACCCGCTAGCTCTACCACGTGTTTCCTCCATGATAAAGTTTCGTTCTATTAGTTTTATTTTTAATAAAGAAAAAAAAAAGAAGTATGTTTAACAGTTAAGTTTTTTTTTACAATGTTCGTGATGCATGATATACTGTGTTTGGAAAGTTTAATTCGTTGTGTTTTTTCTCTATCTCTCGTTTAATTTATAATGGAGGTTTTTTGCGGGAAGGAACATCTTCAACACGTTTAGCGGTTAAAGAACGCAGTAAAATAAATCAATTAATTGATATAACTATTAGTAAAATTGTTTGATATGCATGTAGAATTCTTCTTGGTCAATCGTTACACTGATTATCTACCTGCCTCATTCCTGTGTATTCTGTGCGTTCAAGCGTAGAGTGATTTCCTGTCAGTGCGACGGTTTCACACCTTTGTGTAAAACAATTGGGACTGAAGTCAAATAATGTTAACTTCGACAGTCTTAAAGCGGTTGGGGGGGGGGGGGAGGATAAGGTTACGATAACGGGATACGGATTTACATATTTGTAGTAGCTTTATATTCAACAGTTCAATAAGATTACATGTACATGCCCACATAAAATGATATCAATACATTTACTGAAATGTTTAAATGTTTTTTTATCGGCATGAAATGCAAAACTTTCAAAACATGTTCTTAATTTCTTTGAAATGTGTAAGAACATAAGAACAGTTTAACAACATTTCCTTCTCAAATTTTTTTATCTAGTTATTCTGTTAAGAGAGAGAGAGAGGGGGGGGGCTCGGTCGCGAGCGAACGCTAACTTCCGTCACGGCGGGTAGCTGGTACACCATCACGACACCATGACATGGGATACCCACAATATCTTTCGATTACATAATTTTATGCAACTCTGGGTATCTCTAAGGCTCCTTACTCTCTCAGTCAGACTGACTCTATAAGAACACACGGCTTCGCACTTAAAGATTGTCGTCGCAAACGTAACGCACTTGAAAGTGGGAATCCTCGCGCAGTGACAAACGACGAGCCATACATGTACCTAAAGAAACGCAACACAAATTCAATAAAACGTGAATTCACAAAAAATGTTCTTTACACGTAAAAGACCTTGTAAGAAATGAACGGAACATGCTAAAAATACCGGGTTGGTAATTTTATAGGAAGCCCTAATTTTTAAACATTTGCTCATCATTAGTTGACACGCATGGACTTCAAAACAAACAATACAAATGTAGGCGGACCAATTAATTGTTAAGAAAACACAATCACAGTGCGTACACATTTATAATTTTATTGGCAATTAAAATCATTTCATGATAATTTTTAATTTAACGACCTTCTTAAAATATGATAATGGATTCGAAAATATTTTATTTGCAATTGCTGCACAAGTATTAAATTAAATACTTTTATAATTTATTTAATAGCTATGAAATAAGAAAAATATTAAAAAAAGACTCCAAGTATTTCGATTATAATCACTGTCAAAATCGGGTTAAATATCGTCATTAAATATAAAGAAACATTCAATTTATTTGTCATTCGGGGAGATAACTCCCGCTTGTATACGATACTTTTCCATCGATAATTTTACCGTGGCGGGGACAGGTAGATGATGAGTTTACCGTGATGGGAACGCGGTATACCTGTCTCACCTGGCCGATCACCTCGATGTGTTTATACCGTGACGGGGCGCGGGAAACACGGGATCCGCGTTGCCTGTACTGTATTTAAAAAAAATATATTTCTGTAATATCCACTGAGCTCACTATTTGTTGTATATACAGACCCACCAACAATAAAGACACTATCTCAACAAAACATAGAAGAAAGAAGCCACTTATCATTCACTTGTAAAGCCATCCCTGGGAATCCTAGTTCTACGACAGTCTACTGGACCAAGGTAGACAACTCAGGATTCAGACAAAATGGAGCCACTTTAGAGTTATATAACATACAAAGAAATAGTTCTGGTACCTACAGATGTACAGCAGAGAATAACTACAGTAATGGAGAGAAGGGAACAGTCAGTCAGCCAATGGTCGTCAATGTTCTTTGTAAGAATTCTTTCATATTAATTTATCCCCACATTGTTTTGTATGTTATTGTAGCATTTTTGAACACCGAGGCTGCCATGATACTTTGTGTGTTTTACAAATAAAGAGCCAGTTCAGAATGTAAAATAGCCACCATTTCATGTTTTAGGAGTGTTAAGGTATCCCACTCCTCAATGTTGTTGTATCAAGATTTTCTTGAGAAGTATATCATTGAAATCTGTAGACAAAACAAACTTAAAAAATACAAAGATAATGGGGGTTCAGTATCCATCCCTCTGAGTTATGGCCCATTTAATTTGACCTTTTTGCACCTAAAATGCAATTTCATCCTGATTAGGATTTGTTGTCAGTATTTTTGATTAAGCAAACTTATTTCTTCAAATATTGTTTTTAATTATGCACAATGGTCACACTGAATAGAGGGATTACGAAAAAAATTTGTACAAAGCTGCATAAATTTTTGTGTGACCTTTTTGCACTTAAAATAGACAATTTCTATAATAGTTACAATTTGATTTGAAATGAAAACTTCTTGAATATCAAGAATGTTATAAGATTAATCCAGTTTGCCTAAATATGTATTCAGTATCATTTTGACATAATATAACATGGGGGCCAGTGATGTCAAATTTTAGATATAGGGCTTCAAAGGTAAAATTCTCACAAAATTAGGCTTAAAAAAATTCCGACATGTTCTATATATATGCATGATTTTATGCTAAATGGCTATCACATTCTCAAGATTTGATATTGTACATGTCACACAGAACCTATAAAATATGTTACAAACCTATCAAATGTTAAAAATGTGAATAACGAATAAAGTATAATAAAAAGAAAAGTATATTGAAAATTCATAAAATTGCTTGTTTCTGTCATTTTCGTCTAAAAAACCTTCCGCACGAAAAAATAGTTCCCCCAAAAACTTGTTTGTTTCTTGAATTCAAATGGATTTTCTTTATGAATGTTGTGTAATTATGAAATAATAATCTATCTGTGATGATTAAATAAATAAA
This sequence comes from Magallana gigas, assembly GCF_963853765.1. Lineage (NCBI taxonomy): Eukaryota > Metazoa > Mollusca > Bivalvia > Ostreida > Ostreidae > Magallana > Magallana gigas. The sequence continues at coordinate 48,512,123 of NC_088854.1, forward strand.
ATCATATTCATTTTAAATATAATGATCATCTGCGCAATGAAATCAAAACATGAGGAGTGAGATACCTTAAGGAGTAAATATTTAGCATATAATACGTAACACATAAATAGAATATGAATGATAAATTGTGCCTCAGATGCATTTCACAAAGTAAACATGCAGTTAGGTGTGCTGCATGGAACCACTCGCGTAGTGTGTGTGTGTGTGTGTGTGTGTGTGTGTGTGTGTGTGTGTGTGTGTGTGTGTGTGTGTGTGTGTGTGTGTGTGTGTGTGTGTGTGTGTGTGTGTGTGTGTGTGTGTGTGTGTGTGTGTGTGTGTGTGTGTGTGTGTGTGTGTGTGTGTGTGTGTGTGTGTGTTTGTAGGCTTACATGTTTTGTGACTTGCAATCAGTGAATAAGTCGGTCAGTCTTGTTCTCTTATGATCGCAACTACCTTTAAACCGCTAAAAATAATTTTTCGGAACTTTGAAGATAACAACATATTAAGATGTGTTTAAAAACAGGAACTCTATATTAAATTAACTGAGGGCAAATTATTCTGGCCATAATTTAAATTATATAATATCATTTGTCGTTTGTTAAAAGGTAGCTTAAATACAAATTTCAAGAAATATTTCGATTACTGATACATAATGCATCATAGAGTTTGATAGCGTTAATTCTATCTTTAAACTTTACACAAAAGGATTCACATTGGGTTTTTCGTTTAAAGCCTAAAATTTTGCCGGAAAAGCAAACGTATCATATTAGAAAAAAATGTGTGTAATCATTGAAATACATGAACAGCTACATGTAAGAACCTACTTGCCATGCGGAGTTACAAATGGTTGATTTCAAAATAAATAAAAGTCAATAAAATCAACTACCGTTAGTACTACAGTATTTTCTTTCATTTAAAAAGGTGGAAAAGGACATTAATATACTCTTTTCTATCTTAAAGAAAGAAAACTGATCAATTAATACATTTTATATCATATATATTTGAATATAGTTATTCACTTTTTTTAAATGGAATTTTTTTTACATCCAAAGTTTGATGTAGTTTATAAAATGAACTTCTTCTCTTGTTTTAGGTTGAAATTTAAATAATAAATGACCGGTAATATATGTACATTCTTAAGAATGAGTCAGTTTCATTATTATTTGCTTAGTGTATTTCATTTGATGGACCCCAAGACCCCCTCCCTTTAAATATAAAATCAATGGTGACAATTACGAATTAAATGATGGCCTATTTCTATTATGCAATTAAGAAGCAAATTGTCAATAAATAAGACAGTGCATCAATCGTGATCAGCCGGTTTTTAATCTTATTTTGTGTCTTCAATGGTTTACATGATTTGTGGCCACGTAATAAAAGTAAAAAAATTCATCTTCAATATTTTATAATGTCTTCAAAATAAACATTGTATCTATAGAGGTAACAGATTTTTGTAACAAAAACAGAACCTTTATTTTTCATTATCTAATTGCAAAGAATGAACAGTAGTAGATAGTAGCCAAATAAACATGAAACAGTGCTCATGATTTCAGTTACTGTAACATTTTACAGCCTTGTCTATACCGTACATTCGATATAGCACTTTTTTTCTTATTTCAGTGGGATGTATATTAATTTGATAAAGTCAATTGGCCTAACAATTAGCAAGAATTAATTGATTTTTGGTTTGTTTTACGGGTCATATCAAATATGGATTTGCCAATGGGTAACACGTGAGATTTTTTTTCAATATATTTTTCAACAATTTTTTTTTCTTATCTGAAGTTCTAACAGTAATTAATACAATTCATAATGAACAAATGATAAATTGGTTTATGGAAACAGCTTACTTGTACATTGACCATCTGTAAAAAGATAAAATACATTAAAGTCCATGTAGTATATTTCACGTAGTACTTATAGTACTTGTTAAACCCATTAATTCTCATTTAGTTACAATAAATAAAATTCGTGGGAACTAATTTTATTTAGTGGCCACGACTTTTATTTCGTGGCCACGACATTTATTTTGTGGCCACGACTTTTATTTCGTGACCACGACACTTATCTTGTGGCCACGACTTTTTTTGCGTAGCCACGACTTTTATTTTGTGGCCACGAGTTAAAAAAAATATCTCAAGCATATGTCCTATGGCAGCCACCGTACAACCGTGATAAACATGTTTTTAAATTCAGAGAAATGCTTTTTAAAAGAAATACGGATGTTATTATGTTATCATCTTTTTATTGCCAATCAAAAGCATGATTTTACCATTTTATCTCAAAATAAGATTGATCACAATGTATAAATGTAATACAACATGTACATGTATATTGGAAAATTGTTTATAACACTTTTGTTAAAATCATTTTTGTTTCTCTAAATGTCAACATATCTAATACAATTCTTCAAAATTTTATATTTTGTACGCACGGAGATCAATGACTGTATATTTTTTTTTATCAAACTGAAATATTGCTTTTTATAATTGTTGATTGTAATTTTAGACCAGCCAACGATAGAGAAGAGATCACTACAAATAGTAAATGAGAGTGAGGAAATCACACTAATCAGAGATATAGTAAGCAATCCTTTGTCAAATGCGTCTTGGTATGATGGAAAACAAATGTTGAAAACTGAGATCTCAGTGAAAACCGCTACATTAACCATAGAAAGTACAATGTGTACTGATACCAAGAACTATACCCTTGTGGCCAGTAATGGAATTGGGAATACAGTGACAGCAATGGTGGATCTAATTGTCAACTGCAAGATCTTTCTTAGTTTACACCTACTTAAATCTACATGTATTATTGTTATCATAGTAGTTAAGAAAATCAGTAAGTTCATTGATTTCTCACCACTTTTTAAAAGTGTATATCGTACATTCCTATGTACTCAAGGTATTCAAAATCTTTATTGTCATTAAATATATATTTGATATATATTTAAAATAATGATACTTTGATAAATCGAATTTAAAAAAGATCTAGTATATATTATATTGCACGTTGCCTTCGCCATAAAGGTTATCAATAATAAATAATAGTTTTTTTTACCAAAAAATAATCCCTGCATCTTTGTGTAAATAGTTATTAGGATTGTGAATTCTTCTTGGTTGACCTAATTGATTAATCTCAGTCTTAAGTCAAGCCATAGTCGAGTACTCGTTTTTTTTAAATTTGAAAGTAATTTTGTGCAAGAAAGATTGTCAAAGTAGTAGTAAATCAAAAAAAAAAAATACCAAAAAGTCATCTAAAATCGAGGTACATGTCGTTCCTTAAAACATTTGCAGTTTGATATATAACAATATTAAGCACCTTAATTATGAATAGTGTAAACCCTGATTCTAATCTAAAACTGTGAAATATAAATGAAATACAAATGCGGTAACATTTGCCCCACATGCACTTTTCCTAATCAAATAACTTTTATAATACATTGATTATCATGGTATGAAATAATATAATATGAAATCACTAAAACATCTAAAATAGTTCTCGGATAATACCTATTGTAACGTTACTACAATGCAATTCTTATTACAAAAATTAATTTTAGGGAGAAAAGAGCAAAGTCAATTTATCATTTTCAGAAGGGTACTAGATTCGAACTTCTGGCACAGAAGAGCTCCATAATCTCAACAGTCAAAAACAGAAATTAGAGTTATTGTTCTTTCGATTAATAAAAAATGGTATCCCCCAATATCTCACTAACATATGTAGAAATTTTATGACCAAAAATTGACATACAATTTAGAGCTGAGAGTATTTTTACATATTCTGTTTTATTCATAGGTAAGCCAATGCCTGATACCATGTTTATAATACTGGGAGTGACGTGCACCACAAGAATTGAATTTTCAACCACACTTATGGCATATCCAGAACCTTTTCTCGAATTACAGTATGAAAACGGAACAAAGAACGATCAGATGAAAATCAATATCACAGAGAATAAAGTCAATAATTTTACCATTAGAATCAGACAAGATGGTTTTGAAGAAAATAACTTTGGAGTTTATCATTTAAGAGCTAGCAACAATTTTGGAGAAACAACTGTAATCGTGAATGTAATTAAACAAAGTAAGTACATAATTTCTTCGATTTTTAAAACGGAACATATCGTGTTTTAGACATTTTATTCTACTGTGAATAAATTGCCGGATGGGTATTTATTGAAATTGTTTTGAATGTGTTAAAAGTTCAGTCTGGTAATTGGTCGCCTAAAAATTGACATTAATTATTCATTTGGCATTCATTTGCAAATTACACCTATTAAACATATATGGATGTATTTCAAACCATACTACCATAATATTATTATTAGTTTCTTGTGTACATAAAGGAAAACCAGACATTCCCAGAAACATAACAGTTACATGTAAAGTAACAGGGGCCATAGTTCAATGGATATCTTCCTTCAATGGTGGATCCACTCAGAATTTTACTGTGATTACTTTGAGTGGCCAAGATGGAACTAGTATCTACCTTGGTCTGAACGACAAGGGTGAAAATGAAATTCATGTTACTTACCAAGGCAACCTTAAACCGTCTGTAACATACTGGTTTTTTGTATCAGCAAAGAACAGTCATGGATCTAGTTTATCAAAGGCCATCAGTTGCACGACAGTAAAAGGTTTTTTTTAAAAACATTTGTTAACACTATCTGTGTAGTGTGAAGTTTTAAATATATGAATTTTAATTTTAAATAGCTTGGGTGAATTTTGAAAAAAATCTTTTAAGTAAAATTCATTCATTTGTCAAAACTTTAAACAAAAACGTTGTTTCGACGTTGAAAGACAACCATAAAAAGAATGAGGTATATGGACATTTTAAATTAACCAAATATAACATAACGTGTTAGAACATTATTTGCTTTATATAAATCCTAACGTAAATAAGCCCCCTACTCAGCACACAATGCAAATAAAAATGTTTTTTTTTCTTTTCTGTTAACTTCTGTTTGTTTTTGGAAATGTGTGTCAAATGCACAAAAACTATTTATGAAATGTATTTTAATCAAAAATTCATTGTTTTTTCATTTTTATTATTATTAACATGATTATAGTTAGAATTCATAAACCAGGCGTTTTCTGTAAGAGCAAAGCTTCGAATTGTTAAAGCGACTTGGTGTACAAGTTAATTATAGCTCTGAAACAACGCATAGATATGTCATATTTTAATATCTCTCGAGAAATATGAGAATTTCAACTTTTTCAGATAAAACATTTGAATATTAAAATTCATTCGTGTGGTCTCAACAAGAATAATTATGCCCACACGACAGCTATTTTTAAAATTGTCGTTGAAACAACGTTGCATGCATGTTTAATATCGTTTTGTTTGTTAAGTTTTCAAAACTGTATGCAATGCGTTTCTTTTATGAAAAAACCACTCTCTTTTTCACTATGAAAAGTTATTAATGAAATCATTATTTGTTTTCACTTTTACAGAGACAACAAGCTCTCTGACAGGGGTATTTGCTGGAGGCGTTGTAGGGGCGCTGGTGTTGGTTACGATTATACTGATTCTTGTGTTTTTTGTTCACAGACGATACACATGTATCTTTACATTTAAAATAGGTAATGTATATTTTACCACAAATCATGGTGTCCATGGTCAATTTTACTGGATGAATTGTCACTGTTAATGTTTTCACATCCACAGTTTTTTTTTTTTACATAATTCTCCAACAACGCATATTTAAAGAATTATATACATTATGAAAATACCTTACTCTAAAACCAATTAAGCGATTCCCTGTCAAAAGACTATTGAATCGGTGCTTGATTTGTTGTAAAAAAAATAATAGTAAAGATCAGTTTAATCGGATAATTAGTTGAAGTGGGTTATAAAAACTCGTAAAAAATTTGTAAACGTAAAAAAAAGCTTTAACAATATTGTATTCATTTTTTAAACAAAATATTGTTTGCAATTGGACGAAAGAAAATGATTAAAACAAAACGTAAAATACAGTTTCATACATTTATTGAATTTGTTTCAATATTTACGTTTGGTTAATTTGATATGAGTTGTTAAATTGAATATAAATACATCAGCTTAATAAATTTTGTATTATAAGGTATGCTAGAATCTGAAACTTTCGTTTCATTAAAATCAGTTCTAAAAGGTTGCTCTAAAAATCACCCCTTACTTAATTATTCGCAACAATAAAACCATGCATGCATGCGGTGTGTGCCCCAGAAATGTTTTTGTTTCTAGAGTTTCTGGATGTGTTTCTCAGTTGTATTCATTATCTTAAGAAATTGTTCTGTTGTTGCGTTACAAGCTAGGTCACCTTTTTAAGATAATTTTATGCTCTCATTATTATCAATGTCATTTTGATGTACATATATCAGATAAAGGTACAAAAGACAAATAAATTTAATGAGATTTTCGGTAAAAATGTTTTATAATCTTAATAAAATGTTTATATTAATTTATTGCAGCATTTGTAAAAAGAAATACGTAAGTTTTTATTTTTGCATAATCTTTGAATATGCTTTTGTGTGAAAGATGTAGATGTAGTAATATCATTACTTTTCTTTGATTCTAAAATTTGCAAGATTTAAGATTTAAATTGCAGCTAAATTATAAAAAAGTTCTGTTTCCAAAAAAATGTTGCATATTAGATGTAGGAACTATACACTAGCAGTAGATCATTTTGTAAATATCTGATTTTAATTTCTAAAAGTTCTAAAAGTTCTAAGCATACTATGTAGTAGTTGCCTTGTAAGTTTTCATTGATTTTCCATAGATACTCTAAAGAAAGGTTAAATGATCGATAGAGGGCGCAGCTTTTTGTGACCTTTTAAGATCTCTATATGGTATCTAAGAAAAACTAATAATACTTTATACGGCAAGTCATATGTACCATAGTCTCTACCTTAGATTTTCAAATTTGTCAAGCTAGATAATCGGATCACTTCGCCCGTTTATGTCGGAAGTTATCGGGAGTGGTCAGAATGGCTAAATGATGAAACAGCAAAACGTTTCCTTGTGTTTTTCACGTGACACATGCAGATTTAAATGGGCACTTCAAGTCAAAGTGCATCCTACGTGTATCATGGACGTAGATTTTTTAAAGCTTGAAAATACTTAATTGGACACTTCTATTGAAAAACATGCCTTGTCAAAGTTAGGCCAGATGCTAGAAGACCATTCTGAAGCGTTAAATGCTATGTGTTTTATTATTGTCTCAAACTGCAGAACGTAATGATCTTAATTTAACCATAAGCTTGTACCGCCAAGAATGTTCTTACTAGTTAACATTAAACGATCATTTAAGAAAGTTTTGTTTTGTCAACGACATTGAAAACCGCTACATTGAAATCCTTGTAAAATGTACCAAGGGTAAAAATACACGAATAAATACAACCTGGAGTGTAATATTGTTTAGGAATGATGATCTGTTCGTACTTTTAGTACAGGTTGTGAAATTTTCGAGCTTGAGAAGAATTTACCAAATTAAGTGTTATGAACAAGATGTTGTCGAAACCCGCAGAAACGATGGTTAGTCGTACTCTGAAAGTTAAAGAAATGTTGGTTATTTTGTCTGATTCAATATTTTAACAGGGCGAATTTATTAATTAAAAACTAGTTCGAGTTTAGGTTTATGGTTTGATAATAGTTTCATATCTGTTTGAAACCAGTTCGTTGGTTTGAACGTTTAGCACTAAATGGAAAGTTAGTTTTGAAAAATGGCTATCATTGCACTCGCATACCTACTGAATTTGTTCTTGGAATTCGAAGAAGATAATCTTTGGACTCATCTGCATTTGCATGAAAGTCTTTATTCTGTTGTAAACAGTGCAGACAATTTTTTTCGGGCAAATCTCACATATTAAGGTATTCTGCGAACTCATGGCAAAATTGGCTTTTAAAACCACATACATATTGCTGCTATGAAAAACTATTAATATTCATTTTTCTACACGTATATCATTAGAGATCATTTGGTTCACTCAATGCGTTTGAAACAAGTTAAAAATGATCCTGGTTTCAATTGAAATATGCACCAATTACGTGGTCTTAGTTCAAAAGACAAATCTTATTGATTTCAAAGAGCCGTGGTTGAGTGGCCAGCAATGAAATAGACAGGCGATCTTATTACATGCATTACAATGTGCACTAAAATAAAATGTTACGAGCAGATTTTTCAATGAATTCTTTTTTTATCAACCACTTTGAAAATTTTTCCTTTGACTGTTGTAAATTGCAAAGGGTATTTCTCAGTGTTAGTATTAATGGAATCGCTACATCTCTTCCACATTATTATTTTGGTCAGTACTATATGTACTATCATAGATCCTTTGAGACACATATGTTTAACGTTAGGATGATACCAATATCCTTTGCTGAGTTCAAACTTTGACACATGTGCCACACTTGAGTATCAACAACTCTCTTTCGAACACCTCTCTTTCCGCCATCTTGAAAGGATTAAAACCCCTGAAACCGCACTCGGAGGTGGTTTTAGGTTTCCTGGAAACTTGTTTCAGTTTATAGCCAATAAATACAAAAACTAGTTTTAGTTCCAAACCGGTGCGTCTTTTTACCCGAATGAACCCCAATGAACCCCAATGATACCCCAATGAACCACAATGATACCCCAATGATACCCCAATGAACCCCAATGATACCCCAATGTTACCCCAATGATACCCCTATGATACCAAACGATATCCCAATGAACCCCAATAATACCCTAATGAACTTTGAAATATTAATATCCCAATAAAACTAAATGTGTGCATAGTTAAAAGATCTTTCGCGCAAACTATTCTTTAAAATTAAAATAAAAAATCCAAACCATGGCTAAGTATTTAGAGGAGCTGGCAGGGTTTTAAAAAATCCACACTGAAATGGATGATATATACAATTTGTTCCAAGGTCAAATTTCTCTATAATTTTTTATTACTGTCCCAAATAAGAACTAGTAGACTAATTGTTCTCGAACAATTAGAGGTCTTTCCACCTCATTTTTTATGTTTTGCAAATAAATAAAAAGTTTGCAAAACCAAATTAAAACCTAAATTAGTTTTTGATCAATAAATTCGCCCACAGTCTATATTTAGCCAGGCACCGCCCAAAAGTAATGGTGTAGATAACCCTTAACTAAAACAATGAAACAATAAAAACAAACCTGGCCATGATACATTTTCATATAAAAATGCTTATCAATATCGTAACACACAATCAAAGTACATATATTATAAAAAATTATGCTAAATAACGACACATTTGTAATTATCAATTTGTTTGTACGTGTATCTGTTATTACGTGTTATACATTTAAATCAGGAATATGAAAGTGGACACAAACAAAGAATCATCTAACTATGCAACAATAAAAGGTAAAAACTCGAATTGAAAATACAACTTAAGTTATTTATTTTTCTTATATGAAACTATTTTACTGCAACCCTCTGGACTATAAACTACATACGGATACGTAACTAGTTTTTGATCAATAAATTCGCCCACAGTCTATATTTAGCCAGGCACCGCCCAAAAGTAATGGTGTAGATAACCCTTAACTAAAACAATGAAACAATAAAAACAAACCTGGCCATGATACATTTTCATATAAAAATGCTTATCAATATCGTAACACACAATCAAAGTACATATATTATAAAAAATTATGCTAAATAACGACACATTTGTAATTATCAATTTGTTTGTACGTGTATCTGTTATTACGTGTTATACATTTAAATCAGGAATATGAAAGTGGACACAAACAAAGAATCATCTAACTATGCAACAATAAAAGGTAAAAACTCGAATTGAAAATACAACTTAAGTTATTTATTTTTCTTATATGAAACTATTTTACTGCAACCCTCTGGACTATAAACTACATACGGATACGTAACTAGTTTTTGATCAATAAATTCGCCCACAGTCTATATTTAGCCAGGCACCGCCCAAAAGTAATGGTGTAGATAACCCTTAACTAAAACAATGAAACAATAAAAACAAACCTGGCCATGATACATTTTCATATAAAAATGCTTATCAATATCGTAACACACAATCAAAGTACATGTATTATAAAAAATTATGCTAAATAACGACACATTTGTAATTATCAATTTGTTTGTACGTGTATCTGTTATTACGTGTTATACATTTAAATCAGGAATATGAAAGTGGACACAAACGAAGAATCATCTAACTATGCAACAATAAAAGGTAAAAACTCGAATTGAAAATACAACTTAAGTTATTTATTTTTCTTATATGAAACTATTTTACTGCAACCCTCTGGACTATAAACTACATACGGATACGTGAAATATATTAATAAAACTATCTTTCAAAGAACTTAATTGGTTGTCTGACTATTAATAATAAAAAGAAAATTTAAGATGACTTTATAAAAACATTATTTCATTAAAAAAATTACGTATTAAGCCTTATTTTTCTTAAATATGTATAGATGAATGAAATGATGAATGTAAAATTACATTTTAAACATGTTGTTCAAAATTCTAATTGTTACATTTCAGAACAACAAGTACATACAGAAAGGTCTGTGAATTCGTATAAATGCTGTTATTGTATGACTAGTTATTATAACAAATTATGTCACATTGTAATTTGTAAATTTAAATGATCCATCTCTTAGTTACATTTGATCTGTAAAACATGCGTATCAGTAAGTATTCTGTTGAAAAATAGGTATCAATATGTATTATTCGAAGCAAAATTGAAAGGTTTTTTTTTTAATAATTTAATTATCAATTCTACAATGTAATTTTTGACTGTGTTTATTTCAGGGATATGTATGACGAATTAACACAAAACGAAAACGCTAGCCAATATGAAGATATTTTGAAGAAAGGTAGTACAACTACTTTGATAAGAGTCAATAATTTATTTAAATCAAACTCAATTCTAAATAATACTTGTCGTTAAACGGTAATATGGCGTAAAAAGTATGTTTTTTCGTTATAATTCATTTGATCCTAGATGAAAAGATATTGAATAACTTCTATACACTTTTATGCACTATGCATTGCATTGAATAGGGGGAGGAAACCATTATTACTAAGAAACATTCTACTAAGAAATATATGATTAAAGTCGTATATAAATATATAGGTGGAGAAAATATTTCCATAATAACCCTAGGAATACGTCTTCAAGTTAAATATTCTTATATGTTTATATCTTTATGTCATGTAATTTATTGTAGATTTTAGCTTATTCTATTTTTCTATCTGATCGCAATTACTAACGAAATGACTATCAAGCCATGTGTTCCACATATATAAGGCTCTTAAAATATCAACGATTCTTACAAAATATCGTACTTAATTATAGTTTTGTAACTAAATCCCATGTGAATTTTTTTAAAGTAAAGTTTAAAAAGGTTTCATTGCTAATAATCCTGCGAAAATTTCTTCATTGTTCAAAATTATGATTTCTTTATTTAATATAATTATGTCCTTGTAAAAATGTACATCAAAACTATTTTAGAATTATTTTTTCTATTACAGATAATCATGGAAATAAAGAGTATCTATATACATTGTATCTGTTAATCGGTTAAACTAATTATCTATCTATCTATCTATCTATCTATCTATCTATCTATCTATCTATCTATCTATCTATCTATCTATCTATCTATCTATCTATCTATCTATCTATCTATCTATCTATCTTCGTTAAATTCAATAATGTCATTGAGAGCTTTTAACATTTGATAATTTCATTGTAGAAAATTATATGAAAAATTGCAAAAAAGTATTGATAATGATAATGAAGGAAAATCCCCCAACAAGATGATACCACTGAAAAGTAAAGGTACATCTAAATATCTTCTAACGATTGTATTATGTATTTCAGCAGTTATAATGCACGTTGTCAAAATCAATAACTTATCTACCATTCTAATTACTAACGGTTTAAATGTAGTATCAATTTTATCGAATTTATGAAAGAAGATTTAAGACCAATGTAAAATATAACGGTATTTATCCTCATTGATCGCCAAGAACTCGTGGTGATCCTTGGTTGTCAGTCGAATTTTTTTTTTTCGTTAATGCATCAACATTCAAAAACTTTCTACAACAACTATAATTATATGGCCTTGCAGAAGAGATATGAATTACTCCCTCTTCTCTGATATGTTAAACTATTATGATAATTTTAGTGTTTTAAAATAATTGAACTTATTTGCAATTTTTTTTAATCTCTTTTAGAATACAAGTTCATGTAAACTTAAACATCAATTATGCTATTGGGATTTCAACAAAATTATGTTTTAATTTTATGGAAAAATTGATAAAGACTTTTTGATTTTTAGCTTACCTGACCTGAAAGCTTAAGTGAGCTTTTCTGATCAAAATTTGTCCGTTGTATGTCGTCGTTGGCGGCGTTGTCGTTGTTGTAGACTTTTCACACTTTCATTTTCTTCTACAAAACCACAGGACAGATTTCAACTAAACTTGGCACAAAGCATCACTTGGTGAAGGGGATTTAAGTTTGTTCAATGGAGGGCCACACCTCTTTAAAGAGGAGATAAAATAGAATTATTGAATATTTGTATGTATTTTTCATAAATCTTCTTCTCAAAAACTATTAGACCAGAAAAGCTGTAACTTGTATGGAAGCATCCTCAGGTAGTTTAGATTCAAGTTTGTTCAAATCATGGTCCCCGGGGGTAGGGTTGGGCCACAATGAGGGGGATCAAGTTTTACATGGGAATGCATAAAGAAAATCTTTAAAAATCCTCTTCTCAAAAACTATTTGGCCAGAAAAGCTGCAACTTATGTTAAAGCATCCTCAGACAGTTAAGATTCAAATTGTTCAAATCATGGTCCCCAGGAGTAGAGCGGGGCCACAATGGGAGGATGGCTTTTTACATAGGAACTAGATTTTGACCCGTGCGCGCACGGGTGACATAGCATATGATATCGGACATTTACGAAATAGATACATCGACACACTGGATATTGTTGACCTATGCATAACCAAGCTTAAAGCCTACAATAATGCTTTTAATTTCACTACTCTGCTGAGTTGGAAAAATGTAACTGTGTCTGGGGAAAGGCCTTCACCACAGCTAAAATGCCCCTCATACACCCGTAATGTAGCAGACAATTGAAGAATCGCTCCAAAACGATTTTGGAGAAATAACAGTCATTTTGTTCATAACAAACCATTTTGAAGCTGTAAATACCTTTCATCGAAAAGTTTAATTGTATAATTGCAGAATACAACATTTCTTCAAAAATGTTTTTTACACACCATGTTGACATTTGAAACTCTCTAAAGTATATGCACCGAGTTACAGATACCTCCCATATTTTCTTTGATGAACAGAAAAAAAAATCCAATGAAAATTTACACGCATTTGTTTTATCGTCTCTGAGTTTATTCATGCAAATGTGATATTGTAGAAACATATAATAAAGAGCCTCCCGTGATTTAGCGTGAATTTAATGCGCATGCACAAGATTGTAAAATAAAGATAAATTCAGGTGATTTCCGGAATTTTTTGAGGAATTTTCGTTGATTATTAATTAACGAAGCTTGCTTGAGAAAAAAAAAACAAATTGGTAATCTTCAAGTACCAATGATGTTTAGAATATATAAAACAAAAGACAGTACTTTTCCGATTTATTGGTTTTAAAGCCTAAAAATTCGAGTCTATTATTTTAATATAGTAGTATAGATATATAAAGAAAATCTTTAAAAATCTTTTCTAATAAACAATTAGGCCAGAAAAAGCTCAAATTGGAGTGGAAGCTTTCTCAGATAATGTAGATTCAATTTTGTTTAAATGCTGGTCCCTGGGGGTAGGGTGCAGCCACAATGGGGGATGAATCTTTACATAGAAAAAAAAAGAGAAAATCTTTTAAAAAATTGCTGAGAAAGTTTTTGTCTAGAAAGCAGTAACTTGTGTGAAAGCATGGAATGTGCAGATTCAAATTTGATCAAACCATGATTCCCTAGAGAAAAGTGGGGTCATAAAGTGGAGGTGGTATAAACGAATAGAGAATAATCTTCTTATAGGTACAACAACAAAAGGAGCTTGATATTTACCATAAAACATGTGGATAAAAATCTCGCCAAATTTTTAAAAATAATTTTAGCAAGATGTACTGTACAATTTAGTTGTCAAGATATTTTGATTTTGATACCGTAATGCTAATTTGATCAGAAATAAGGCAATTGTTGCTCAGGTGAGCAATGTAGCCCCTGGGCCTTATGTTTTGTTTTTTTCTAATCTAAACAGAATGTGACAAGACATACACAATAATTTAAAGTTTATTTAACAAAAACATTGGGACGTAAATGAAATTTCAGATGTGTTTTGATATATCAATGGGTTATATAAACGACTAAAATAACCTGACGTTCTATTACTATACATTCTATAATAACTCATGTAATCAACAAAAAGTAACGTAATCGGTGTCTTGTTGAGTCGCGTTATCCCTATCTCAATGGCTTTATCGATACATAACGACCGGTACAGCATTGCGTTGAGTAACGGCTTTTCTAATTGGTGTGTATTACACTTGCGATTTGCAACAAAGAATATCTGATTGGAGCATTTTTATAGACCTGCCCATTTGTCAAATACCTAACACGTGGACACAAATAAACGTCGGAGAAAGGAAATGTATAATAATGTAAACAAACAGGGCAATGTTATATATGTAACATATATGTGAAAACATTGTTAGTGGCAAAAAACATATAGAGGGTTTTCTAAGAGCAGGGACGGGAGTGTATAGTTTAAAGTCACACAAATTGATCTTCAGTTTATTGTAAAAAAATATGTCAGAAACTGTTAAATGAATAAATATATTTTACGTTATCGTTTGCAATGTTCCATATGCAGAATGTCGCATGAATTTAAAAAAGAAAAGTGTAATCTGGTTAAAGTACAATTTTTTCCTCAGAAAAACGTGCTGCAAAAGATAGATCCACAGGAAAATTCGGGTTGACACGCCGTGAAATCCATTTGACGTGTTACAGTATTTGTGTTCATTTACTAACTTCCAATAAATCTTTCAAACATTGTCAGCAGCTAGCTCTGTAAAATAAAGAAGTGTGGTTTGTTTACATGTAATACCATGAAATGGCAACTCAATCTGTACATGGATTTAACACTCCGAAGTTGGTTAGCGTATTTGAGAGAAAGTCTGCGGCGTGTAAAGCGTCAACATCAATAGTTAATATTTTCTGATACATTTTTAGTTACATTAATGTTTCTTAAAGCTGAGTGGGTAAAAAATAAAGGTTAATCACAGCTAAATAAGTTTTGCCGTAAATTGCAAATTTTATAATTGTTTAAAGGCACATGCACACTTGTAAAAGTAAGCGTGCCATTCATCAATCTAAAAATGCAATTTCTGTTATATTTTTTGACAGTATCTGTTGTGAATTCTTTAGAATATGCTGCAACAAAATATACACTACCTCAAATTAGATTGACGCATTAAAAAATATTGAATTACACTATAACAAACCAGAAGCTATTATTGAGAGAACCCTTGGTCAACTATTGCAGTGATTTAGTTACATGTGATTTGTAAAGTCCTGATACAGAGTTAAACGTCAAAGCTGGCATTTGAAAAATATAATATCAGTACCGTGTAAGAGTGGGCGGGCACAAAATTGGCCAATTAAGAGGAATGTGCGGCCATCATTTGAGGAGAGGAATGTAAACATGTATTGAACTGGCTTGTTTGTGCCCGAAACCTGCAAAAATGTTGTTAAAAGACATAAACGCAATAGATATAAAGTCCTACATGTCATGTTGTTTGAAAAGTGTGTATTCAAGAACAGGACAATGTCTTTCCAGTCACTCAGAACAGCTGTCGAACTGCGCTGCTACAGACTTATTTTGAAGATTTAAAATCAGAAAAATTATGAAGGGAGTTTTTTGGTATTTTCTGTACAAACATTTGTTGAAAAAAGTTTGAATCGTGCTCATTTAAGTTTTAATTTTGTCTCAAAATAGAGTACCCTATCTTTATCAGTCGGTATGGGATCTATTTTTAGAAATAGTGAAACCCTTTGATATGTGTGGGCTAGAAAAAATCAAAGCATATGTATGAATTATGTTTTTGTGTATCCACGATGATGTAAATTTTCAATGCAATGATTTTTTTCATTTTTCTCTGATAAACACATATTCATGTACAGTGTACATGTAACATTTTTATTCCATAAAAACTTGATATATATCGTGCATGTAAATTTTTTTTTCAACACTTTTTCATTTATTTTTCTTCTGAAAAACACATATGCATGTAGAGTGTACATGTTACATTTTTATTTCATTGAAATATAATGTATACTTTTTTTTATCACTTTGTTGGACCCCTATCCAACTTTTAAAAAGAATTTACTTTGATTTATACTTACAGAACTAAAAACAATCCTCAAAAATCAAACATGGGACAGGTGTAGAGATGTATATCAAATTTAAAACGGTTTATTTTGAATTGAATATTATCTTTTTCCTATGAAAATATAACGTGAATGTGTCTTCATAGACACAGGAGTTCTAAGTATAGACTGGATTTTTCTTGTTCTGAAAATAAATCCCATGGCGACTGATAAAAATAGGGTACCCTAATTTGAGGCAAAGTTACAACTTAAATGTGCAAGATTCAAACTTTTTCTCAACAAATGGTTGTTGAGAGGTTACAAACGAACCCTCTTTATATCTTTTTCAGATACTTCTCAAACAAAATGTCTTTTTGCAACATTTTTGGCCGGTTTCGGGCAGAAACAAACCAGTTCAAGAAGTGTTTACATTCTTATCCTCAAATGAACAAGATGGACACACATCCCCCTTAAAACATTCTTTTACAAATTGCAACTCGTGATTCGACCTGTTTCACTTTTACATTAAACACTGTCGTCACTCAGCGCATCGCTATATCAGTCGACGTGTATACGTGTAAGCGAGATAAAGAGGCATGTGCACGATTTGAGGTAAACTTTATTTTTCGATTTTTGATGCATAATGTGTTTGACAATATAGCATTGGATGATTTATTTTTGACGTCTTCGTGTAAACAACTGCCGTCAGTTAAGAAGACAAATGAGGTGAGCTAACGCGCGTTATTCAATATGTCTGCTCCCCTGACAGTAGTTACGAGCGTTATTCAATTTGTCTGCTCACCTGACGGCATTTATTGAACCGACAACGTCAAAAATAAACCATTTCATGCTTGTGTTTACATTCCCTTACTGATGAAATCAATTATCTACGTAAATAAATCAATACAACTTGCAGATCGCAGAGGGAGTAATTTAGTAACAGCAAGAACAGCAGTTTTATAAAAACTGATTTAAACTGGTTATTACATAGAGTGTTGCGTTGGGATCGATGAGCATGAAAATATAATCCATGAAAAACAACTTTTGAATTTTGCTTTTGACAAAAGAATAAACTTTTTTGTTGAAAAATTGTAAAACATGGTGGTTAGACAACAGGTATGAAATATATTTTTAACCGATAAGATAGAAGCCAATATTTTGGAACTACTTATGTAAATTACATGTATATTCATGCGCAGTGATTAGTTGTTGCATTTAGGGGCATTTAAAGATAACAAAATTTAATGGAAAAACACAGTAGAATGTAATTATAGCTATTCAAAACAGCCGACAAAAATTTGAATGTTAGCTGTCAAGTTTTATACAAGTTACAAAACATTTATTTTTTGGTTATGAGAATGACAATAACAAACTGTCAACTATCTCAAAAATCCATAAAAAGGAATACAAATTAAAAGCAGAGCAACACGGACCTCTAAAATGATAGTGGTAGGATCAGGGGCCCGTTTCTCAAAAAGGCGTAAATCTGAGCCTAAGTTAGTCCGACTAACAAAGTTACGCCAATATTTAGTCGGGTCTAAGTTGCGTTTCTGAAAGAGGCATAAATTAGGGTTTAAATGTCGAAAAACTTAGACATCTTCGCTGAGTACTAAGCATGCGCATATTGTATTTTGTTTTGCTTTGAGGCTATGATTATATGTGGTGGATCAATTTTCCAATTCATAGTACATGTACCCGAAAGTACGCATGTTATACTTTACCACTGAATGTTCAAGCTGTTCATGACATTTTATATTAATAAAAGTTGAACAAATGCCTATACACTTCTTAACATAATGAAATTTTAGAGAAAAACAATTGATATGAAAGCGGCATATATAAGAGGTTTCAGAAACCAAATATGTGACAATTAAATGCATTGTAGATGATATTGAGGCACAATCTTACATATTAATTGAACGAAACAATACATAGAAATTAACTTTAATGTTCGTGTAAACTTCAAATATTTATAGAATACAGGGACGAGGTACAGTGGATATGCCCCAATACGTCTGCAGAATGAGAAGTATGCTTCATATACACTGTTGATCTTTAGACATTTTCAGATGCTGGGATAAGGCTTGATTCTTTTTTATCAATGCACTATATTATTTATAGAAAAAAATATGACCATGAGTATAACAGTAACCAACTCAAAATCGAAAATGTCTACTGTTTAAATAATATTACATGAACCTTGTCCATTCTCTGTTCCAATATTGAAAGAATGTAGACAATGACATGGAAATGTTTCTTGATTTTCTGCGATTCAAATGATAATAGTTTTGAAAGATATTAATAGTCAACAATTAACAAAACAGATTTTATCAACATTTGAGGCCGGAGTCTCCCCAACTCCCTTCCCTGTTTTTGGTTTAATCGATCGATTGTTTTGTTTTGTTTTTTTTCGGGGAGGGGGTTGAAAGTCATATACACCATAAACAGGGAATAATTCGCCCTGTTTAATTTTCAATCATTTCACCCTCGTTGTCAGCGGGCGAATTTATGTTGATTTTCAATATCTAATATTAAGTAACTTAAGTAACAGCTGTGACTGGGCGAAGTCACGACAGAGTGAAATTGTTTGCAAGTGTAGAAGGACGGAAATTAACCGTGACCAAAATAACCCTGTATACAGTATCTTGATTAAAATAAAGATATAAAAGCAGTTATCTAAGAACACCCTTCCTATTTAAAAAAAGTTTTATAAATAAAAGGTTTTTCCAAGTTTAATGGAAAAGGCATCTAAAAAAAATCCCCTATCCACTTCCGGATAAGACATTTTGCACCTTTGCGGTTTTAACAAGTGCATGTGAGTTACATGTATACTTTTTTCCCTATCTGCTTTGGGTTATTGGGGTGGGGGTGTATACAATTGTTTTATAATAAGTATGACAAATGCAAGCTAGTTAAATTTGTAAATAATGCACACTGTTGTAAAACTGCTAAAACAACGTTTTTGTATTGCAAGTCGACAACTTCGAAATAAAAAAAAAATCCCATGATATACGTACATCTTAAATATGATCAAACAAAACTATCATAAATTCAAGTAATTAAAGATCAATTCAATCAAATGAGTACAAGTAAACAATGCATATGAATATGCACGAAGATCATTGATAGTACCTGTAAACCATACATATTTTAAAAGAATTACGATCGATGTTAAATATGTACGCAATTGATCACTTAATCATTTAATATTTATTCATTTGATGAGATATCGGCGCTTCTGATTGGTCGAAAAATTTCTTTGATACCTGCATCAATAAAATTTTTGCCGGATCTACTTTTTTACATTTACATTATTTACATTTTTGATCAATGACACTTCACATTTTTTTATTTGAAAATGTTTTATTAAATGATAAGAAATGAAGATAATAATTTTTCTATTGATCGACGTATCAAAGAAAAAATTGACCGGAAAACTTTTTCATCAATGCGCTACGTACGCGCATTGATGAAGTTTTCCGGTCAATTTTTTCTTTGATACGTCGATCAATAGAAAAATTCTCTTCATTTCTTAAATCCTAGAATTAATAAGATTAATGAATTTGATTTCCAAAAATTCAAGGTGTGCATGTGAAATTTTTTAATATTCGATAACCTTGAGAAACGCTTGTCAACAGATCTAAAATTGATACACACGCTGCACGCTTCTAAAACATATTTTTAAGTAATATTTTAACAAACAAAAATTGATTGTATCTAAATGCGAGTTCATAAACATTCCAAAATACATGTAGCTTTCATACGGTTTTGTAAAGATACTAGGAGTAAAAAAAATGAAAATGAGAATTCATACGTGTTGTAAAGTTTTCAGTAATACATGTATAGGTAAAGAACAAACAACCACACACAAGGACAAATTACAAATGTAAACGTTTTGAGCTGCTCCTATTCATAATTTTAAAATCAGTTTCGTTTCACAGGTTCAAATCTGATTAGAAACATTAAATTCTAGTTCATGCTTACTGAGTATTGATTTAAAAAAACCCAACAATCTATTCGTACTTATACACATCTATCTTGTTGGGCAATACATGTTTAATTAAGAAATAATCTTTTTAATTATTGTGTTTATATCATTTATCAGGGTTCACCCATTCTTCACACTTTAGGTAAATTTCATTACGAGTAGTAAGTATATTACTTACGTTTAATAAGATGAGCCCATTATTTATCAAATTGATTTAATCTTAATTTATTTAGAAATAGAAACAGTTATCGAACAATAGGTATTTTTTAAAGTTATACGTACATGTACAAATATTTAAATAAATGTGAATGTTTTCTTTAATAACACATAAAACAAACCAAAAAAAATAAAATTATCTGTATATTTTGCCTTAGAAACAAAACACTCGCCATTTTTGTGCACAGACTAAGAACTTACGCCTACCCATTAGCAGGCGTAGATTTAAACCCAAATTTAGTCCCGACTAAGTTTCCGCCTTTTTGTGAAACGCAACTTAGTCTGGTTTTGAGGTTTAGTCCCTGATTTAGTCCGGACTAAGCTTACGCCTGGACGTAGGCCTTTTTGAGAAACGGGCCCCAGGTGCCTAGGAGGAATGATCATCCTCTGCTGACCGGTCACATCCGCCGTGTGCTCTTTTGTCGTAATCGGAAATAAATCAGAAAAAGTCTGTAGACAATAAGGTGATTATTTATGGTCTAACATTTAGTATGAAAAACGTCAGCCAGCATGCAACCCAGTGGAAGATTGTATTTGCTGACAAGGTCGTTGTATTGACCATAGAACTTACGAAACGATGACTCCAAACGAGACTGTTGATATTACTTTTGTCAACTTGTTTGTCAGTAGCTTGCCTCGCCTTAGAAACTGTTTACACGAAAAGCATGCTCTTGTGTATCGAATAAACTGAGAGACAAAAACACCACATGCAGGTGATGAAGGTATATTGGTACATAAGTAAGGAAAGTTGACGATAGAAAAATTTAAGTCATCGCGTTTATTATAAAGTTTTGTTGTTAGGTTACCATTAATATCCATTTCCAGTAAAATATCCAAATATGAAACAGATGACTCAGACTTTGTGGTATCTTATATTTAAAGTTCACTGGGATATATTGAGTCGACGTAAGTATGGAAATAACAGTTATTAATTGATAATACGTCGTCGATATACCTGAATGTTGAGTTGGAAGCCAAAGCGAATGTATGTAAGTAAATTATGTAAACAAGGTTTGCTCCATCACATTTAAAACCAAAATGAGATTAGCCAAGTGAGCAAAATTATCTAATTATGTGCAAATATAGTTTAAAAAGAAAGAAAGAAATTAATCTGCTTTAAATGATGTTGTTACTACATGAAAAATGAAATGATCGGCATGTGATATCATTAGACAGCTTCAAGTTCATATTTAATGCAAAAACATTACATGCAATAAACATGAATTTGATAAATAGGATATTTATTGCACAGTTTTGTTGATTTCCAAAACAGCAAGGAATAAATAAACTTTACTCCTAGTAGATGGAGTGTACTTCCAATTAAAATTCTAACGCATGTAAAAACAAAAGGAGATCTGAATCATTATTCAACTGTATAAATGATGTTATATCAAGGCAAATGCATTAGAATAATATTTTTTTAGTAATCTAAATGTAATTCTCTAATTCTAAATAGCATAAAGCTGTCACTGCATAATAGACTTAGTAGTGCGAGGCGCGATGCGTGCTCAAATAGTCAAATTTGCCTGATGCCTCATATGAACAAAACTATGATCAGCCGATCACAAAAATAATTGTGAGATCTTTGTCCCGCCTAAAACACGACAGCCAACATCCCAATTGTGTTCTACTTTACAAAAACCTTTTCAAAGCATTATTTACAGCAACATGTGATCAAGAAATTTTAGCTCAAATTGTGAACATGCCTTTTTTAAAAATGGAAATTGTATATTGTATATATAGCTGCAAACATTGAATATACAATTCATAAAATAGTGTCAACATTTGTTGAATTGTTGTGATTTTTTGTAGAATCAAGTGATGACAAATTCGGGACTGAAAAAGCTGAGGAATATGTTAATACATCATTTATGAAGTAAACCACAACCACTGATGTATTACTCATGCGGAAATTGTCTTTAAAGTATTGTAAAAGTTGTCATTGTCTTCTGATAAACTTTCAATGATTTAATTACTATAAAAACATATATATATATATATATATATATATATATATATATATATATATATATATATATATATATATATATATATATATATATATATATATATATATGCAGTATAGACTTTTACCCCCATTAAATAAATGTTTGATATGTCAGAAGTTCAAACTTCAAAGGTGTTTGTTGTTTTGTTTAATTAATTTTGATCTCATTTCATACATTTTATATATTCAATATACATGTGTGAATTTCAAAAATTTATTTATTTGATATAGAAAGAATGTATTTTGTTCACCCAATTTCTTCTGCAGCTTATTAAAAATCAAATACTTTCAAATGACTTCCTGATAAGTGACAAAAATAACCCCTTTCTAGGCTTCCGCTCAAAATATATGCTGAAATCAGGACACCATAAAAAATTTCTCAGAAATAGAATACAGTTGAAACACTGTACCCTATCCACATGATCAGGTATTGAATGGTATTTTAAATAAAAATATCAGCTATGAGTTGTCGCTGCAAATCATTCTTCATTTGAAATGCGTGCCACACTTTTTGCTGTTAGTCCGTTCTGATACCTCGAATGACCCATTTCTCGGTCTTTCAATTTATTGAATTATTGGGTATTCATTGTAAGTTCTGAAAAAGTTCGAAGCGACGTGCCAAAGAATTAATGGCGGCTTGTAAGATTTCTTCTCCCCTTCTATACTATATACCCACTTTTCTCTTAAATGGTGTCAATCCCTTTTAGCTTTGAAAGTTTACAATATACGTCCATTTTTGTTATTCAGACTATGCTAAAACCATGTGGCTTGGCCCATATTTTGAAATCTAAATATTTTCAACCTAAATTACCCACCCCTTTTTGTTGCTAAGATTGTGTCAAAACCCTGCCGACCTTGCCATAAACGAAACGTACGTCTGACCTCATTTATTATATTCCAAAAGTTGTACTAAAACCCTTGAAGAGTATGTTGTAGAATAATAAAACGGGAGATTTAATCTATAATTATGATTATCAAGCATATAACAAACATTCATCAATGCAAGGCAAGTATATAACAAACGTTTATTTTCTTTGATACACAGATTTAACTCTGATTGAGCAAATCGTAAAAGGCGGAATAATGAAAAGTTTTGTTTGAGATAAGTTTTCCTAAATATGTTAGATTTAATTTCCCACATGAACATTTAGGGGTTAGAGAGGGACTTCGTGCAAATCTTTGTAAGAAATACACGAACAAACCTTTTAACTCGTTTTCCAAAGTACACACAAATTTGACAATGCGGAAGTACTGAAAACGCATGTATCTGCAGGAAGTTTTTTTTAGACCGGTGAAATGAGAGATGGGGATCACATTGGCGGGGAGAAGGGGGGGGGAGTTTAAATCATACGACATTATATCTTAATAGCTAAATAATCATTAAGCAACGAAAATGTGTGTCTTTTGTTTTCAAAGCGCGTTGATATTGTAGATGTTAATGAACAGGGTTTGTTCAAAATTCTTAGAACTTTTATGATACATAATTAGTTTACCCAAATTTAGCTCGATAGGATATTTATTAAAAAAGTAGTTTTATTTTTTAGTTAAATTGTAACATCTATGCTTATAAATTAATTAGATTTTTTCCCAATAAACTATAAAATGCCTGCACCAGAGTACCTGTTTACAGCTTTGGTATTTTAACACGTGTGATATGATATCCGTAAGCTATAGTTGAAATTTACCCAATGAATATTTACTGTTAAATTAATCAAAACCCTACTTCCATTTTCGATAAACAAGCCCGAAATAGCAAAAATGAGAGTAGGGTGGTGGACACGCTTTGGTGGATCCAAGTCAGTAGGAGTTTGCATCAAAATATATGCTTGCAATGAAATAATATTAAATGATTTCGTAAAGAGTGAATATATTTACTTGGAACTTACTTAGAGTACTCATAAATGTTAAGATTTTACAAACGCTGAATAATAAAAATAAGACAATTCGTTTTTTGAATGCACGATTTTGATGTATAGAACGCTTGCAAAGCACGACCTCTTGTGAGAGAATAGGATAGAATTTTCCAGAACTGGGTACATACATAAAAATACATAAAACGGGGAACTTAACTGGGAAGGAGCCGATCCTCCTCCCAATTTTTAATCTCAAAACAGTCTTTTTTCTAAGAATTTTATTTGGAACAGAGATGAAAAACTAGAGTACAATTTGTCATTAAAACTAAATTTAGAAAAACGACGCACTAATTATAAATACCCACTCCCTTGTTTTAAATGAAAAAAAAAACCCCATTATTGGTATTTTTTCCTGTAAGCTGCAACAAAAAGAATTAAGGCCACGCACATGAATATATCATCCTTTTCAGTATATATATATATATATATATATATATATATATATATATATATATATATATATATATATATATATATATATATATATATATATTTGTGTGTGTGTGTGTGTGTGTGTGTGTGTGATTTACTTTTAAATACTATATAAAGCTTATCCATTTGATAAGGGAAGTCATGATACTACGGCGGCGTGGATGGGCCAGATAAAAAAATAAATCTTATTACAAGGAAAGGGGTGGCTTGATCACAAACTCTCTAACCTTTCATCATCCACATCACTGCCAAATCAGATAGTCTTATAAATCACTCATCAAAAATACTGTTTTCATATACAAATACAGATGGAACTTATTCGTCCGAACAAATAGCTAATTCATCCGAACAAATCGTAATTCTATGAACAAATAACTTATTCATCCGAACAAATCCTATTTCGTCCGAACAAATAACTTATTCGTCCGAACAAATAAGATTATTTTCTGTATCTGGCCCTTCTACGCCGCCGTATAATGCTATTTATGTGTCTTTGAACAGGGAAAAATAAGATAAATATAGTGGTGTAGTAAAAATCTTATTTAAAACCTCTAGACAAGAACTTCCTGGTTGGTTTTAATTGGTGCATTCATACTTATCACACATGTTCTTAAATAACGTTTTACATTTTAAAATTCTTGAACAATTCTAACCATGGTTCTTTTAAACACTGGAAGGGAAATGTTTGCATTTTCTTTGTTTTGGCTTACTTACATTGTTTCAATAACAGAAGGTAAGTAAGACAATTAATATTTCTTATTCATGCAATTTATCTTCCTGTTTCAATTTAAAATTACGTACGCAGAAAGGAGGTCACACTCCGGAAGTTTTACATTAGAAATATGAGTTATACACGCCTATGATTACTTAAATTCAGCTCACTTGAATCTAAGATCCTAGAGTGAGGTTTTTCATTAACTTTTGTCTGTCTACTGCCTTCTTCTGTTTGTCTTTCTGTCAGCCAGTTTATAAAATTCATTTTAAAAAGAGTCATGATAAACTGGGATAAAGTGTAACCCCACTGATAGATAAATGACATGTGCAGATAACGAGAAGTGTTCAAAATCAAAAGTCCGAAGGAAAAATACAAATCAGGAGCAGGGCAAACACGGACCTATTAAAACATAGAGGTAGGATCAGGTGCTATGGAGGAGTGATGAGCATCTTCTGCTGATCGGTCAGACCCGTTGTGTACTTTTTGCCGTAATTGGGAAAATGGAATAGTCCGTAGATAATTAGGTCATTAATAATGGTCTAACAACAAGTATGAAACACGCCAGTAAGCATGCAATCCCGTGGAGGATTGTATTTGCTGACAAGGTCGTTGTATCAACCATAGAACTTACGAAAAGATGACTTTACAGTCCTGTTTTATCAACTTGTTTTTGAGTAGCCTACCTTGTCTTAGATTGTTTATTGATTTCACTGAGAGACAATAACTCCATATGCAGGTGAAGGTATATTTCTCCATAAGCAAGGGAATTCATTACAGGAAAATTAAAGTCACAAAGTTTATCATAAAGTTTTGTCGTTAGCTTACCATCAATGTCCCTTTTTAGTATAATATATATCCACTTATGAAACAGATTTCCCGGAATCTGTGTTATTTTTACATTGGAGTAAGAAAATCTTTAAAAATCATCCTTTGTAAAATTAGATAAAAGAAGCCTAAACTTGTGTTGAAAGATCCCCAGGTAGTGTTAATTTTAAAGTGTGTTCAAATAATGAATTTTTGGGTAGGTTCGGTCCATACCGGTGGAATGGTGGGGGTGGGGGGGGGGGGTTCAAATTGTTGCATAGGAATATAAAGAGAACTAGACACGATCTCGTTGCGAGCAACGAGTGGGTCTTCCGTCCGATTTTTGAATAGATTAGATTAAACTTATCACTTCAAAGTTAAAATCGTAGATCTAAGCGAAAAATAGTAAAACTCCACGACTCTATCGACTGAGCTACTCAGACTCTCGCTTCAGAACAATGACGCTTAATTTCTCGAGAATGCCTGAATTACCTGAAAGCACCTTGTTGCGAGCAACAAGTGGGTCTTTCGTTTGATTTTGAATTGATAGGGTTCAATTAAACTGTTGACATTTGGTACGATTTACTATCATATTAACTTCCTTTTAAACTAATTTTTCAACCTACACTGCGAAATGCAGATTTCCGGAAAACGTCATTTTTAAACTTCAATATCTCTGCAATGCGTTGTCCGATTTTAAAACGGTTTTTTGTTTTGTATTCAGTACAAAAATGTCAACAAAACGCTAATGCTTTCAAATTCCAAAAATCGAAATATTAGAATCACTTCCGGTGACGACCGGAAGTGACGGACGACCTGCTTATATTAAAATTTGATAAGTTTAAAACATATTCTGATGGGAAAAAATGTAGATTATTTGATTTAAAAAGTTTTTAAAACACAATTTTCCAAAAATGCTGTTTGAGCGGACCGGAAGTGACGGACGATCGTAGTTTTACCTGATCGGCCCTAGAAATTCAAAAATTTATCATTCCTGAAACTTTCAATTTTCTATCTTTAATCGTTTTTGCGAAAAATGGAGGACAGGATCACTTTTTACAAAAAGAAAAACGAATATAACGGCCGACCGGAAGTGACGTCATCAACAAAAATGTACATGATAAAAGACCTTGATATTTTGTATTATTCGTGACATTTTCATAAAAATCCATTGTAGCATATTTGAGATATTTGAGTTTTAAGAAAAATGTTAAGAAAAAAAAGAATAATAATAGTGAAAAATAGAGAAAAAGAAACCTAACAAAAACAATAGGGTCTTCCGTTGGAAACGGAAGACCCTAATAATCTTTTAAAGTGATCTTGTATAAAATACTATTTGACCAGACAAAATGACCTAATAATGAAATGATAACTTGTGAAAACTCATATAGAAACTTTCGTGGAATTAAATTCAGGTAGGCATAGTGATAGATATATGTTTATGCTTATTTTTGTTTATTGAAATTATGATCCTCGGCGGTATGTTGGAGCCTCAATGAAAAATCAACATTTTAACTATGGAATAAATAGGGGGAACATTGAAAGTCAAGTCTTCTCTTCAGAACTCATTGAACAGAAAAGCAACCTAAGATAACTAGGGGTATTGAAAATTTAATAAGAGTACAATTCAGTATACTATTATGTATTTAGAATATTGATATAGTTTTGATTTTTAATTGTTAAAGCAGTACTGGAACATAAAAAAGCTCAGTGATTGACATTAAATATGTGGAGTTTCTTTATTGTCTCTTATTGTGTATTCGTAATAAACCATACCTAAAACGAGTCAAGGATTGTTTGATACGTTTCATTTTAACCTTTGAAAACGCATTATTTTGCATGATAAAAACAAGATCATGTATGACATGATTAAAAATACAATTAAACTTTTATACAAGACACGAATTTTAAAACAAACTTTGTCTTAGCTATAACAAACAAGCTTCCTTTAATTGTATATATTTAAATTAACCAAACTAACAATATTTTTTAGCTACAGTTCATTTGATATGCTGATGAAAGCTGTAAAACAAAAAGCATGCTAATCTATCTTTCTATCAAAACGGTAGACAGATAGAAGACAGATAGATAGATTTTGCTTTTCCTCGCAGTATTAATTTACCTCAAATTGATAGATATAATTTATCAATCATACATCATGCACTTAAAACAAAATAAGAAAACAAATCTGTTTAATAAAAAAAATAAACAGCAAGGTTGAAAGCTGATTCAGTTTTAAAATATACATAATCAAATCTGATACGTGTACCCATCCTCTCAGTTTGCTGCACTAACCGGTGAGTATTTCGAGCGCCTTTTGTATGATCTTCATAACGTAAAACGAGAAAAATAGACGAATGTTTTACAAATGCAACATATATCTACCACAGAGAGTCACAAAAATTTACTGCTTGTAAACCAAATTAACTAATAACGTAATTATATATCTAATATCTCTTTTTTCAGTAAGTTTAATCTTACTTTCTAGATGTAATACTCATTTATTTAAACATTAAAGGAAAAATTTATTTTCATTCTTATGTTTAAAAAATTCTAAATATAAACACTAACGGTTTTTTGAAAAGTAAACTGCTCTAGGGCAACATTACACTACATTATTTTATAATATTATAGTACATGTAAGTGTTCTAGTTCACGTGTCTGACAAGTTATTCAACATTTTATTCTTTTCATCACGTTTTATTCCATGAGATAGAAATATAAGAACGACTCAAAGTTGTCGAAAGACTTTGTGGGGTAAAAATATGTATTGCAAGCTACAAAGGATAAACTTACATTGTATATTTCTGGGTTTATATCAATTCAAACGAAACTAAAGTTGTTTATATGTATTAAATATCAACATAACGTTTGATTATATTAAATTCCTTTATTTTTTGATTAGTTCGAATCAAAAATGTTTAATTTTTTAAAGCAACGTTTAAACAAAATAATTATATTTTCTATTTTCAGGTCAACAATACAACCTGACGGGGTCATCAGGATTTGCAGTGCTGGGAGAGGCCTTTACCTGGACATGCGATATGTTTATACCCCCTAATGGCACAACATCTTTTGTAACATTTTACAGAAACAATGTTTTAAGTGTCTTAATTGGGTCCACGGGTTCAGACTGTCTGACTCAGAGTCCAAACCCTAGTTACAGCTATACTTGTGTGTCAGATCGTGCGTACTCTTTGACAATACCAGCAGAGTCCATGACTGAGTTTGAACAAGGCAGTATTTGGAGATGTGAATATCCCATCAAACCTCTTTATAAAAGTCCTGACATCACCCTGAGAATCGCAGGTAAACCATGCCATTCTTTTTTTTTCTAGAAAACGTAAGTCAAACAGTACTTTAGGCTTTCTGATCAAAATTATATAAGGTATTGAAATGTCGTTTTCTAAACGAAATCAATGACAATGTGAAGCTTAACGTGAAAATTTACAATAGAAAATTAACGAATACATCTAAAACATTTGTTTTTTTTATACAAAAGATATACCAGTATTCAGGATGCGTGGATCTCACAATAAAAATGTATGGATAGTTTAATTTAGCTACTAGTACATGTAACTGGCTACTAGTAAGAAGCCACATTACATAACATTTGAGTACTCGCATATCTCTTTTGATCTCGGCAGTTTCTACTACTGCTTGAAGAAAAAAAACCCGTATATCAAACAAACATACCTGTTAACCCTCCTGCATTGCGCGGGCGACTCCCGCAAAACGGCCTAAAATCTAAGATCTCCCCGCATCCAACCTCTCCCCGCGCGGGAGACAAATTTCTCTCGCAATCGTATTTGTCTTCCCCATACTCCCCCCCCCCCACGTCTGAATCTCAACAACCACTGCGGGTTTTTCTCGCATTTTTAACTCAAAAAGCTGCTGTGTAGCTTGAATATATCAAAATCCATCTAAGTACTGTCTACCGTGATCATAGTAAGACATGTTATAGTCCAGTTTACTTTTTACGATTACTTCCGGTGTTATATAGTGCCTTTTCCCCCTAGCCATATTTCCCCCCGGAAAAATGGCTATATAGCAGTTCTTCCCCCCGGAATAATGGCTATATAGCAGTTTTCCCCCCACGGAAAGCTGACTATATAGTGGGCTTTCCCCCTTTTTATAGCCAGATTACCCCCACGGAAAGCCTACTATATAGTGGATTTTCCCCCATTTTTACTTTCGTGACAATAATTTGCAATAACTGATATGATATTAATTTCTCACAAAAAAAGATAATTATGGCATTTATTAAAACATAGAATAAAATACATGGTTTTTCAACCCCAAATATGAACTAAGGCATGCGCCTTCATAACATGCATGTGTCATCATCGTTTATTAACCTGTTCTCACCCCATTTTGGAACACCTTTTACACGGATTTTGGAATACCTCGAATCTTTTTCATCTAATCGATGCTTATCTACAGTTTTGACATCGACGTTATGAACACGTGAGAACACATTTGAGTGAAAATACGCCGGTTCGGAAATTTAATTTTCCAATGTATTACCATCAATGTATAAGCTTCTCCCAGGGAACTAACTGACCAATCTTGACTTAATTTTGTAGAGGAATTTTTAATAAAAAGTGGAAATGTATTTCTCCCTTTGCCCAAAAGGCTATCAATTTTAAATTAATACCGTTAAAATTGACGATCTTAAAAACAATTACATATTTCTTCTTCTAAATATCAAATGGGAGACAGGATGCAATGATATGATGAGAAACTGAAATGTTTTAGTTTTACTTTGATTGATGGGGTTCTAAATCATGGTTAAGGGGTATTTTAATTATGTATTAAAAGCATGTGTAACGTTAATGTTTTAAAGTTACGCATATTCATATTTTTAAGCACATTTCTACGAAACACAAGATATTATGATGTTCACATTTTAAAAAAACAATGAAATGTCTTCACAACCAGAACAATGTCGGTATCTTTGCTGGTTACTTTGGAAAATGTGAAATGGAGTCTTTATGTTTATATTGTCACTCACTATTTGCTAATTTTTTTCACTTTTAAGTTTGCAACGTGATTTATAAATATACAATTTTGAAAACAATGCTTTATAAATCAAGATATACGATTCAATTACATAAAAAATTTATACTATTTGTTTCATAGTTCTGCAATAAAGATTTACTTGTGTACCATATTATTTCTTCGAACAATTAAACAAGGGTAATTAAAAAAACAAAACAATAACAAAAAACAACCAACACATATATTGTGCTGAGCTGACTTTTTTTTTAAATATAAGCTTGTTCTTCTAATCAACTAACAAGTAAAAAAGTCGTATATTCGCTTAGGTTGGTTATTTATTTTTGATTTTCGGTTTCTCCTTTTATGAATAAAATTTCATTGATTTATTTATCTAATTATTTATTATATCATTGGTCATATTATGAATTGATTAAATTTTTTGAAGAATAATGAATTTTACCCGCGTACCTTTTTAAAACATTTTGTTCGTAAATTAAAAAAAAAGCAGCAGAATTAAACGTAATTTTCAATCATGTGTATTTTAAAATGATGTTTTTACTTTTAAATGACCTTAAAAATATGTTCATGTGGTCATCTATAGTTTTTGAGATATGGAGCCCTAAAAAATACATATTCTTTATACATGTAATTGGATTTCAAACATCGGGCTCAAAAACAATAAAGGCTTGTACCCTGCATGGGGGCTTAAATTTTCGGTGTCATCTACTAGTGGTATACCACTATCACTGAACATATGGTTAATTGGTCATCTCTAGAATTTGAGATTCGGGTCCCCACTTATAGAACACTGTTCAATCATTATAATGGGGTTTTAATCATCGGGCCCTGAAACATCAAGAGCCCCTACCCTGAGAGCTGAAATTTTCAGAGTCATCTTCAAGTGGTAAACCACTGCCACTATAAAAATATGGTGATATGGTCATCTCTAGTTTATGAGACATTGGACCCTAAAGAATATGCACTATAATTATTAAAATAGGATTTAAAAAATCGGGCTCTGAAACATCGGAAACAAAATTTCTCTAAAACAGAGGTTTAGCCTGGATGAAATTTTCACAAACAGACAAACAGTCTGATAAATTTATCAAGAAATTCTTAAAACATTCTCGTTAAATACAATTTCAGAACACAGAATTATGCATATAAGTGTATAACTTGTAAAACTTTTTTCAATAAATTACCTAAATTAAGTTCTATGTGTAATTCCATTACACATAATTATGTTCAACTTTCAGCATTGTCTATAAAAATAATAAATCGCCAAACCGAAACTTAACCTGTACAGATGAATGCATATATACATGTATGCAACCTGGGAGTGTAGAAACATTGATTTTAATCCTTACTGGATTTCCATAAATATTTTTTATAAAATCTGAACCAAAAACGCGAGAGAGAAACCCTACTATGGGGGAAAAGCTACTATATAGTAACTTTTCCCCCCGGGGGGAAAGGCTACTATATAGTAGGTTTTCCGGGGGGAAAAGCTACCATGGGGGAAAAACTGCTATACAACACCGGTTTTGATTTAAATCAGTTACTATTTAGTTATGCATAGGCCTTATAAAAAATAAGTGAAAGCTTAAAATATCTTGATTTTACTCTGTAACACCAAGGAAAACAATACAAAGCCAGTGGTTTCACTTAACAGGTGCACGGGTAAAGCACCCAAGCCACGTGCAGTGAGTCGTGACTAATTCTGTCTGGCCAGCACGGTTGGTAAAAATCAAAGTGAGTTTGGAACACTGAGTGTTTATACAAGCTACCGGTAAAAAAACATTTCACAAGAGTTTTTAAAGTTTAAAGTACCGGTATTATGAATTAAAGGGATGCTATATATATTACAACAGAGATCATTTTTTAAATAATACTGGAGATACGGATGTTGTTTTGTGAATTAAAAATCTATCCTTTATATAAGGCAAAGAATAATTTTAATGAATATTATTTACTGGTATTTTCTTAACTGGGTTTCACTGAAAATTCAAAATACGCAAAATAAATGTTCTGTGTTTACCCTAGATGTCAGCATGCAGTGATGGTTCAATACTGATCAATAAGAAGACTTAATATAAAAAGTCGTACTGTTGACTTCTTGTATTGTACCATGCACACAAAATAATAGTTTTCTGAACATGTACAGCAACACAAGTTGTAATTGCACACTGGTAGTCATAGAAATAATAAAATTTAAAATGATTGTAAATGCATTAATTACAATGGTAAAATAAGGTATCTAACAGTATTTTTAATATATATATTTGCATTTCACGTGTAAAAACGTCGTTTACGCAAAATCCCCCCCCCCCCTTAGATTCTCCCACATAGCAGCTTTGAAAGGTTAACAGGTATGATACTTGATCTTACTTATCAAGAAACTGAACTGGATATTCAACAGTAATATATCTAGTAGTATCGTTGACTCATTCTAGCAGGCCACCCACATGGCATGACAATTAAGTTACTGATATATCGCCTGTGGTCTTGTCAGCTTCAAGTTTTTTTTCTCTAAAAAAATATTTCTCAATATTTTATTTCTAATAAATTATTTTAAAATTTGGAGGTATATGAGTTACTTAAGTGTTTTATTGAGGACCTGTTATAATGTTTTCTCAACAACATAATAGATATATGCCATTTGTTCATGCAGCTATATAAAATGTTTGGACTAAAATGTTGAAAATGAGTCGGTTTTACAGAAAAGTACAAATAGCTAACAAGATCATTTTCATTCTAAGACAATTATCCGATTCAAGGTCAAAGAATACTTGCTGAATTTAAATCGGTTCATGGCTTTCATGTGATTTATTGGAGGATTTTCTAAATCGCACTAAAGAGCGAGTACATACTCAGTTCTGTTTACCTGTCACCTATTGTGTATATATTGAATCGCACCTGTAAATAACTGTAAATACCACTCATTTTGACTTCCTTTTCTGTCACTGCAAAATGGCACAATTAATTAAGCCTATCTACATAAAGGATAGCAAATTGTACAAAGAAGAGAACGAACGTATTTCTAATTTCGATCTTCTTGAGGCGGTCAGTCATTGTGTTAGTGCTGATGCTATCAAATGCATCCAGCTCGATCGAAATCTTTGGCGAATTTATTTCACTGATAAACAAAGTAGAGATTCTATTCTATGTGAGGGCTTTGACTTTAAAAACCACCACATCTCCGTAT
The DNA here is from genome assembly GCF_963853765.1 of Magallana gigas. Classification (NCBI taxonomy): domain Eukaryota; kingdom Metazoa; phylum Mollusca; class Bivalvia; order Ostreida; family Ostreidae; genus Magallana; species Magallana gigas. The sequence continues at coordinate 48,546,752 of NC_088854.1, forward strand.
ATGACTCGAACCCCTACTCCGCTGGCCTAGAATATCCCAGTGACGAATCGCTCAAAGTTACGATATGCGGGGTTCCCCTCTCAGTTGATGACTCCGCCATCCTTGAAATGCTGTCAAAGTTAGGAGCACATTCAAAAAGCGAGCTCAAATATGAAAAAATCAGAAACCCTGCAAACAATAAAATGACAAGCGTTTTGAATGGCAATCGTTTTATATATATCGAGCCACTTACATCAAAACCTCTACCACGCTTTAGCTACTGTGCTGGGCTTAAATGCAAGATGATTGAATAAATGTGTGGAAACAAAAAAACAAAAAAATGGTTCATGGCCATGAACTACGATTTCCATTTTATGTTATAGATATCTAAATTTTACCCTGTCACATTTATTGCCGTGCTTTGGGTGCAACTGATATATCAAGTGTTTTTGAAACGCAGCGTTGTTCAGAGTGAACGGAAATGTTGGGTATCAAAAATCAAGTGGAAAGTTAGAGATTAGAAAGAAACTTTTTTAAGCTGTTGAAACATGACCCCGGGTATAAATTACACAACGCTTGGTCTCAGTTTAAACGTTAGAAAAGCCCCCCCCCCCCATCCCCCCTTTATCAATAATCAATGTTGAAAAATGAAACGCGGGTCAATTTTTAACTCGGGTTAATGTTCTTTATTTCAACGACATGATCCCTATTGTTTAAGTAGTTTTAATTCAACCAACTTTAATTGATATTCTTTGTTGCTCTAATCTATAATTAACAAACCCATATAATAATATATAAAAGATTATATATATATATATATATATATATATATATATATATATATATATATATATATATATATATATATATATATATATATATATATATATATATATATATATATATATATATATATAAAAGCTTTTATCATGTTATATCATTAAAGGTTTCATATCCATCCACTTATGCAATTGAAAATGTGTGCAAATGTTAACGTTTGACCGCTAATAATATAAATCTGAAATTATATCATTAGCGGACGGTTAGGTTGTTCGTTAATGATAAAATTATATCATTAGTGGTCAACATCATGACCACTAATGCAACATTATATCATTAGTGGACGTTGTATCATTAGAGGTTGCTATATAGCTACCCTAAAAGTACAATATCGTACTTCAAGGGTAGCTAAATGATCGTAATGATCGAATAAACAGCTATACTTGTTTTGATTTATGATTCAACGACGAATTGATCCAGGCATATCAAATTGAGTGTTATCAAGCAAAGATTTTATTTTGAAGCCAAGCCGAACAAATTGAGAAACGCTATTTTTTATTGGGCGATTTATTTTAGTTCAATGTAGAGAAAATCAGATGTCATATTGACCTCATAGGTCACGTGCAGGTGAATATAACTTTTTTTTAAAGATTTTTGTATAATACCCAATGAGAGAGCTACAGATTAATTAATAATGTAATAACAAATTGCATGAGCGATATTCACCGTATATTGAATTTAATGTATCATTTACCCATGATGTTACTCTGCGCGCGACTTACATGTATTATTTGGTGCACACGGAAATATGGACAAATTTCTGATCTAATATAGGTTAGGATTTTCAAATATCTTTATGAAAATGTCTATCCATTCAAATCTCCAAGTAACAGCTAACAATTAAATGTCCATCTGAATGATAGGGTTATGTCTACAAAAATTAACCACAATTAATAGAAGATCAATTAACTTTACTTCGTGTAACACTTTTGTTCTTAGAGCACAAATTCATTACTGATAAAATGCAAAGCACTTTAGAGGCTAATTTCGTGATCTTACGGTTGCTGAAAAAGTAGTTAGGGCTGAATAAAAACAGCTGTTTATTACCTTGAGTGACCAGAGTTCGTCGAGGTGCTAACTGAATTACACAATGAAACACCCGTAACGTAAAAAAAATGAAATATACTCTAGTCTGTCCCAAAATATTTATGAAGCACATTTGGATGATTTTTGATAAAAAAAACCCGCATACCTGGTAAAGCCCCTTTCACAATTGGCGCACGACCACTTTACACCACTTTGCGACCGAAAATATTTAGCTTCGCACGAGCTCTCGCATACGTTGCACGAGCCCTCTCTTAAGTTGCACTAGCTCTCGCATTCGTTGCATACCTTTTACTGGTCGCATCAAGTCTCCTCTGAATAGTGGACATGCACACTATTCAGACGCGACCGAACGCGATCCAAATTATTGCAGTGCAACGCACGAACATTAGTACGAACGTTTTACAACGTTTTGTGTACTCGCAAGAGTGATACACGATTTATAAAGATCGCAAGATAAATTGCTGGTGTTTATGCGTCTGTTTTGCGACCGTGATACTGTTGCTCAACGTGTCTCATGTAATCTTGCAACGTTTTACTATCATTGCACGACTTATCAGCCTCAATAAGCCATGCTTAGCTACTAGTATATATACCTTGTACAAGTATCTCTGTTTCAGAACAAAATTAACAATATTCATTTATTGCATGATGTTGAGGGAAATACATGTATGAAGATTTATTCCCTCAAGAAAAATCATATTTCCCGAGGGTTTCACCCAAGAGAAATTTGTTTTTTCTGGGGAATAAATCTTCATATTCCCTGAACATTAATGCAATAAACGTTTTAATATACCAAGCAACATATGATTACACAAAATACGTTGATTTCTAATAATGTTTGACTTTTCAACAGTCGCAACATTAACGTCGTGATTGTTTGATTTCCCATGTAACTGTCTCACTTTCATAAATCATAGATAGTTAAGTTGGTTCCGAGATATAAAGAGAATCATAATGATTAAATATTTTTGATTTAATCATATTTGTCTACAAATGTGATTAAATCAAAAATATTTAATCATTATGATTCTCTTTATATGCTCATATCGGCTTTTTCATTCCTATGACATCGCCCTGTCACGTGACTTTATAGACCAATCAGTTATAATAGAATAATCATATCGAGGTATAATAATAAATGCTGCTGCATATCTGTATCTTCTTGGGCGGCATTTTTTCTCGCTGTCAACTATGTCTACTGAATATGGCCGGTGTATATACCCCTCTGACTCGCACGATCATTCGTACCATGGAACGCATGATCGCACGTCCAATCACATTGGCGCACGTTTAATCGTCCGATCACCTAGTCTCTCGCACGATCCTATCGCATCATCTTTCAACAGTCTTTTCATTGTACAACAGTCGCATATAGACGCAAGATATATCGCAAGATTAAATGCGTTTACATCGCACAACGCTCGCTTAGATCGTGCGAATTTCGTACGAATACTTTTTTTCAAATGCGATTATTTCGGCAACAGTTTACGATTCATATCTAATTTTATCGGTCGCACGAATATTCAGTCGCTTCTGCTCGTGCGCCAATTGTGAAAGGGGCTTAAAAGAAGTGAAATTGAAATCGATGAAAGGGAAATTTTCCAAAATATCTTCTATGACACATTATCATTTTTCACTAAAAAAAAATCACAAGAACGAAAACAGATTTCCAACATAAATTTATAATGGAGAATGTTGACATCTTTTTTCCATTTGGAAGTCACTTGGAATACCTGGCGCAATTTTTCAACGTTATCATTCAGGCTTGCTGCAATACAAATCACCGTAGACATAACATTTTTAGCCGTGTATTGAAACCTGATAAGCTAACGAGGACGTTCAACTGAGAAATCATACTTTTGAATGAACATCATTTAAACCATGATGTATTTATAAATATCGAGTAATTAGGGAAAATGTGAATCGAGGATATCTTGGGACAGAGTATAATTGTGTATAAACCAAAGGGTTTAAAACTCGATTACAAAAAATTAAGTTTATATTATGTGAATATTTTTTGATTAAACATAACATTTATTGAAGGAAAAATGACTATTATACGTGCTATATCCTTTGGATTCTAATGTTGAATGGTTTAACATGATGTCAACATCAACGAAAACGCATGGTCGACATTCTTCGAGGAAATTCGAAACGGTTTTTATGTCGTGAAAAATTAATGAAATAAGCTTGTACTGCTTCTACAGAAACGTTTCTTTTTTTCCTGGGCTCTTCTATTTCAACATTAGCATTGAATTCTTTCTTTCATTTAAAAAAACTAATACATTTTTATGTATTTAACTGTGGACATACATGTAATTCTAATAGTGATGTCATCATGCAGTGTTACAGTACCGATTTATTTTTTAATTTTTATATATTCAATTGCGAAGAAATAAAAAAAAAACTACGTAAAATATTTGCGGATGATAAAAGATGTATTATTCCCATAAGTTTATTGAACGGTTATTTGCTGTCGACACACCCTGTCCCGATTCCAAGCTGACACGCTTGGCCAAATCTTTCATTCAGGGCTCAGGCTAATGTTTCTTCTTTGATTTACAAGCTGTAATTTATACATGTATCAATTGAGGTAATTTTTTTGGGGGAGGGGGGGTTGGCTTAAAATTTGAGTATTGATGTACTGAAACACATAATAGATGAATAAAATAGATATCAGCTTCACTTTTAGGCCAGTTAATACAATATTCTAGCAATTTTTACCCTTAAAAAATAAAAAAGCCGTATTTCACCAGTGATTATATGCGAAATTCTTTGAAACTATGTAAAAAAAGACTATTGTAATGTTTCTAGAATATAGCCGAGGGCAATAGATCATACTGAGCTGTTCCCTGCACCAACTGTTCTTTTAAATCCTAAATCTGTTGTTTTCAGGTGTCAAAATACGACTGAGGCATAAACATTTACCGAATTATCATTAAATTTGGTGCGTGTTCGTCCACGACTGGGACTAATGTTTTGAGATGGAAAACATTTTTTTTTTGATTTTACCATTTTTTATTAACAGAGTAATACAAACAATACATATAAATATCAACATTTTTGATGATCATGAGATAGTTTTGAAATTTGAGAACAATCAAATATAAATCTTCTTTCTCATGAACATTTTGTACAAAATTCATTTATAAGAAATAAGAGGAGAAATCAGATAGGTAAAGGGTACGAAGAGAGGAAGGGTGCACCTGAAATGAAATAACATTGCTGTACTTGATATAGAACTAATCAAACATTTGTAAAGATATGTGAAAAAAGGAAAAGTATTTACATAATATCAAATAAGAGACTGAAGCCAGAGATGGAAAGGCTAAATAATTGAACTAAAAACAAAACGTCAAGTGTGGTATGTGTTCTTGCCTGGGGTTTCTATTAAATGTGTTAAAAACTAACATGATTTTCAAAAGGGAGGAATAAGAAAAAACAAAACAGAAACAAAAAAACGAAATGTTTGACCACCTTATTACTTTTAAAAAAATAACAATTTCTGCCATTTTCTGTTCAAGTTTTCAAATTTACCTTTTTTGTATCAAGGTATTTTACAGTGGTGAGATGTGTTCTAATATCTGAAAGTAATCCTTGAATTGTTAGTGTTTCATTTAAACAGCGTTTTCTATAGATATATGATTTAATGACCATTGATATAATGAGAGATGGAAAACAAGTGTAAGATGTCTGACCATCTCAGTTTTGTAATTTTAATATTTGATTCGTGTTTTTCCTGGGGTAGTTGAAAGGGTCCGGTCTTGATTTTCACGGACATGTGTAACTTCAACGTAAACAAACAATTTTGCCTTGTTTGATGCCCCTGTGTTTTTCCTCTAAAATGTGAATGAAATGATGTTTTAAAAAAAAACGTAGAAATGTTTTTCCAAAAAGGTGGTTTCGAACCTTATAACCTGGTTTATAACCTATATCTAAAATTGCATAAGATTGGTAAGAATATATAGTAACACTTCATACTTTTGTGATGCCTGCAATCATAAATGGCGAATGAGGCCTCATTTATACTAAAAATAAGAATGTAAACTAAGTATTTCTATCATGTTAAGTCAATATGATAATTTGAAAAAAGATTTTTTTGTTAAGACTACATACTTAAACAATTAAAGAATTTTATTTTTGTTTTGTCGATATCATTAGGTTGTTAGTCAAACTAACAATCAATATATATTTTTTATTTTATTCTGATGATAAATTGATTTACAGTTGATGTTTATAATGCGTCAATGCTTTCGAGTGACAACCCTTTGATATTGAGAGAAGGCAAACGAAGAGAAGTCCGGTGTGTAGTCAACAGTAATGCTGCCCCTGCTCCTACCATTACCTGGTACCTGGGTTCTACAAATATCACTAGCATAGCTGGAACAGATACAACCTCAATCACTCTAATGGGAAACAGAGCAGACAACGCAAAGACGCTACAATGTAGAGCTACAAACAACAACAAACCACAAAAGATAGCAAGCACAGTGCTTAATGTAGAATGTAAGTTCAATGACATTCCTAGTGAGTACTATTACCGTTACAAAAAAACTACATTGGACATATTCAAAACGTCAAACGTTTAAGTAGATACAAATATGATAAATTATTATAAAAAGAACAAAAGAAAATTGTATAGTATTTTAAACTTCAATTAAATAAATTAAACATGGTATGTGAACTTACTATATGAATATACATGCAGTTAATACCTGATCTGAAATACGTTTAGAAAACAAAATCAATAGTCATATTATATCATATTATGATAATTCAATCCGTTTCATATATTGTAAAAAAGTTTTATTTTTTGTAAGAAATCAATCGTTCTCACGATTTGGAGTTGCCTCGTCCCTTTGCCCATTCCTTTGTTTACACCTTGTCTTTGCAAATCATCATCGCAAAGAGCTCCAAAAGATATTGTCCATATAAACTTTACTAGTTTCATTTTCTGTTCACACTTTAACAGACCCACCAACAACAAACACGTTACTTCAACAAAACATAGCAGAAGGAAGAGACTTTTTAGTCACCTGTACAGCAACCCCTGGAAATCCTAGCTCGACAACATTTTACTGGACCAAGGTAGACAACCCAGGATTTAGACATAATGGTTCCACTCTACATCTACCTAACATCCAGAGAACCAGTTCTGGTACCTACAGATGTACAGCAGAAAACAACTTCAGTAATGGGGAGAAGGGAAGACATAGTCAACACATGGTCGTCGATGTTCAATGTGTGTTTAATGTTTCTTAATGAAAAATGCAAAAAGGAGAAGAATTGAAATTTCTAGTCTCAATACAAAATCAAAATATCAAACTTACAATTTTTTTTATCATGTCTTTACTATTGTCAGCAGAAGAAAAATCAAGCTCTTTAAAAAAGTATATATATTTTATTTTAATATATTTAAATTTTCAAGTGTCTTTGCTTGTGATAGCACTACATATCGATTTTGTACTATATAACCAAATTTCAAATGACGTATAATTGTGCCGCCAGCGGGGTTTGCTTATTTATATCTAAATATTTGATCGTACAATGGCTTAAAATTATATACATGTAAATATAAGTAATAAGGATTCATTCTTATGATATATTATGAGCCCTTCGAGCTTTATTGGATTTGATCACGCCCCGACCAAAATTATCACCTCATAATATTCCTAAAATAATACCATATTTTGAAAACAGATCCTCCTTCAGTAAGTACGCTGTCTCAGCAAGAAATAACAGAAGGAGGGGACTTATCAGTCATTTGTACAGCAATCCCTGGGAATCCTAACTCTACCACATTTTACTGGACCAAGGCAGACAACTCAGGATTCAAACATGATGGAGCCACTCTTCAATTACCTGACATACAGAGAACAAGTTCTGGAATCTACAGATGTACAGCAGAAAATATCTACAGTAATGGGGAGAAAGGGACACACAGTCAGTCCATGGTCGTTAATGTTTTATATAACATTTTTGAATAAGTTTTCTCGTTATGTCACAAATGAGATAATTTTATTACTATGCCCTGAAAATTGCTGAATCACACCGGAAACAGTTATATTGCCCTCCCGGAAACAGTTATATTTCACAGGAAATAGTTATATTGCCCTCCCGAAACTGTAATATCACCATCGCGTGCAAGAATTCTGCATATTAATTACGTCGGGTTCGAAATTCAACCCAAGCAAACGTAAACAGATCCGCGAATTTTAAACATGTCAGGCCAACATCTGCGGTTTGTTCATCTTAATTCAGATGATCTCGATAGTTTAATTGATGGAAAAAAAAAATTCGGCAAATACGACAAAAGTGATAAACTCAAGCGTGAGTGTTTTAAAAACATTTGCCTCTGCCTTGTGAATTAAATAAATATGTTGATAACCCGAGTTTGATTTGTTTAAAAATGTTATATAACATATATTACATGTCTTCTCGGACGACAATACCAGAATATTTGTCCCTCGGTGACAGGAAAGCGTTGGAGTGTTATGTCGCCCTCTGCCTTCGGCATCGGGCGACATAACACTCCAGGGCTTTCCTGTCACCTCGGGGCAAATATTATACAGTTGTTGACTGGGGTCGAGGGCAACAGTTGATCTGTCGGACCGGCTCGCAAACTGTTGCCCAAGGCCGAAGGCCGCGGGCAACAGTTTGCGAGCCGGTCCGACAAATCAACTGTTGCCCGAGACACAGTCAACAACTGTTTTGTTATACCCCTTCTAATAAATAACACGTTTTCGCGGAATGTGACGTCACCGGTCAACAGTCTTTTTTAACAGTCAATTTTAACAGTTCCAATTTAACAGTTCCAGTCCAACAGTCAAAATGCTGGACTTTTTTTCTTATAGAGTTATATAGTAACTGTTTTACAGGGGTATAACAATCTGGTATGTCGCCCTCGAAGACATGTAATATATGTATAATGTAAGCGTTCAGTACATAAGTATATGATAATAATGACAATTGTTATATTCAGTAGTATGTTCTCACTATATAACTCTATGTAGACGAATAGTCAATAATTGTAATATTTGCTCGTCCGAAAAATATTGACCGGTCAATATTTTTTTGATATTGACCGGCTAGGAATAATATCTAGAGAACATTCCCTCTATTTCAATTAATCGCCTCTGATTTGTTGATTCGTAGACGATGACGTAAAAAACTCTTCGCAACTCCAAAACAATGTGACGTCATAATAGACAGTCAGTCAAGGCAAGTAAACAACGGACGCGCAATGCGACGGTTTAATATAAGGATTTGCGAATAACTAGGAAGTAAAATCAGGTAGAGCATCTGTATGTTAATTCTTACGGTCGGCGAAATATCACCAGTGACCGTTTGATGCTGAGGATATTTCGGGAATGAACTTTGCACAAAATTGAATTCGTGAATTTTTCGTTGAGCTGAGAAAATTACGGTGATCTGTTTTCAATTAATTTCTTTAATTTTGGTTTGTTTCTTCATATAACAAAACAAATGTTGACTGTGTTTTCGGGCAACATTGATTATATTAGCCCCCTTGGGACGAAAATATTGCCCTCCGCTTCGCGTCGGGCAATATTTCGTCCCTTGGGGGCTAATATAATCAATGTTGCCCTCAACCCCAGTCAATATATGTATATTGTTTCCCAGTTAATTGTTCAAAACGACGGAAACCAGTTTAAAAATCAGCATCAAGCATCAATAAAAATGATTAGTAATGTGTACGAACAAATAACTACTTTAAATATTTATTAAATCTTCTGGTCTATCATAAGCCCCTTTCACAATTGGCGCACGAGAAAAGCGACAATATATTCGTGCGATCGAAAAAATTAGATATGAATTAGATTAGATATAAATCGTGAACTGTTGCCGAAATAATCGAATCTGAAAAAGTATTTGTATGAAATGTGCACGATCTAAGCGAGCGTTGTGCGATGTAAACGCATTAAATCTTGTGATATCTTGCGTCTATATGCGACTGTTGAACAATGAAAGCGACTGTTGAAAGACAATGCGATAGGATCGCGCGAGAGACCAGGTGATCGGACGATTGAACGTGCGATCATGTGTTCCATGGTACGAATGCTTGTGTGAGTCAGAGGGGGTATATACACTACAGCCAACGCGGATCCCGTAAATTCCCGCGACACCGTGATGGTGTTTTAATCCTTTCCGCGATACACCGTCGCGGTATTGTCATCGCGGTGATCGCGGGGCCACGATTTTACCGCGATGGTGTAAGACACCGTAACACGCGTGTTATCTGTATCACGGAATAAACCAAGAAGGAGAAAACAAGCGCTATTTTAATTATTGTTAGAATTTAGATATAAATATCAATAGCAGAAAAATTCATTATTTTTTTTGAATTGTTTTTAACAAAAACTTCTAGAAAACTATTGCGACATGTATTTTGTTAATGTTGTTCAAGAGTCCCAAACATAGCAATGTATTACGCAAATCATGCATATAAGTGTACTTGAAAATTAGTAATATTTTATTTTAAAGTATTATTTTTTTGCATATTATGAGTTGTAAATATGCCACAGATTTAAAGAAGACAAATATTGCACGATGTACTATTATAAAGTCGCTACTGTAGGCATCAACTCAACTTGACGAATGTATGTTTTCCCCTCAATCTGACTCTTATTTAACTCATTAAATATTTTCCGGTATCTCTCTCTCTCTCTCTCGTTTTAAATAAATCAGATTATATGTACATTTAGGACAATCGGTACTAATTATAGTCTAGGCAACGGTATGGTCAATCATGGAACAATTATCACCTTGCAGGACAAGTGTCACCTGAAGAAAATCCCGTTACACGGGTCCCGCGTCTAATGCCTTGAGCCATTTAAAAATGACAAAGTAGGTGTTAAAATTAGGTAACGCTTGCATATATCGGCCACTTCGGAGTATCAAAAGTAAAAGAGCAACAGATTATGAATAACGGGACAGCAGTTTGACTTCGAGGGATCAAGGGTTTTGAGAGACCAAGAGAGTCGATTATCTACTTGGTAATATTGGGGGTGGAGGATATGGACCGGAGACTCACTTAGAGCGAAATAATTCATAATTCAGACAGGTACATTGACAATCAGTCATCCCTGTGTTTACGGGTGTGTAACTATTACATAACACTTCCTGACCATTGCAGCACCCGTGCTCTGACCACGCGCCGTGAAGAATTTTATTGAATGCTGAGACTCTCTCCCCCCCCCTTCTCTTTCATTTCAAATAACTAATATTTTATGTGAACTGCTAAAGTAGAACATGTAGCCGTAACGGTATTCTGATTGAAAGGCACATAATAGCACATGTTTCCGTAACGGGCGTTTTCATAAATATCATACCAGGGACGTATATTTAAAAGTATCTGATCATACGCGCTTTCTAACTTTACTGCATGAAGATAAAATAATGCCTGATTCAGACAGGTATATAGAAAATCACAAGTACGACACAATTTATAGAAAAGCTATCCCTGTGTTTACGGGTGTGTATAACCTTTACATAACACTTCCTGTCTCTGACAGCACCCTTGCTCTGACCACGTGCCATGAGAAATCTTATCGAATGTTGAGACAACTCTCTCTCTCTCTCTCTCTCTCTCTCTCTCTCTCTCTCTTTCTCTCTCTCTCTCTCTCTCTCTCTCTCTCTCTCTCTCTCTCTCTCTCTCTCTCCAAAATCAAAATATATAAAATTCTAAGAAAATTGAAAATTAAAACTTTCTTAATTTTAACAAGGCTAGAGGAATAACAAATATATAACATATCGCGTAAAGAGGTTTTTTTACTTATGCACAAAACACACATCTTTGTTCATATGATTCCCAAAATGATTCAAAACTTACATTCATTCAAACAATCACATTTTTACTTTTTTTAAAAGTACAAATACTAGATGTGTATATAAAATTTACTTTAGCTGTGTTCTTAATTACTCTCTCCATTCCTGATTAACCCTGAGTATAGTCTGTTCGTTAATTTGTATTTCAATCGAGTATAAAGTATATCATATAAAGGTAATTTTATGGATGTATTTTGTAAATACTGTGTTATGAATACGCAGAATAATTTCCTAAAATTTAAATTGAAAAAAAAACTAATTTTCATTTGTTTGAATTTAAATCATTCTATCAAGAAAATTTTGCTGTTTGAAAGAACGGACTATAAAGTTCTATTTAGCGGACCCCAAGTCACACTAATTGCTGAAGGTCACCCACCTTGACGGCAACCACCAAAATTCTATATACACATACTGTATACGTAATGTTACGCAATTCACCTTCCTCTGTTGGTCAACTGACACTGCGACATTTTAACATGTCATGGATACCCCAGAATAAATTATCATTCATATTTTTAAATCCCGGGTTTTGAACAAACATAAATATTGGGCGACCCACTGAACATCATACTTTTGCTAGATCGGATAGGAAAGTCAATTTTTAAATACACACGATTTTAACATTAGCATTTTCGTAAGCTGATTGGACCTTTTTTTATTCTATTTTAAAACGTTTGATAAACAAGTTATACAACTTTTATAAATATCTTTCGTTGGCACGGATGTTAGCGCGATGAGGTCATCGATGTGGGAGAAAGTCGGAGTGCTCAGAGAAAACCCACGTGTCCAAGCGGGCAACCAGCATATTTATTCAACTAATGTCGATCACACGGGATATAACTCGGGTCGCAGCGGTGATGAGCGAGTGCACTTTAAAACATTTTTTTTATATCTACATGTATTTTGTTATTCATTAAACGAATTCTTTAAATGTATTTAAGAGAAAGGACCAAGTGTAAGGTATGTTTTAAAGGTAAGATTTAAATATGAAAGATTGTAAATGAAATGCTAATTAGTATTATTTTCTCGAGGCGAAATAAGATATTTTGGTGAAGTGTTTATTACCGGGTATATAATTATCAATTAAATTCATTGATAACCAAGAATTGTCAGCGATGAATGTGCCAAGATTAATTTATATGTAACGCCATAGAGTATACAAAATAGTACACCAAATTCTGTATTAGCATAATTACACCTTCCTTTTATATCTCCCACTTTTTATTAAATAATAATAAATTGTAACAATCAACTCCTTTTATAAAATAAAGGAATATAAATTAATATTCATTAATTCTCCCAATCATAGTTCCCGTATGAGAAGAAATTGGGGGAGGTAACTCGCGTTAAAAACCAAGAATAGTTTTCACCTGGGACTGGTTTCACAGTACCGCGACGGTGTGGCCAAGGTGAGAAGTTGTACCGCGAGGATGCGCGGTTTTACCTGAGTTACCTGTGCTAAACCGCGATCAATTTCACACCACGAGGACTCGCGGTAAATACGCAAACCGCGTTGGCCGTAGTGTATACCGCCCATTTCCGACGCGCTTCAGTAAACATAGTTGAAAGCGAGAGAAAAAGCCGCCAAAGAAGAACAGAGATGCATCAGCATTTATCATTATACCTCAATATGATTATTCTATTATATCTGATTGGTCTAGAAAGTCACATGACAGGGCAATTTCATTTTAACTATCTATGATTCGAAATTATGAAAGAAAAGCAAAAAAGTAACACAGAAAATCCAACAAATACGACGTTATTGCTATTGAAAAGTCAGACAATTAGTAGACATCAACGTATTTTGTATAATCATATGTTGTTCGGTATAATGAAACGTTTATTGCATTAATGTTCAGGAAATATGAAGATTTATCCCCCCCCCCAAAAAAAAAAAAAAACCAACCAAATTTCCTTCAGGAAATATGATTTTTCTTGGAGAAATAGATCTTCATATTTATCTCACCATAAGCAATAGATGTATATTGTCAATTGTGGTCTGAAACAGAGATGCTTATACAGGGTATATATACTGGTGGCAAAGCATGTCATATTGAGGCTGATAAGTCGTGCAATAATAGTAAAATTAAACGTTGGAAGATTACACGAGACATGTTCAGCAACAGTCACATGGTCGCAAAACACACGCATATACAGCAGAAAATTATTTTACGACCTTTAAAAATAGAGCATCACTTTTGTGAGTACACAAAACGTTGTAAAACATTCGTACTAATGTTCGTGCGTAGCAGAGCGATGATTTGGATCGCATTCGGTCGCGTCTGAATAGTGTGCATGTCCACTATTTTGAGGAGACTTGATGCGAGCACTAAACGCATGCAACGAATGCAAGAGCTCGTGCAACGTATGAGACAGCTCGTGTGAATCTAAAAAATTCCGATCACAAAGTATTGAAAAGCGCTCGGGCGTCAATTGTGAAAGGGGTTTGACATTGCTTGATATTGGAGACATATCTACACTACAAAAGGTTATTTTGACAAGCTAAGACAAACTTGATGAATTTTGTTGATCAACGTTTACGAGTAATTTAGGAAGTTGTTTAATCTGACTAGAAAGTATAAATATGACTGGTTTCTTGGATAGAAAAAAAAATTAAATAATTTTGTCATTTACACATTTTCCGATCCTTTATAAGTACTTTGAAAAAAATGATAACACCATGTCAAAAATAAAGGTTTTTCCAATTGAAATAATCTGTTAAACGGTAAGAATGATTTAAATATCTGCGATTGCTTGTCTTTACTATACATATATATCATTTTTAGCTCACCGAGACGAAGTCAGGGGGAGCTTATGCTATACCCTCGGCGTCGGCGTTGGTGTCGGCGTCGGCGTCGGCGTCCGGACCTGGTTAAAGTTTTTGTTGCAGGTCCTGTATCTAAGCTATTACTTGTCCTATCTTCACCAAACTTGCATGGATGATGCATCTGGACCTACTTATAGACTTGAAAGACTTGGATGCTGAATCTGAGTCCTAAATTTCAGATGCTGGAAGAGGTTAAGGTTGTTGGACCAGGTTAAAGTTTTTGTTGCAGGTGCCCTTTGATAGCAATATCTCAGTTACTGCAGGTCTGTATTTCACCAAACTTGCATGGATGGTGTGTCTTATGATACTGATGCACCAGACAGGCTTGAGTGCTGAATCTGAGGTATAGGTTTCGGATGCTGGAGGAGGTTAAGATTTTTGGAGCAGGTTTAAGTTTTTGTTGCCGGTGCCCTTTGATAGCAATATCTAAGTTACTGCTGGTTCGTACTTAACCAAACTTGCATTGATGGTGTGTCTTATGATACTGAAGCACCAGGCTGGCTTGGATGCTGAATCTGAGCTATAGGTTACAGATGCTGAAGGAGGTTAAGGTTTTTAGAGCTGGTTAAAGTTTTTGTTGCAGGTGCCCTTTGATGATTATATCTTAGTTACTACTTGTCCTAACTTCACCAGACTTCCATGGATGGTGCGTCTTATGATACTGATGCACCAGACAGGCTTGAATGCTGAATCTGAGCCATAGGTTTCGGATGCTGGAGGAGGTTAAGGTTTTTAGAGCTGGTTAAAGTTTTGAAACAGGAGCCCTCTGATGATTTTATCTTAGTTATTACTTGTCCGAACTACACCAGACTTCCATGGATGGTGCGTCTTATGATACTGATGCACCTGACGGGCTTGAATGCTGAGTCTGAGCCATAGGTTTCAGATGCTGGATATGGTTAAGTTTTTTGGAACAGGTCACATGTTTAATAGATAATAGTACTATTTCAAACTTGCAGAGTTGATTAAACTGTAATATGAATGAATCACAGAGGAAGCTTCAGATGCAGAGCTTGATCTCCATTATCAAGGATGCTAAAAAATATATCTTAGTTATTACAGGTCCTAACTTCACCAAACTTGAATGGATGGTGTGTCTTATGATACAGATGCACCTGAGATGTATTGATGTTGAATCTGAGCCATAGATTGCGGATGCTGGAGCAGATTAAGGTTTTAATTGCTAGTGCCCTCTGATGATGATATCTTAGTTATTACTGGTCTGAACTTCACCAAACTTGCATGGAGATGCGTCTTATGTATACTGATGCACCTGACAGGCTTGAATGCTGAATCTGAGCCATAGGTTTCGGATGCTGGATGAGGTTCAGTTTTTTTGGAACAGGTCACATGTTTTATAGATGATAGCTTGCATAGTTGATTTAACTGTATTATAAATGAAACGCAGATGTTGCTTCAGATGCAGAGCCTGATCTCCATTATCAAGGATGCTAAAGAAATCTCCTACCTCACTCAAACCTGCTCGATAGATAGATGTGTTTGTTGATAAATGATATAACATGATTCCTATGATATAGTATTGTATAGTATGAAACAATATTGTTTAATATGATACAATATGATATCATATGTAATATTATAAAAAGTAATATGATACGATATAATATTATATCAATTTTTTGATATTTTATGTTATGATATTGTAATATGATATCGTTATGTATCGTATTGTATATTATGATAAAATATTGTATAATATTATATTGTATTATTAATTTATTATTTTATCACATGATACTATTACATAAGATATTGCAAAATATAATACTGTATCCTATGATACAATATTGTATATTCTAAAATATTGTATCATACGATATTGTATAATATGATATTAGTTTCTATAATATAGAATTATATCACATGAAATTGTATAATATGATACTGTAATATTATATAATATTGTATCATACGATATTGTATAATATGACATTGGTTTATAATATGATATATTATCACATCACATGAAATTGTATTGTATTATATTGTAAAAGATATTATTCTATCATATGATACAATATGTATTATATAATGTTGTATAATATATTTTACTTTATCACATAATATTGTATCATTTGATATGATACAATATCATATTATGTTTCAAAAATGATACAGTATCATACAATATCATACTATATTATACAATATAATATCATATGTTTCACTGTTATGATGTATTATGTAATATGATATTGTAATATAATACTATATTGTTTTATATATTATGATATTGTATTATGTGATCAAATACAATAACGTATAACACAATACAATGTCATATCATACGTTACAATATCATATCTCATCATTGTTTATTATGGTATTTTATTGTATCATATGATATATGTTGTAAATATGATTTTATGCAATATTTAATTTTATATTATTGTATAGATTAACTTATGAACATATGATTATCATACAATTTTTTAACAGATGATATACAATATTGTCTCAAAACAGAATCCATGAATATCCAAGATCATAAAGTATGATTTTCATTTAATATGATAAAGGTGGTCTCATAAAGGTGAATTCTCATAAAGGTGATGTCTCGTCTCGGTGAGCTTTGTAATCTGTGATTACCTATGTTTAATAGAATGTGTATTTTTTTTTATCACAAATTGTAATCGTTTTACAGTGACCAGCTCTCATAAGTTACCGATATGACATTGATGTACCACAGAAACAGATAATTCTTAATATGTTTTTGCTGTTTAGCTTAACCCCCCCCCCCTCCCCCAGAAAAAAAAGCCCGCAGAACGAAACACTCCCAAATACAAAAAAAAAGAAAAAAAAAACAACAACAAAAAAAACCAAACAAAACCAAACAAAAAATAAGCCCATTAAACGGCTAACATAAATAGTGAGTAACGGTACTAACATTTTAACATATATATTATACATTATGTACATTACAATGAATAAAACATAAACATTTTGGAAAGAATAAATGTCTTTTAACTTTGAACTATAACATGTAGTTTCAACATATCAATGATATATATATATATATATATATATATATATATATATATATATATATATATATTACAGATCCTCCTTTTGTAAAAACGTTGTCTCAACAAGACATTATAGAAGGAAGAGACCTATCAGTCACTTGTCAGGCCACCCCAGGGAATCCTAGCGCTACCACATTCTACTGGACCAAGGTAGACAACCCAGGATTTACACAAAATAGAACCACTCTACAGTTGTCTAACATACAGAGAACCAGTTCTGGTACCTACAAATGTACTGCAGTAAACAGCTACAGTAATGGAGAAAAGGGAAGACACAGTCAGTCAGTGATCGTTAATGTATTTTGTAAGGCTTCTTTCATATCTTAAAATCATTTTAAAGAAATATTGACGTTTAACATGTACATGTATGAAAAATTTATTTCATTTGGTAATAAAGAGACAAATTTAGTACACTACAGTAAAAAAAAAAATTCGGAAAAGGAAAAAGACATGGCAGAATTTTATTTTCTGAAAAATCAAACGGGTAAAAGTGATATTACGTACTTTGATATTCCGTTTTCTAAGAATAAGAAAGTAACAAATGGTCTGTTGAACTAAACACGGCCATTAGATCCACTCAGGTATATAGAGTGATACTTCTTTCAAAGGATTTTAGAATCAATTTGAATTAATCTTATGTTATTTTAGATCAACCTGCCATAGAGAACAGATCATTACAAATAGTAAATGAGAGTGAAACAGTGATATTAACTCGAAATATCTCCAGTAACCCATTGTCAAATGTATCCTGGTATAGTAAGACGGAGCTGTTGAAAACCCAGACCTCAGTGACAACCACTTCTTTCTTCATAAAAAGAGCCACGTGTAGTGATACACAAAACTTTACTCTTGTGGTCAGTAATGGAGTAGGAAGCAAGGCGACAGCTGTGGTGGAGTTAATCGTTAACTGTAAGTTATCAACATATTTTAGCAATGGTTGCTTTTTTTCAGCTGAATATCTAAACTTTGTCAAAGAAACGGATTATTTTCTTACATAAATTAAAACCAAGTCTAGTCCGCATTGTCGTTTAATTTCAATATACTATTTGTTAATGTGCAGATCATGAAAATTGCCCATCATAGTAAATTATTATTATTTATTTTCTTATCGTAACGACATAGTTTAGTTCTAAATATAAGACATTTTTTTTTTATATAAAAAACATCCGTTTTCGTTTTGCCTGGCTTCTATTTCGCCATTTTCCTAGTTGTAAAGTAAATATCGAATATGTAAAATAAACTAAACAGCATCTTTATTTGTAACAATAATTTAGATACAAGTACATTATGAAAGTGATATTAATATATTATTTTGAAAGTGAAGAGGTGAAATCCTAATATGTAATATAGCTTGGAATCGGAATACATTATTTACATTCACTAAAATAATTTTCAAAAATATTGATTGCGTTTGAAATTTGTCATTGATTTACAATTTTCATTACCATGTATATGTTGGTAAACTTTTTCCACACACCATCAGATTTGGTGCTGAGCGAAGCAAGGCACTAAATCAAATGGCGAAGAAAACATTTAACAACATACTTAGTACATGTTTCACAAAAGAAATTACTCTTTTATATTTAAATTTATAAGTTATAGTTTATCAAATCAAGGTAAGTATGATGATTTAAATGTAATTAGTTCAGTCCACCCTGGCAGGGTGATAATTTGTGCCCTGGGGCAGGTTACCTGTATTAGACAGGGAAAGTTTGAGTAGAATTCAAACTAAACAATAAATTACACATTTACCCTTCTATTCATGAAAAAAAGCAAGCGAAGTACAAAATGTCTTTCCAACTGGATTTAAGCCAGGAACTAAAAAGTCTTTTTGATATTAGTGATGATTTATTTTCGGATGTGCCAGAAACTTATTCCAAACGATTTTCTGAAATTATTTCGGGAGCTGGCTTGGAAAAACAAAGAATTCAGAGAATTCCTAAAAAAAAACAAGACACAATAACCAATTTGCAGTAAATGTATGGCTGGCTTCGGCATACAACAGAAATAGGAGTGTCGGTGTTCACTTGGAAGATACATAACCGTCTCCTTAAGTTTTGTGGCAGTGACCAAGGACGAACTGCACTTTTTGTTGTGCAGATTTGTTAATGAAGCACGGAGGCAAGATGGTAAGTATATTCACCTTTTTCTTAGCAGTATTTTGTATTTTGTAATGCAGCTGTAGTGACAGATATGAGAGAGAGAGAGAAATAGAGAGAGAGAGAGAGAGAGGGAGAGAGAGAGAGAGGGAGAGAGAGATGAGAGAGAAGAAACTGAGAGAGAGAGAGGGGACAATTTAAAATTTATTTAAGGATCCAAATACGCCATTAAAACGATCTACAATATTGTGGCAGGGATCCAGAGACATATCAGGGAGGAATGTAGACATCACGAGATAAATTTGTTCAACTACATCGCATGTTAAAGTTTTAGGGGAACCTTGGATGCTGTAATGAAAGAGAGAGTGCCAGAAGGCATGGGTGTTGTTAAATATACAGAGAACCTGACAAACAATGATGAAAATAAACTTCGGGAAAAAGGCGTTATCATTAAGAAAACTTCAAATGGTTTAAGCTATGGTGTGTTCTTCTATAACTCAAAAGTATTTGGGTTGCGCGGTTTGAGTGAGCACAAAGACCTTAAGGCCGAACAATTTATTGTTTCAAATGGTCAAATTGTTTTCCAGGAATTTGTTTCTAAAACTGTTAAAGGTGCCTGAAAGATCAAAAATGTTCACCTAAAACAATAACTCAGTACAGTTGTCCCATAAATCCCTGTATATTTTGCTGTATATCTTATCTGCTGCTACCTTGCATGCATACCAAATAAAGGCCCCTTTCATAGACGACCTCTTCCTCCCGGAAAAGAAAATATTGTAAAATTTTCTTCCCAGGTTAGTTTTTGGTGTCAATACCTTTGGTAAGTATATGCAATCAATGTTTGATGGTGCTGGGATAGACAAAAAAGTTGTCAATCACTCTGGTAGAGTATATTGCTGCTCCACTTTGTATAATGCTGGGTTTGAGGAGCATGAGGTCATGAAACGTAGTGGTCATAGAAGTTCTGCTGTCAGAACTTACAAAAGAGCATCTGAGTAGAAAGAAAGAGAAATTTCAGATGCTTTGCAACCTTCTGCCCCTAAAACCCAGTGTGTAAAAAGTGAACGAGCACCATCCATTGCTATCATCATCGAGTGCAGATTCTACTAAGGGTGAGCAGTGCAACAATGTATTAAGGTTGACCATTCCAGCTTGTATAAACAAAATCATAATTAACAAGGATGGAAAAACATAACATTGTCCTTTTAATTATTGAAAAATGATAAAAACTGACACTGTTCTAAAAAAATTTAAATAAATATATATTTTTTTCAGATGTTGTTTTATTCATATTCTCAGTACAAATGTTGTGAAGTCGAGACTTGCTTTGAAGGTTTAATAATGATTAAACCAATAACTCTCAATAACTGGTTTAATCATTGTGAACACAATGGATGACCACTGTACATGTACCATGAAGCTTGGACTTGGACTTGGAAGTGTGTACCAATTCATTTGGTATCAAGAAAAATCTATTGTTCGAGGTGTGAAACATGTACTAAGTATGAGTTGTATATGTATATTGTATATTACTTTGTACTGATGGTATCTCAAATACGTCGTTATCATATATACTTCATATTTTAATATTGTCCCCTAGAACGTTAGTTTTAATATTGTATATACCTCGGTAACATATTAAAACGACTTTGGTTTTTTTTTTATGTTTCTTTCATAGGCAAACCGATACCAGATAAGACAAATATTACACTAGGAGTTACTTTCACAACGGGAATTGAATTTTCAATCAAGATAATTGCATATCCAGAGCCTTCATATGAATTAGTGTACGAAAACGGAACAAGAAACAATCAAATGATGAATTATATCACACAGAATGCAGTGAATAATTTCACTGTTAATTTCAGGCAATCAGTTGTTGACCAAAAAAGTTTTGGTCTTTATTATCTAACAATGCGCAATGTTTTTGGAGAATCAACAGTTACTGTGAATGTGATCGAACAAAGTAAGTGACTAGATATTTCAAGCCTTAACGAAAAACTTAACTTAAACGAAAAACATGTATATCCAATTCAAAATTGTATTCTAGTTATCATAACAAAATGTGTCAGTTGTTATAAATAATATATTCTGGAATTCTGGTATACTGATGTGGAACAAATTAAATGCCGTATTTGACATATGAGAGGGAAATGATTAAAACAAAAATTTTAAATTCTTTTTGTGCAATAAAAATCAATTAATTCTTATTTGAGGAACAGGAAGACCAGAAACACCCAGGAGCATTGCAGTGGTATGTGAGATAACACAAGCCAGCGTACAATGGATATCTTCTTTCAATGGCGGCGATCAACAGTACTTTACTGTTGTTATTTTGAATGGTCAAGATGGAACTAATATCTCTTATCGTTTTCACGACAATGGTGAAAATGAACTTCATACTGCACACATAAGCAATCTTCGTACATCAGTGACGTACTGGTTTGTTGTGTCTGCAAAAAACAGTTATGGATCTAGTCTCTCAGAAATAACCAGATGCAAGACACTACAAGGTTAAATTTAAGTACATGTGTAGATGTATAATACCTCTCTGTTTTATCTTATATAAATAATTTCTCTTGAAAGTATATTATGTAACACTTATTGCTTTTTTGTGGGTCAATACAATGATTAAGCTACAAAAAAGTACGGTATTCGTCAAGCCCGAATAGCGAATTGAGTTTTGTACTTCGAAAGTAGTTTCATGTATATCATAGTTTTAAACGGAAGAATAATTTTTGTTTTTATTGCATGAATCAGGAACAAACTGATATAGACAGAACAAATTGAGCAGAACACGATGCAAATCACACATTTTCTTTGGGTGACATAATTGATAATAACCAATCGTAACATGTTGGGGATCCCCCGACATCATTTTAGTCCAATGTAGAAAAAAGGATGTTTTATTCAATTCAAAACTAATGTGTGAGGTTAATTTTAAACATTTATTATGTTTTTAGGTCAATACGATTAGTACCCGAGAAAAACATCATTGTAATTTGAGGCTAGATAAATCTTTAATCCACCTTCCCCCAGCAATAGTTGTTTAATTAATGGTTCAGAAACAAATTGAAAGAGACATATCACAATCAGTGTTATATCACCCTGTAGTTCGTTAACGTCTGGTTAAGTCACTGACAAACAATAAAAAAACGCGAAGATTCATCGGACGACAGAAATGATAAAAACTAATCGTCGCAATGTGGGGAAAAATCAAATGATATATTCATATCATACAAATAGGTAGCGTGCAGGTGAACATTTTCGAGCATGGATTTAATCAAAGAGCAAGAGAGCAAGGATTTAATCAAATAATAAAACATTTTATTTTATCTAGTGTTCGAAATAATTAAATAAGAGAGCTGGATATTATTAATCAAGCATATATATTTATTCATATTTTGTAGATGTTTATCTCCTTATTTAAAAAGAAATTCGGGCTATTTAAAAGAAAAAAACCCAGTTTTTTTGTCGCGTCAAATGTCATAAATGAAGATTAATTGTAAAAACATAAATTTAAAACCGAAAAACGTTATGATAAATAAGAGTTAAAGAAAAATGAATATACTCTTAAATTGTCATTGGACATAACTGATTGCAGTGAACTATTCACAAAAGTTAAAATTTTACGATTCAATATATTTTTTAGCGTTGTTTTGTATCTTCAGATATGTTAACTTGTCCGTAAAAAATCCTTCTCTAAATATTGAATAAATGTCACAAAACTTTTTTCAGTAAAACCGTTTCATATAACTACAAAAGTAAATTTAATGGAATCTTGATTTTTATCACAGAGAAAGCAAGCTCTAAAACAGGAATGGTTGCCGGAAGTGTTGGAGGGGCTCTGGTGTTGATCACAATCGTACTGATTCTTGGGATTGTTCTTCACAGACGCTACACATGTATTTGTAAAATAGGTAATCATTCAACCATTCTTTCGAGTTTTCATGAGCAATTTTACTTCGCAAACAACAATTTAAAGACTTGTATACGATTTGGAAATTATAAAAATTCTTAATACAAATCCTTAAGACATTCATTCCTATAAAAAATACCAAAAATGCCGATTTTACAACGTTTACTAAATAAAACACATTTAGAATTGCAGAGCTCGTTGCACATTGTCTTTGACTCAGTACACGTTCAGATAATAACGTTTTAGAATGGGGTTTAATTTTCTCAATTGTATTTTTTTGTAAAGAATAGTTTGATTTGTGCAATACATGCTAGTCCAATATTTTTATGAATAATTCAACGGTGTCACTAATTGGATTGGATTTCTTTAATAAATGATTATATTTTTTTTTCATAAACATCTTGAAGTACAAGCATTTAAAAAAGTATAAATAAAAATAATATTCATTGATATTTTCAGTAGAAATGCTTCTGAAATGAAAACAAATGTTACTATTGATTTATTTCTTTTTAGCATTTGAGAAAAAAGATAGGTAAGGTTTTAAGTGTTTATTATTATGAGTATTTGAACATTCGGATATACGAGTATTTTTTTTTATTTTTGAAAAAAATATTCTAAATTTTGCTTGAGTATTAATAAAAATTGCTGATAAATAGAATCTGAAATTAATAAAATAAAATATGATACTTGAGCTTAGATATCTGGCAGATCATTTTTGTGCTTCTATTGGCATATAAACTTTCTGCTTGTGGGTCATTTGTTTAATATCTTTTTTTTCTTATAAGATTAAGAATAAAAACTCGGTAAAGTTATATACGGTGAAGTATAATAAAATCCTACGGGTAATAAGTATACGTTTAAAAACGCGGAATTTGTATTTTTCAACAATGAAGAGTTTATTATATATTAAATTCAGAAATACAACAGTTGAAACAAACAAAGATGCATCTAACTATTCAACCATACAAGGTAAAGACAAGCTCTAAATGTTCAATTTCAGGGGTTTTTTTTCAATAAAACTAATGCTTCAAATGTCATGTACGCTTTAATTTTCTAATGAAAAAAAACTGCACATAAGGACATGCAATATTAAGATTCATTATCGTGAACTAATATTATTTCCAAAACGCAACACAAAATTAACTATAGATACTTTATAATACTTCTCTAGTTATCTTAAGATAAATGCAGATATTGTCAATGTAAAATGCTCCATTAAAACGATTCTTGAAAGTCCTTTCGTTTAATTTCAGAACAACAAGAACATACAGAAAGGTGTGTTCATTTGTATATTTTAAAGTTATATTGTAAGTTTTAAACGAAAATGCTTAATTTGTCAATGCATTGCTTTGGCTAATGTTGGTTACTTTTATTACTTTGAAAACTGACAAATTTTTGAATATGCTTATTTTCCTTTTGCTGTGCTGTGTATCAACCTCGAATGATAAAACGCCGCTTAATGATAGAAATATCATTAAGCGTTGCAATTGCAACCGTTAATGCTTTAAATTCTTGCATTAACAGTTGACAATATCAGCCACTAATGATAAATCACCGCCTAATGATACAAGCAAAAAGCTACAAGGCCAACCCCTAATGATACAAATATTTTTATCATTAAGCGTTGCAATCGCACTCTTAATGATATAATAACAAACACAAATGTGAAACTTACGCCATTGAAAAAAAATATCCAGGAAAGAAAGATGGATGGCAGGACAATTTTTCATACAGAAGGAAGATTTTATCATAACATATTATCCAATACAATGTCGTATCATACCGAACATTGCCATAATGTAACCTATTACACATAAAAGTATTAAATCATGATACAGTATCATATAATTAGTATGATACAATATTATAATATATGATATAAAAATAAGATTTTGGGATACATATCATACATATACAATATTGCATCATATAATACATTACTATATCATATTTTATATTAGTATACAATATTGTATTATATAATATAATAACATTTCATATTCTACAATATTGTATCACATGATTCAATGCAATATCATATCATATTCTACAATATTGTTCCATATGATATAATGCATTAGGGGTGTTATTTTTCTTCTTTAGGGCCACTAGATCAAATTCAGTTAAGAAGGAGCAGGATTATTTATAACTTAATTACTCAATAAATATTTGTTATTTTTCAAAGTTAAAAACACAAGAATGTCCTTCGCAAAATATACTAATTTCATTGACACTTTTTTACCTTGTTTTACTGAAATTGTTAATGTTTTGACAAAATAAGTTTTTTCCTGTTTAAAAAAATGATTATACTGACTTTAAAGTCATATTTGATAAAATTTCAATAAATAGTAATATACTTAAAATCAGTTAGAACATTGCCTTTGAACTATGATACATGTAAGTCTAAAAGACTCATTAAAACACATACTTTAAAATTACCGTTTAAGACTCTTAAATTCATACAAATGCAAACTAAATCAATGTACTGAAGTACTGAAAGCCGGGCTCTTTTGGTGTGTCTAAATGCATATTGTGTAGTAAAGACTGAAAATCTCTCTCTCTCTCTCTCTCTCTCTCTCTCTCTCTCTCTCTCTCTCATGCTTTTAATGTCGGCAAAGCATCAGAGAGCGACCAAATTTTGTAAGCGGCTATAGACAAAAAATATGTCTGTCTAGTAGAAGTTAAAAAGTTCAACAGTTGCTGTCTTGAATTTTGCAACAAGCATTATATATTCAATCCCCGTTTCTTCATCGCGCAGCAAAGTAGTTATGGAAATTCATGCGCATTGTATGTGTCCAAAATGCATAGCAATGTTTTAGAAACACGTTATTAATAAGAAAACTGAAAAAGATAGACAATTCATTCGAAATTTAAAAAAAAAGAAACAAAATGCCAACACTTTTGACAAAAGGTGGCTCTTTGTGTAACTATTTGGTATAGCGGAAGCTTTACCTTGACGCTGTTTGGTTTTTTGTTTATTTGTGCTATTTATAGTAACATTGGCGATTTGCCTGCCAATAGCCAGGACTCTGCTTTCAGCAGAGCCCGGCTAAAAATCAATTTATTATTGCAAGGGTGTGCACTATATATTCACAACTTCTTTCTTACCATTTAGTGAGGGATACTGTAATAAGCAGTGCACCTATCCTCTTTTTAGAATTTTTAAAATGTTTCTCTGCCACGAGCAAATAAAATAAATCCAGATTCCTGCAGTTTCTCTAAAAAAGTATTTTTGACAATGACTACTTAAGAGCCGTTAAAGGACAGGTGACACAAAATCATTTTCTTCTAAAAACATTTTCTTTGATAATTATAAATCAGTTTATAACAATTTTTCCATTTGACTAGCATCAGATAAGAACACACAGCTCAATTAAGTGTGCTGAAAATCCCAGCTGCAACAGATCTCCGAGTTTTGCCGATCTTTAATGAGATAAGAAACCCCTGTGCGTTTTTCGTTAAAGATGAAATAGTCAGCTATCGGCTACATAGTAAACAGAGCAATGGACAATGATTTATTTACACGTACAGGATAGTGTATTTGTGTTGCAAATGATGGTTTCGAAATAAAGCATTATCAGATTAAAGTGAATTTATTAAAAGCATATTTTATTGAAAAGTTTAGTGTATGAACCCTCTCCTGAAAACAAAGTATTAAGATTATAGAATGTACAATATTACATGTTGTATTATTGGATAATGGAGTTTTTGTTTTTTTTTAAATTTCGTGTGCATAAGATAGTGGTAATAGAAATTGAAAAACGTAATTAAATTAGAATGAATCTGAAGATTCTGTGATTGATAATCATTTATAGCAGATTTTCATCCTGTCAGCCAGACAGGCAACCACTTGTTCAGATTGTCAGTATTCAGTAAAGTTTGAAATATATTGTTTGAATATGCATACTAATCCAATCTTGCAGATCCAAAACATTGATTTGAATAAGTTGATATTAATCTAAATATTTTTTTTCTTAAAAAAAAAATCAACTGGGAGCACGATAAGATACTTTAATCTGTAATTTTTACACTTTAATCTGTAAAATTCACAGTTTAATCTGTAAATTTTACACTTTAATCTGTAAAATTCACACTTTAAAGTGTAAAATTCACACTTTAATCTGTAAATTTTACACTTTAATCTGTAAATTTCACAATTCAATCTGTAAATTTTACACATGTATCTGTAAAAATCACACATTAACCTGTAAAATACTATGTCAACACTACATAGCTGTTTTAATTAAATGTACGACGTTTCTTTGATCTTGCTTTAATAACAAACATTGGAATCGAGAAATGAATCTTATTAACAGTATTCAATTTTTTCAAAAACTGAAACAGTTATAATTAAATTCTCTTAGACAAAATGTATCATTGTCACATGGCCAAAAAATGTTCATCGCTAAGGGCTTTTTATAATGCAAGCCGTTTCCCTCGTCTCTTTCAATCAGATTAAAATTTTCACAAAAACTGAAAAAAATGATAATTTAATGGGCTAAAAACTAGCGATCACCACTAATTTATCTGACGGCCAGCCGGCCACCACATAACTATATGGTGGCCACAACATAAAATGTAGAATTATCTGTAACAATGTTTGGGGTTTTGAATTTTGTTCACTTTTATGCAAATACACAGTCTTCAAGCCTGCTAAATGTATACAAGACTTTTACTAGTTTAAAGCATCAATTTTATTCATACTGTACAATTTTATTTAATCAAGCTTTTGTAGTACGTACACTACTCAAAGTACTGAACGTACTTATGCTAAATCCAGGTTTAGACAGAATGAAACATAATGTATATTTTTTGAATTATCTATTTGTTATTTTTATTGTAAAATCATCATAAAAAAGTGTGGAAAAAAGCCGAGGCATAAAACCACTTATATCTATTTGAAAAATCCACGTTTTTTTTTTTAAAAATATCACTGTGTTATGATGTCACTGTATTTAAGACAAAGTTTGAAATATTTACTAATTAAAATATTTCAGTGCATAATACTTCGATCAAATCATCGGAAATGATAAATACTTTCCAATGTATGTGAATATATGAGCTAATTTTACAGGATAGTGTGTACATTTAACACTTTTAAGTGTAAAATTTACAGATAAAAGTGTATATTTTACACTTTAAAGTGTGAATTTTACAGATTAAAGTGTAAAATTTACAGATTTAAGTGTGAATTTTACACTTTAAAGTGTAAAATTTACAGATTAAAGTGTACAATTTACAGATTAAAGTGTGAATTTTACAGATTAAAGTGTAAAATTTACAGATTAAAGTGTGAAATATAAAGATTAAAGTGTGAATTTTACACTTTAATCTGTAAATTTTACACTTAAATCTGTAAAATTCACACATTAATCTGTGAATTTTACACTTTAAAGTGTAAATTTTACAGATTAATGTGTGAATTTTACAGATTTAAGTGTAACAATTACAGATCAAAGTGTGATTTTACACGTTAAAGTGTGAATTTTACAGATTAAAGTGTAACATTTAAAGATTAAAGTGTGAATTTTACACTTTTAAGTGCGAATTTTACAGATTAAAGTGTAAACTTTACAGATTAAAGTGTGAATTTTACACTTTAAAGTGTAAATTTTACAGATTAATGTGTGAATTTTACAGATTTAAGTGTAGAATTTACAGATTAAGCTGTGAATTTTACACTTTAAAGTGTGAATTTTACAGGTTAAAGTGTGAATTTTACAGATTAAACTGTGAATTTTACAGATTAAAGTGTAAATTTTAAAGATTAATGTGTGAATTTTAAAGATTAAAGTGAGAATTTACAGATTGAAGTGTGAATTTTACACTTTAATGTGTGAATTTTACAAATTAAAGTGTGAATTTTACACTTTAAAGTGTAAATTTCACAAATTAATGTGTAAATTTTACAGATTAAAGTGTAAAATTTACAGATTAAAGTGTGAAATTTACACTTTAAAGTGTGAATTTTACAGATTAAAGTGTGAATTTTACAGATTAAAGTGTGAATTTTACAGATTAAAGTGTGAATTTTACAGATTTAAGTGTAAAATTTACATGTAAATTTTACAGATTAAAAGTGTGGATTTTACACTTTAAAGTGTAAATTTTACAAATTAAAGTGTGAATTTAACACTTTAAAGTGTAAATTTCACAAATTAATGTGTAAATTTTACAGATTAAAGTGTAAAATTTACAGATTAAAGTGTGAAATTTACACTTTAAAGTGTGAATTTTACAGATTAAAGTGTGAATTTTACAGATTAAAGTGTGAATTTTACAGATTTAAGTGTAAAATTTACATGTAAATTTTACAAATAAAAGTGTGGATTTTACACTTTAAAGTGTAAATTTTACACTTTAAAGTGTAAATTTTACAGATTGAAGTGTGAATTTTACAAATTGAAGTGTAAAATTTACAGATTAAAGTGTAAATTTTACACTTTATAGTGTGAATTTTACAGATTAAAGTGTAAATTTTAAAGATTAAAGTGTAAAATTTACACTTTAAAGTGTAGAAAATTAAAAAAAATGTGAAGTGTATATGTGGCACTTATACGCTTCCGTATGTAATAGAATGATATACATAATTCTTTTATTTAGCTGTGTACTTTCGTGTTCTTGCCAGTGCTTTGTGAACTTAGGTATGCAATGTGGTCCACGCGTATCTTGTTTTTATTTTCGGAATCAATGTCAAAGGGTTTGATGCACTTTCAGAATAGAAGATATAGTCTGCTATATTTAATCTTCAAAACTTTAATTTTTATGCGAACTGATAAATATTTTTTTCGGCACAAAATTGATTTTTCAAAGACATTTTATATTAGAAACCAAACCTTTTTCAACAGCTTTTACTATTTTTCAAACACCACAATATCACGAAATTAGTAGATCAGGGGTCACATCGCTTACCTGAGCAACACTTTACATAAATGTCACACATTGGCCCCCGCTGTGCCCCCATCCTATCCCTGGGTGGTCAAGGTTTGAACAAACTAGAATCACAACTACAGAGATGTTTACACATAAGTTTCAACCGTTTCTTGGTAAACAGATTTTCACGATATACTATTATGAAACAGATTGACCTCCCCCACAGCTGTGGCCCAACCTACCCCCATGGTCTTGATATGACCTAATGTCAATACAAAAATGCATGTAAAGTTTCATTATTTCCTATTTATCTCCCTTAAAATAGGGCGTAATCCTTCTTTCGTACACATTGAATTTCCTTGGCCCAAAGGTGATCTGTGCCAAGTTTGTAGAAATTGACCTAGTGATTCTATAGAAGACGTAAATTCGAACAGTTTACAACGACGATGACTACGACAAAAAGAAGAAATTTTTTTATCAGAAAAACTCACTTGAGCTTTCGGCTCAGGTGATATATAAAATTTTATAACCTTAGATATGTGTTTCCTTTGTTTCTTTATGTTATCTTAACTTTTTGTGTAATCTATCACTTTTTTGTATTAGGTCAAATTCCAGTCACGAAGTTTGGTAGACTATAAATGGAAAATAAAGTGCAAATATGTTATTTTTCATGGTCAATTACTTACGGATAAATGAGTTCAAAACAAATTTCTTCTTGGTATTCTTTTAATAAGTTTGTTTCAGATACAATCGTTCAATATGAGATATATACAAAATACACATCGTATGAATTCAAGAAAGATCTTCCTTGAAGACTTTGCTTCTGAAATTGTTCTTACAATATCTATTTACCGTATATAGAGAGCATATGCTGCAGCCAAAAATGCAGGTGTAAAGAAGAATAATGACCCCCGTAGAATTATTTTCGGGGTTATAATAATGATCCCCCCCCCCTCTTTACTGTAGAATAATTGGATTTTTCTGAAGAAAAAAAAACCAGGAGTTATTTTTCTTCATGTTTAACATGAAGAGATTTGAAACCCGCGTAAACAAGACTAGAAATGGGTTACACCGTATCCAAGATATCTGATTTTGAATTACTTGGATTTTTACTCAGTTCAGCTGATTTTGAAGTTATAAACACCGAACTCGTAAAGAAATCGCTGTATATAGGTTTTCAAATCTGTAGCAAAAACACACAAACACACTTTCATTTCCACAAATTGATTGTAAACAGTTACGTCTCTTCTCTCGTCGACATATGGCGGGAATAACGCTGCATTTGTGTATAAATCGGCTGAACTGTACTTGACACTTTACAAGAATAATATTAAACAACATTTTATATACCTTTATTATTTAAGAACGATTTTCGGTCAACAAAATTTATGCACAGCTTGCTAAACATTTATAAATTATATTATTGCGATTTTACACTTGCATCGGCAAATTTTCAAATCTATATGTATTCATTTAGCTCATTTGAACATTGCCTTTTTATTTAACTTTTCACAACAATATTGTGATGAATGGTGGGCCATTGTCTCCCTTTTCTTTAAATTGTACATCAAACGAATTACAGGGCAGTGCAGGGGATCTATAGGGCTATTATTTTCAGGTCTCAAATTTGGGTTGTATGGATACCACTATGTAATTTCGAGGGGTTTATATCTCTCTTGGTTTTGATCACAAGAGGCATTTGAATTTCTTATCCAGGCGATCTTTACTGCTTCCGAAGTTGTCAATGCTCCTACGTATTATTGATGCCTTAATCATCTTGATATTGATTAAAGTATGCCGATGATAAAGTATAATATGTTTTCTGATCGAGTACTCTCAGTACTTTGATAATTTGCATTATTGGCCGTAAGCCTCAACTGGATTAATGGCTGCTGTTAGCGGCTGCTAACTTCAGCATGGTTATAATGCCTAACAATGGAGTAACCTTTTCATATTTTTGGTTTCATCATTTATTCTTGGTGATGCAATTTCATATGACATAGTTTGTAGAAGGGGAAAATCCGCCAATGCAAGTATAATTCATGAACAATATCGAGTCTACTCTTTCATCGCCGATAAATAGAATTTTGTTTTATAGTGTCTTGTATTTCGTAATATTTCTAATATGCTGTCGCTCGTAATAATGAGATACATGTAAATGTAACTCGTTAAGATGACAACCACACCGGTACCCCGATACAATACGTCAGTGTCTTGTTATAAGAAAGGATTTTTTTCTAAGATATACCCCCTTCTCTCCGGTACTTTCTGTAAACTGAAGTAAAAAATTACAATACTTGTTTCACAAATAATAGAAAATTATACTGAAAACACACATGTAGAGTGTGCTCATTTTTATCGTAATGACACTTATTCACTATGAACAATTTATTTATGCTGAAAGCGAATTATGAGAGAGAGAGAGAGAGAGAGAGAGAGAGAGAGAGAGAGAGAGAGAGAGAGAGAGAGAGAGAGAGAGAGAGAAACCGGTATATTGAATCAATGTAAACTAAAACATGGTATGTGCCTTGTTAACAAGTAAAGAATTGTGAGCTCTGTAATTCGCTTATAACTCTACGACTGGCACTCAAATTTTAGTTTATCACTAGCAATCTTTTCTAAAGCATTGTAATCAATAAAAATTAAAACAAAATATTAAAGGTGAGTGTCATTAGCCAGTATTTGCATGGTACAATATTATTAGATAAATGCTTTATGATGACTGTCAACATCTAGTACTTTCTGGTCGCAATATAATTGAATATGTATACAAATGAATATCTAAATAAGACAAAAAATTTAATTTTTAGATAATTACTTTAGCCATGAATTGACTTTATCGATTGCCAACTGACTGTCAGACTAATACGAGTAAAATTTAACTATGTATTACAAAGTTAGTCAGTTGATATAATTAATATCAAATTAAAGGTCTTGGGGACAATATTTTACATCTGAATATGACACTCATTTCTACTGTTATTTTGGAAATTAAAGCAAATTTGATATTCCGTAGCATAGATCGCTATTTCGTAACTTTTCCCAGCATTTTTAGATTAAGAGGTTTAACACATACATATTGGGTTTAAATATATCACTGATGCTATCATTTAACGGATAACATTTTTTATATCTCTAATCATTCTCTTAAGTTTAAAAATGCTTTTTTGAAAACCAGGGTGCATTAAATAAAAACAATTGCTTTACCTAACTCTACGTAAAGATGTTCTACTATTTAAATTATTGTTTTAAGGAATTACTGTGCAAATATTTTTTCAATATTAATATTTCGATCAGACTAACGCATATGAATGACATTCATGTATCATTGTAATTGTTTTAAAAGAAATTTATCCATAATTGATAATTCTCAAAATAGACCATTACTGCATATAGCATTATTCCTCGCATATTTATGAAATAATTAACCTCTATCTGCTCGAAATTGAACCACCTGAGCCCTTCATCTTAGTACAGTAAAACATCACATAACAAATAGGTATGTTGCACTCTGCCACTTTTGTGACTTTATTGTTTAACCAAATTTGGTTTGAAATAATCAAGAAAATGACAATAGATGATTATATAACAATAATTAATAAGTTCATAAAATTAATCATAAAATTATGAATATTTCATTCTTTATGCCATAATATTTTACAACTAAAATAATTCATAACTCCCATTACTGATGTAATCAATGATGTGATTGAATAGATCATTTTTGCAAAACATAATCCTACTGGTCTGAAAGCGCCATAGAATTTTATGTTCAATATCTCTTTACTTAAGATTTTAGTTTAAGTCAAAAGAGGACGCATAAACACGTTGATGTAGTCATGTACAGTACCATCATAATGCATTATTATTAGGTAGGGAGGAGTTCTATAAATGATAAAAAATGAGATTTTCATTGAGTTTATAAGTGTTTATAACGTTTACCTTTATTTTATTATAACCACCACAGACATTAAAGACATTCACAACAAGTGGGACGTCCATTACAAATCAGTGTTCTATATTTAGATATATCATTATATCATTAAGAGTGAAATTGCAACGCTTAATGATAAAAATGTTTGTATCATTAGGGTTTGATCTTGTAGCTTTTTGCTTGTTTCATTAAGCATTAGGTCTGCTTTGCATTCGCGACGCTTAATGATAAAACTGTATCATTAGGCGGCGATTTATCATTAGCGGTTGATATTATCAACTGGTAATGCAAGAATTTATAGCATTAGCGGTTGCAATACACCGATCCATTTTGCATCGATAAGCTCCGCCCACCTTAGTTACGTCATAGCGACGCTTCCGGGTCGAACATTCTGATATTTGTATCATTAAGCGGCGTTTTATCATAAGAGGTTGATACAGTGCTGTATTTCCGACTACTGCCATTTTAGTTTTTGATCTTTGATTTTAAAGAGTTACATAAGTTCAAAACTCTTGTTAACTGTGCTGTTTAAAGACCTTTATTTGACCGTTTAAAATTTTGGATTTTATTGATGTACATTGATAAATAAACATAGAAAAATATTAATATGCAGTTAGCATTTAAATATATGATTTTTTTTTGTACAAATCAATAAAATATGTCAATTAAAGTGTTTCTCCCGAGAATAAACAGCAAGTGAAATTAATTTAACAAAATGATACAGGTTTTTTTTTGTTTGATTTTGTTTTACGATATTAATGGATTTAATGATCATTGCATTTTTTTATAAATGTAAATTGCAGGAACATGTATGACGCGTTAACATCAACTGAAAATGCAAACCAATACGAATATATTTTGAAGAAAGGTAGAGCAAACTAAGAACTAATGTACAGTTTATTTTAATAATTTGAATTGAATTCAATTTTTTCATTTTTCTTTCATTGTATATGTAACTATTCAATTGTTTATACGGAAGCTTTTTTTTTTCTTAAAAATGTAATTATAATTCAAGAACCTAAATCATTTTTTTAAGTAAAAGCTTTTGGTTGATAGCAATTTCTACTTGTTTTAAATGCAAATTTTCAAGAATATCTTTATTAGAGTCCGTGATCATTTTATTTTAACTTCTTAAACATTTGTATTTGCATATAATCAATTAATATGATTATTTTCATTACAGATAATAATGGATATGATGAGTATCTATCTATCTATCTATCTATCTATCTATCTATCTATCTATCTATCTATCTATCTATCTATCTATCTATCTATCTATCTATCTATCTATCTATCTATCTATCTACCTATCACATTCTCTTTTTCTATCATTCTCTATCTTTTCAATTCTATTTCTTTTATCACAAAATTCATAAAAAAAACAATGTAAGAACTATTAAACTATTAATCTGTTTGTAGAAAGTTGTATGAAAAACTGCAAAGCAGTGCTGATAAAGACAATGAAGCAAGTTCCTCTAAACGGAGGACACCATTGAAAATTAAAGGTAAATGCACTTCTAAATTTTACCGAACAATTGAATTATCAATTTCAGTTGAAATACTGTCTAAAAAACTTAATATCATGTTTAAAAAAAACAAAGTGAGAAGACATGTCAGAAAAGTTCCACACAATAATTTTTGTAGCGGTGTTGATATAGTGTTCAATAGTAAAGTGATATGATAATAATTGATTTAAGAAATTCGAAGAAATCGAGCAGTAAAAGTAATTATGATAAAAGAAAAACCCAACACAACAACAGTAAACAAGTGCTTTAATGACTGACTGACTTGTTAAAAATTATGTAAAGGTTGTTGCACGGCTTGACAGGGGCGCGAGGGCCTTAGGCAACTGTGTAACAACCTTTTGTCGCATGGTCTTTCTTTCTAGATTGAATGATGAAACTTATCAGGGTTTGATCGGTAAGGACTAAATAAATACACAGTCAACAGTGTTCTGAGATATATCCACTCTGATTAAATCTTAAAGCGGAATACAAAATGGCATGGGAAAAGTTTTGTTTTATGGACATACAAGAAATAGGAGTGTGATAAAAAATACAACTCTAAAAATCCATCCAATGAAACAGGTTATCGTATAACTGATCGGAGTGATTAGTTCAATGATTAATCACTTAACACTTTTCCTTCATTAGTGATATACCATGGACAATCAAATTAAAATCTGTGGTCGTTAGAGTGGAACCATGCAACAAATTCGCTTCTCTTATCACTGTTTTACTACATGTATACCTTGTTTGATCGTAAATATCCGATTTTACTTGTCCAATATTTTATTTGACTATTCAACATTTAAATTGAAATACTTGTATAAAAAGATATTAACTATACTACTATGGAGAGAACATTAACAAAATAAGATTTATAAAACATTTTGAAGTTAGACCCAAGCTGACATGAAAATATCTGATCACTTATTGATATTCATAGTTTTATTTTTTCGGTTTTTATCCTATTGCTGTTTTTTTTTATGTCTGACTTATTTGCAAGAAACTTATGGCATTTTCCTTGATGCCTGATATCTAACAACATATTTTTTTCTGAAGCAAAGACATCGTGCTGAATAAAGACCAATTTTATCATTATCAGGATAACGGATAATCTATCCTAAAAACCTTGGAGTTAGATTCAATGATAGTTAAGCTAGATGACGGTTTGTTAGTACTAAAGATAAATTCAGTCGTATTGGTTTCCTTGACTATTGTAAGGCATGTTAATGGCATGTTGATACTGTACTGTAATAAATGTCGCTTAAATTGTTGCACCCATCACTTTGTCAGTTTTTATCAATTTATTTTTTTAAATATCTTTTTTATAGATTTAAAGGATGACAAATTCGTTACTCGGAATATTGAGGAATATGCAAACACATCATTTATGGAGTAAACCATTTTCCATACAATGCACAAACAAACATGTGAAAAGGGTCTGGACCATTCCTTCAAATACTATGCGAGAATTCTCGTTTTCGAGTAGGACATTGTTTTGATTTAATTAAAAACATGAGGATTGTCTCTACAATTAAACTAGTTTATTCATTTTGAGTTACTTTTATGATATTCATAATGTATAAACAAATATATCTTCCAGATATTCAAACTGCGATGATATTAATTTTGTTGTTTTAAAGAATTAGTTTTTGTTCTTCTACATTTTGTTTTCTAGATATTTATATATTTCAAATTACAATGCCTCTTTATCATAAATAATTATCTGATTTGTTAAAAAAAAACCTGTTTGTTTTTGCTTTATTTTCTTGTTTGGTAACCAAATAAAGGCCGTCACCAAAGGCCAATGTAGGAGCTGAAAAGTTGGACATGTCACCATGATACATACAAATTGTAATTTCGCAAAAATGTTTAAATATTGTCAATATAAGATGAAAATGCTTATTCGACAAAAACCGGATTTAATGTGCTTTAAATGGAGATGTGTTTTAGTGATTTGAAAAGACATGGTCTGTATTCCTTTAACATTGACCGGTGGTAAACGTTCGTGACAGTTAGACATGAGTAAACGCCATATTTTTACTGTCCGTGAGAGTGTATTAAACCGATTAGAAACCGTTGATCAGTTTCTGATGCGTAGTGGATTTGTATTTCCCGGTAATTGTTTGTTTTTCAAACGTTGAAGACTGAGATTAACCATTTTAAAAACCAAAACAAATTTTCATACTAGTTTTATTTGCTTGTTTGCTACTACATTACTACAATGACATTTTTATTAGTAGATTTCCGTTTATTTTTTTTTTTTACAACAGTCGGTTATTTGTCAGCTTTATCGGGTGAGGTATGATTGTATGTTCAGAAAAAATACATTCTTTTTAGTATTAATATAACTTTTACACTGTTATTTCTCTGTCTAAATGTTGATCGGAGTTTTCCGTATCCTGTTTCGTGTGAAATGGGCAGATGCTATGACAATGTTTAAGCTAATAATATTGAGCTTCATTCAAGTTTCTGTCTGCATGCTTTGTTTATATGTACATTATGTTGATATTGATGATCGATAAAACAATTGTTCTGTACAGTGGGCAGATAAGTGTTTTGCATCGCATACAGTTAGTGTATTGTTAAAGAATACATAATTATATTGTATTTGTCCATATTATATTGCAGTAGAAATTTTATGACCTAGAGGAAAAAATGATGTTTGTATTGCAAAATGTTGACTTTTAACGTATTTTTTCCTTTATAAATAATATTGAAGTACGTCCTCAATTCTTTTTTATTTATTAACGATTATTAATTTGAGAAGGAACCATTTAACAATGCAAGTGTCATTTAAAAGTAAGGTAAATAAAAAGAGCAATGCATTCAAGATCTGAGTTTAAAAAAACATTAATTTCCTTCTTGATTGGAATAAGTGCATTTTACCCAATTAAACCTGCTCTAAAAAAAATCTAAAAAGACCATGTTCAAGGTGTAAATATATATATATATATATATATATATATATATATATATATATATATATATATATATATATATATATATATATATATATATATATATATATATATATATATATATATATATATATATATATATATATATATATATATATATATATATATATATATATATATATATATATATATATATATATATATATATATATATATATATATAATCCAAATTGAGTAAAGTTAATCCACACAAGTATTAAATTATAAGAAATAACAGAAAGCCGATTCAAAACTCTACCGGTTTCATTATAATCTTCAGGAGTTTTGAACAATCGGCTTTCTGTTATTTTTTATTTTTTAATACTTGTGTGGATTAACTTTACTCATTTTGGATTATATATATATATATATATATATATATATATATATATATATATATATATATATATATATATATATATATATATATATATATATATATATATATATAGTCCAAATTTGTTTTCATTTTCTAAAATGGAAAAAAGCAGGTCGCTGAAAAGTTATATAAGCGGGCAGGGATCGGATAGAAGTTTCTGAAATTGATCATAATTCATGTAATCTGAATTCTTTTTCTTGCATCTGACTGAAAAATTACAAACGTTTTCTGCTCCTACCTGTTATGTTTTTAATTTAATGTTGCTACAATGTTCCAAAAAATATATTAATTTATCAGAGGTACAAAAACACAGTCATGTTATACGTTTTGATTTTATAATTTTAAACCTGTAGCCATCGGGTACTATTTATAGCGTATAGCTTGTAGAACAGGTATTCAAGTTAAGCACGATCTTCACTTCTTCGAGGGCTGTTCTTTGCCGCATTTACACAACTCCCACCCACCCGCTTATTAAGTGACATTTAAAAATCAAAGAACTGTGCATAATAAAATTTAATTTGCTTTATTTCAGAAAGAAGTTTAAAGAATCTTTATATGTATATTTATGTTCGGTTGAGTGAAACGAATAAGGACATAATTTCCTTTTTTGTTTTGAAAATGTAAACCCTTAATCACAAATATATGTATGAGCATATTGATTTTTGTTTCAAAACAGGAGTGGGGGTGTTGTGCATTGTTTCTTTTTTCTAAGTTCAATTTTTAAAGTCAAATTTCACTATACTTTTTAACACTCTCGGATATATGCGGATCCAGAAAAAAATATTTCGATGGTGGGGGGAAGGTTCAGAAGAATATTTTTGTTTGCCGGAAAATTACGAGGTCCGTTGACTATTTTCTGTTATTTTACCATGTAAAAGTGATTAAACTTAAATATTCTATGATAAAGAAGACCCCCCTCTTGATCTGCACATGTCCAAAATAAGTTTTATAAGTGTAGATTTCGAGAAACGCATGTTTTTAAATAAAGGAGGTTGAAGCTTTATTTCCCCTTTCCTTGTGCAACGCTACTGTTATAAAGCGTGTACCATTTATTAAAAAAGAGTCATATAATATATTGTACGCGTTTTAGAATTGTGGCCCGATTTCTCTACCAAAAAAACTTAGTTGCTGTTAGGAGCAGGTCGCATAGATTGCGTAATACGTGTTACGGTATCCGTAAACAATATCCCACCTCTATTGAGAGACGTTGGCGGGAGCTATACCCCACGATGCGGTATCATAGGACCTGTGGCGACAATGTGAAGATGGTTCGAGATAAGCTGTACGTCAACGGTCAGCGTTAGGACCCCGAGGTAGAGCCCACAGAGGAACCAACGTATTCTGGAACTCACGTGGTGCCTGCGCCACCGATCGGCCATATGGACAAGGGTACGCCTGAAGATCAACCCATGGAAGGCTACAACCAGTTAATCGCGCAAGGTAGTACTGACGCGCCAACACCCGCCCAGAGCTAGGGGGACGCGGGGGCCAGACTACCGCTTCGAGTCGTGTCATGGTACGTGAACAGAGGGCTTGAAAAGAAGTCGGGTGACCGTGAATTTTGTGAACTTCTTTCTTCGTATGACATTGTATTCTTATCAGAGTGTTGGATAAACAGTGAATCTACTTTAGACCTATGTCATCGTACTCAAGATTACGCGTCCTTTATGTACCCACGTACCATAGGCAAAGCTTTTCAGTTTGTAAATATGTTGGTGACAGTATGGTTTGGGTAAAATTGTCAGGTATTTATTAAAATGACGTATATATCTGTTTCGTCTACATTGCACATGAAAAGAGTGCATTCTATATTAATTACGATATTGACCTTTTTGACAGTCTGTTATGCGATATTGCAATGTACAGTGATATGGGTCTTATATATATATATATATATATATATATATATATATATATATATATATATATATATATATATATATATATATATATATATATATATATATATATATATATATATATATATATATATATATATATATATATATATATATATATATATATATATATATATATATATTTCTTTTTTATATATATATATATATATATATATATATATATATATATATATATATATATATATATATATATATATATATATATATATATATATATATATATATATATACTGGAGATTTTAATAGTCGTGTCGTTGAATCAAAAATTATGTTGAATATGATATTTTGTCAAACGGTTTGTTAAATAACATGCCTGCATTTTTGTCATACGATAAGGATTATACTTGTTCACTTAAATCGGAAGAAAAACATGTCAATAATTTTGGTCGTAGATTTTTCGAGCTATGTCGAGCCTCTGGTCTTAGAATATGTAATGGTAGGGTTTCTGGGGATACTCAGGGCAAATATACATTTTTTAATCATATAGGTTCGAGTGTCATAGATTATGTTTTAGTTAGTAAAGACAATTTTGATGCCATCGAGAGTGTTACTGTGAAAGATTTTATTGAATGGTCAGACCACGCTCCAGTTGAATTGTGTATTCATAATGTTAAAAGTTATCAACGATGTAACAATTAAAACATTTTCTGTAGTAATGTAAGTACGGCTGACAGTGTATTTAGATGGAATGAGGAATATTTTTAGTCAATGAGATGTATTTTATACTGTAAAGTGTCTTTTTGGGAAAATGGACTGTGGGATCCTTAGTTTAGATCAGATTGTGAATAATTTCACTCGTATATTAAACAGTGCTTTTATGCCTTTTGTAGTGTATCTAACTTTCCATGTGGTTCGTCTATTAACACTATGTCTTCTAGTAGTAATAAGCCATGGTTTGATGACAAGTGTAAAGAACTCCGCAAAGTATATAAAAGCTCCTTACGTATTTTTAATTGGGAAAGGTCTGTTTAAAATCGTATCACTTTTTGTGAAAACAAACGTGTCTACAAAAAGCATGTATTTTGAAAGAGGTTTGTCAGACAAGAAGGTAATAAACTCAACTATTTAAGAAAACACAAT
Source organism: Magallana gigas (assembly GCF_963853765.1). Classification (NCBI taxonomy): domain Eukaryota; kingdom Metazoa; phylum Mollusca; class Bivalvia; order Ostreida; family Ostreidae; genus Magallana; species Magallana gigas. The sequence goes on from NC_088854.1 coordinate 48,589,009, forward strand.
CCAAAACAGTTTAACAAAGTTTTCAAGAAAAGAAAAACAATCAACAGTACTTTAGATTTAGATGCTTTTTATCAACATTTTAAGAGTGTTTGTAACGTTGATGAAAATACTGTATACATTGAAACAATCTCTCACCAGAGGGCGTATTACGCTGCGCTACAACACCTCTGTTAACGTCTAAATGCCAAGAATCTTGGCAAAACCCATTCTCAATCATGATATTATAAATTATAGTTTTATATGTATTCAGTCTACATTTCGATGTTAAAGCCTCGCTAAAAATATTGAAATAAAAAGATTCTTATTGGTAAATCACGGTAACAAACAGAGAACTATTTCTCGGAGTAATACTCCATTACCAATGTTTTCGTGGCACTACTTTGTAGACGTTAACAGAGGTATAAATGGAGCGAAGCAGGAACGATAACTCTGGGTAGAGATTGACATTGAAAGTCAATTCTATTTCGTAAACTGAAGTAAGTTATAATGATGTATACTTCCGCGTTTCTTCGATTTGCAAGCCCTTTAAAGGTATCGGGATCAAGATCCAAATATTATTAAAACTTCCTTCTTCCGCTGGCATCGCTCTCGAGCAGACGTACTTTTTTTCAGACGAAGTATAAACTCGGATTTAATCGACTTTTTTTATCGAAAGTTTTCGAATTTTTTTCGGTTCAATACATTAAACAGATAATAAAGGCACGTTGTGCATTTCCTTGACACATTGTGTGTGTTTTTGAGGCATGTTGTGCATTATTGCAAAATAAATTGCAACATGGATGACTCGGAGAGTGACCCGTACGAATCGGGACAAAACTCTGAGAGATCCGATATCTCAGATGATAATGATAGTCATCAGGAAACAGAGTTGCATGACAACTCTGTTATTTCTTTAGAGACAGAATCTGATGGAGAAAGATTTGATCCTACAGAAGGTGAGAATTCATTCTCGCTTGATGGCAGCATGGCTGCTTATTGTCAGAAATATTTTTATCAACATCTGACAGAAGACAGCATCAAACGTAACATTTTAGATGCTGCCCCTGTGCCTGCAAATGCTTTCTGTACACCTCCCAAAGTTGATGATTTTGTGGAGGATTTCATAGATTTTAATGCTATGAAATGTTTGAAAATGCAGGATAAAAGCCTGACATTTATTCAAAAGAAAATCGCTCAGATTATGGGGCCGTTGACAAAAATCTGGCAGGCTGTAGATGAGGCACGGAAGGGTCAGGAAGAGAATTCAGAGTTCACAGTTCTCGACATGCTGACACTGGTAGAACAAACAGTTGTTTCGGTTGGCCAAGCTAATGCCACTTGTTTGTACGAGCGGCGTGTTAATTTCCTGGCGAAAATAATGAAAGGTGTTAAGAAAGAGAAAGAACATCTTAAGACTAATGAGCATGATTTGAGTAGAGAGAAGGATGTGCTCTATGGTGAGACAGTATCTAAGACTCTTGACAGAAAGAGCAAAAGCAGAAAAAGAGCCAGATCTCTCTCTCAAGAAATGCAATCAAAAAAGAGGCACATAGACCAGACATCCCAACCGCCCTTTCGTGCTGGGCCCTCAAGTTGGCATGGAAATCGTGGGGGCAGACATGGATGTCGAAACAAGGTATTCAGAGTAACAGAAAACCTGTGCAGTCTAACTACAAGATTCCAAAGAAACCAAGATCAGGAGAAAACAGGTATGAAAATTACCAATGGTATTCCTCTCGTTATGGAACAAACAACAAAAATATCAAGTCTGAACAACCTATATGCCTCAGTGACACATCTCAGGTTCAAAGAAATTTGTCAAGACAAAATACCCCAAAATTGCTCTTTGGAATCTAGAATGCCGTATTTACAATAATGTGTGAACTTAGTGATGAATTATGCCAGCTTTTACAGTTGATTGAATGTTGATTGAGTTGATAGAAAAAGACTGTAATAAAACGAATATATATGTCACTATTTCGTTAAGGATATCCCGTATGGCAGAATGGAGCATTATTCTTCGCCCTACAACTATAGTCCTGCCGGACACGTCATTACTTGTGAAGTTAATTTAGTTAACAACGAAAACATAAAATCACTTATTATGAAAGGACCAAAATTAAGAGAGCCTAGATCATTCACATGGCGTCGTAATTTTATACATATCATGAATTCTGTTGCAAATTATGCCATGCGATGGGGAAAATTTGAAAAATAAGAACTGGATACTTTGTCAGAGTGGGTTAAAGGCATCAGATGTATATTAAAATCTGGTATTTAACGACTGAGAGGTCACGTGAAACCATCTATCCTTCTGTTTTCAAAAAAGAACTAGACAGATTGCACGATCAGTATGTACTGGTCCCTGCTGATAAGGCAAGTAACAACATTGTCTTTGTTTGTAAGGCACATTATATTAATTGCATTTTCAAAGAACTAGGTTTTATTCTCCACATGGTAATCATACTTACAACCATAGCAGTATTTCCAAGCAGGAAAAACGTCAAAATCATAAATCTGTAAAGGATATCTTTAATATCCCCAGTACACAAAATGAATTTGATTTACCTTTTTTGTACTGGATTCCAAAGCTTCACAAAAGTCCTTACAAACAGAGATATATAGCAGGTTCCAGTAAATGTTCTACCAAACCTCTCTCTTTACTTCTTGCTAAAATTCTTAGAGTAGTGAAGGAGAAACTTCGAGAGTACTGCACAACAATATACCCCAGAAGTGGTGTGAATCAGATGTGGATACTGTAAATTCCTTATATTACGCGAGTACTTAATTCCGCGATCCCGCTGGTTTCTACCAAATCGCGAGAATATAAAATCGCGAACGTTGAACTTTTCTCCTTATTTCTTATAGTTTTCAACTCTCAGAAAATAATGGCGAGATTGTAAAATCCGCGAAGGATGCTTCTCGCGATTTTACGCGGATATTAATTCCTCGCGTTTAATTAGGAATTTACAGTATTAAAAAGCTCGAAAGAATTATTAAAAACTTTAAGGTCTCAAAACCTTACCAAAATCAATATCATCAAAACGTACGATTTTTCAACGCTTTATACAACCATTCCCCATGACAAATTAAAATATAGGCTTTTTGATATTATCGACAGTTGTTTCTTAAATCAAACATGGAAGTCGTAAAATTGCTTACCTTGTCATTGGAAATCTAAAAAAATCTTTTGTTAAAAACCATTCTGATGTATGAGTGAACTTGAAATAAAAGATACCACAGAGTCTGCGTCATCTGTTACATATTTGAATATTTTACTGGACATAGACATTGATGGTAACCTAACAACAAAACTTTATGATAAACGCGATGACTTCAATTTTTTTGTAGTCAACTTTCTTTACTTATGTAGCAATATATCTTCATCACCTGCATATGGTGTTTTTGTCTCTCAGTTGATTCGATACGCAAGGGCATGCTCTTCGTATGAACAGTTTCTAAAACGAAGCAAGCTACTGACAAACAAGTTAATAAAACAGGACTATCAACAGTCGCGTTTAAAGTCATCTTTTCGTAAGTTCTATGGTCGATACAACGACCTTGTCAGCAAATACAATCTTTCACTGGGTCGCATGCTGAATGACGTTTTTCATAATAATTGTTAGACTATAATAAATCACCTAATTGTCTACGGACTTTTTCCGATTTTTTTCCTGATTACGACAAAAAGCATACGGCGGATGTGACCGGTCAGCAGAGGATGCTCACTCCTCCTAGGCACCTGCTCCTACCTCTATCTATTTGGAGGTCCGTGTTGTTCTGCTTTGAATTTGTTTTTCGATTAATGGATTTTTTAGATTGTTCACGATTTGTTAATGTCATTTTTTTCATTAAATAGTTGCGTTCCTTGTCACTTTAGCAAATACATTATATCTTTTGATTCTGATTTCTCCAAAAGCCCCAAATGGTCTGGTGATGATTGTTCTATCTATACATTGTGATACATTGAGAAAGTGTTTAATTTAGGTGATACAAAGAGTAAAGTCTTAGCGTAAAGTGGAATAAGTGCATACCAGAACTTTTCATGTCCCGTTCATAAGTTCCTTGTGCGTTATGCATTAATACTTCCCGATAACTTTTGTTATTATTCAAACGCTGAAGGCTGAAGTTCACAATTAAATGAGTAAATAATTTGTACGTACAGTTGTTAAATTCTTTGTTCACTATAATACAATGATTAGTAAAGTGTCTAACAGTTGCCGCAAATAAACCTTTATTGATCTTAAAGATTAAAAATCTGGAAGAACAGGATTCAGTTGATAAAGTAAACAATTTAAATAGTTTTGTATACTTCTATTGTCACGGGCAGTCGTATTCGAATGTGGGTGGGGGACTTTTTCAAAATCCAAACAATAAAAAAAAAAGACCCACAAAACACAAAAACCAATTTGTCAATCTTCAAAATCCTAGTTCGTGATGAGAGTACCTGAAGAGTGTCCAGTGCTGTACATTCTTTAAAAAAATATATGTGTGTGTGGAATGCGGGCTTTTTTTTATAACTAGCTACAGATCTGTAGCTCCCGGTCTGAAAAAATTCGGATGGACGGCCGTGTACCTACTGTTCCAACCATTGAAAAAATTGTAAATTCATTGCGCACAAAAACTTTCGCTAGTTTTGGAATGATTTACCTTATTTATACACAAATTCCGTGAAAACAATTAGTAACATTAAATTCTTCATGCAATTTACTACTGACATCGTCTCTTTACTTGCCTCAGACTTTCTCGAGAGATGCTACCGACCTCAGAAAATCAAATTTACATCGAGATAGAGAGTCGCCATTTTCACATGTAAACAAACTGCACCACTTTATTTTACGGGGCTGATGATGGTGTTTTAAAAACTGTCAGAGGCAAGTTAAGAGACAATATTAATAGTAAATTGCATGAAAAATGTAATGGTATTAATTGTTTTCACAGAATCGTAGTATAAATAAGGTTAATCACTCCAAAAATAGCACACGCTTTTGTGCGCAATAAATGTACAATTTTTTCAATGGGTGGCACTGTAGCTCCCAGGTCGTCCATCCGAATTTTTCGAACTAGGAGCTACAGACCTGCAGCGAGTTGCAATGAAATTGGGATATACTACGTGCCTGTGTCATTGGCCTTCATTTGTGAGTTAGGTAGGAGGGTTACATGTTCGATTTCATACCCTGGAATTTAATAAAAAAGTTGTATAGATTTTAAATGTGATAAAATCATATTGTTCAATAAGATTTCTACAGGTATTTTGCAGGTATACCTTAAGAAGCAAGAATGTATGTTTTGTGTATTATATTTATCACTATAGTTGGAAGTTATTATTTACGGAAAACCTGTGTATTTTACTTAAAATTCAGCCTGTTGTTGCTGTGTGTGTTTTCGACGTCAATCGTTGTTATTGTGTGGACACTGGTGACAAGGTGAGGATAGACAACTAAAAACTATAGGTCTGTCAGTATTTTCAATGAGATATCAAATTATTCATAATTAACCCCGTTTATTATTATAAGTAATTGAATCATTGATTCAATGTATATATCATTTCATACAAAGTTCGTTTTAACCTAAAATATTTGCGAATGAAATTTTTTGCTCCTAATTTGTAAGAAAAATACTTTACATATATGTAACATATAACACAAAGGGTTTTCATCTGGGGATGTCGAATCTATCCGCAATTTAAGGTTGGAAATACAATGTAGCAAGAAACGGTACTTACAGAGAGATGAGACCATTGTGGCTGTCGTAAATCATCAGAGCGAACTTGATATGTTATGTGAGTAAATTTCAAAGTACACAAATTAGAATTGGCAACATGCCATTTAAACACATGCAATACTTTAAGAAAAAAGACAGAGAGAAAGACTAACTTTTTAAATAAATATTCTTTACAATCTTTCCTCAAATCAATTGTTGAAATAAAATGTTACAAAGTATCAATTTTGATGCAGGCTTAAAGCTTGGTGGTCAACAAATTACCATTAGGTCTTTATTTAATTTTGAAATATGATACTTTTGGCCCCTCTTAAATAGACATTGGTCCATAGCAGTTTTACAAGATACATGTATTCTTTTTTTGTCAGGTCTTTCTAAATTGTGGGAAAATGTACGTACGTTTTCCTCATACGGCAGTTGGAAAGCACACGTTGAAATATATTCTTTATTTGCACAAGACATCTTATGGCATAGTTTATTACATATAAATAATAGCAATATTGAAATAATGGTATGGTACATGAACATGTAAAGTACATTGATAATGTATATAAAATAAAATTTTACTAACAGGCGAAGAAACCAGAGAAATTTTTCTTAATTATCATGAATATTGAAAGCTAGAGGGAGATACTTCCCCAAATTACACAGTTCTTTAAAATTTTGAACACTTAATAATTGTATAAATTTGTATACAGAAGGTTTTTTCCAATAATATTTCTTAATATATTTTACTCGGATTTCTCTATACTGCTGACATTTCAAAACAAAATGGAATTCATCTTCAATATCTGAACAAAATTTGCATAAGCGTCTTTCTTTTGGTACATTAGTGTGTCGTCCACTTTCAATTGCAAGTCTATGAGATGACAATATAATTCTTGTAATTTGTTTCTTATATGTAGAAGGTATTGATTATGTTAAATAGTATTGTAATGAAAACTGGTCAATAATATGCTTGTAAAAATAACATCGAGATGAGGAACTAATCTGTTCTACCAGTTGTTGAGTAAAGTGATCACTGATTCTTTGCTTAATTAAAGGAAAATAGGTTTCACAATGTATATACTCCTGTTCATACCATATATGTCCTAGACCTATTTCAAAAAATTTATTCTTAATTACAGTAACCCAATTTTCAGCAGGTGTCAAAGACGATTCACACTCATTATACAGCATTTTGTAACAGGACTGCAAAATACAATTCTGACTTTGTAACAATTTGAACCAAAATTTGAATATTCTAAACATTCGTATAGTTTTCATAGGTAGCCTCCCAGTTTCAAAATATACAAGTGCAGTGTTTGTATTCTTCTTCACACTTAACACAAATTTAATATATTCTAAATGCACTTTTTCTATATCATTTGCAGCATGCATGCCCCATATCTCACAGCCATAATTTAATATACTAGCAATATAAGTATCAAAAATTGACAGCATTGTTTCTGTATTCAGATACAATTGACTTGTTTTTGACTTTAAAGAAAACATGGCTTTTCTCCCTTGGCTCGCCAACTGTTTCTGTGTATTGTTAAACTTTCCATTATATTGTAACAAAAGGCCCAGGTATATAAAGCTATCGACAACCTCAATTGGCTCGCCATTTAAATGCCACCTTTCACAATTGTGAATTTTACCACCATTTCTAAAAATTACAATTTTGGGTTTTTGTACATTTACAGTAAGATCCCAGACAGAAGTATAAGAATACAATGTATTTAACATTTCTTGAAGCTCATGTGCAGTTTCGGAGAAAATTACCATGTCATCATACATTAAAACAAAAAGATTTAACTCTTGAATTTGTATTGGTATGTTACCTTTGCACAAAAATTCCATTTCAAAATCATTCACATATAATGAAAACAATATTGGAGATAGCACTTCTCCCTGCAAAAGTCCTGTGTTATTTTTAAAAAACTCAGATAACTTTCCTGCTGAATTAACACATGATTTCATATTATTATACATACTACGAATAAAATTCAACAATTTTCCTCTAATACCAACGTTAGACAATTTTCCCCATAATTTCAATCTTTCAACAGTGTCAAATGCATTCTTAAAGTCAACAAAACAACAATACAATCTTTTTTTCTTTCTTATTGACAAATTAATAATATTTGAAAAGCTAAATATAGCCTCAGCTGTACCTCGTTTGGGTTGAAATCCAAACTGTGCATCAGTGATTACATCATTTGATTCAAAATAGATGTGAATAATTTACAAAAGCAACTGACAAGACTAATGCCTCTATAATTATTGGGGTCTAATGCATCACCCTTTTAAAAACTGGTATTATAATACACTGTGCCCACATATTAGGGAAAAAACCAGAAGACAATATTCTATTGAATAATCTTAGTATAAATGGAACAAGATAATCTTTAAACTCAATGAAATATTCGTTAATTAACAAATCAGTTCAATGTGATTTTTCTTTTTTTAAACGTTTGATAGCATCAACAATTTCTTTTTCTGTGATTGGACAGTCTAGTTCCTCAAAAACAGGATCAGCGTCTATACAATCTGTACTTTTTTCGGACGCGTTCATGGCGTGCGCGATATTTATAAAATGTTCATAAAATACATTTGGATTGATATTTGTCTGCTGCCTTTTTTCCCTCGGAAATTTCTGTAGAAGGCTTTCGGGTTACTTTTACGTAGGTAGTCCAGCATGTTTCCCTCCGCTTGTTGATACTGACGTTTGAGCCTTGCTGTCAGGACTTTGTATTCTTTTTTCGATCGTAATAGACATTCATGGGTTGCTTCTGTTTTGTTGCGATTGAAAAGAAACAGATCACACCTGTATGTATTGTACTTTCTCTGAGCTTCGGTGGTCCACCAAGGCTTGTCAATGGAAGTCACGGTTGAGTAAGTAGTTTTACGATGCTTGTTTACAGGTTTGATTTTTATTTCGAAATATGGTTCAAAAGCTTTGGAGAGCTGTGAGGTAAATTGGTCGACGGCTGTATCGATAGTATTCTGACATTCCACGTCCACACTTTCCGAAGTAATATTCAAATTTTCCAAGCAAGAAAGAAGTACGCCTTTGGCTTTGTCATAATAATCCGGATTCTATCTAAATTTACGGGATGTATGTAGTTCAGACTCTACTGTTGGTTGCTCGAATTCCACCATAGAGCACTGGAGCTCAACATTTAATGGTGCGTGATCTGAGAAAGTAGTAAAGCTAGACACAATAAATTTTTCTGTTATATCAAATATATCAGGCGTAGATATAAAATAATCAACAACACTTAGTCCTCTAGCTCCACAGAAGGTATAATCTCTGTCCAGTGCATGTTTGTGTCTCCCATTCAAGATTCTTAAGCCGCTTGATTTGCACAAAGATAGGAGTTTGGATCCATAATCATTTACAACTTTTTCCGGGTTAATACGGACAGGTAGTGGTTTATCAATTTCATACGTTAATAATTCAAAAACTTCACTCAGTATATCGCAGTTGATGAAGTCATTAAAAATGAAATCGTCTCTGTTCGATGTTCTTGCGTTTATGTCCCCTAAAAGCATGACTTTACCTTTGGCTAGATATGTGGTTATCTGAGACTCCAGTTCATTGAATATATCACAGATATAAACACGGTGAAAAGATGAATTGTTAGGAGGGATATAAACACATCCTAGATATAAATCACTATTAAGACTGCATAAGGGACCCTGGATTTTCAGCCATATGATTGTGTCATATTGGTTATTCACAAAAGTAACAAATTTATGGAACTTCCTACGGACTAGGACTACGGTTCCTCCTCCTTGAATACTTTTACTTTTCTGCCTAGGAAAATAATAGCTGTCAAAGTCTTCTATATATTCATTGTAATTTTTTTCTAACCAACATTCGGTAAGTAGTATAATGTCGTAAGTTAAGATAAAATTTCGAAAACACTTATCTGTAATCTTGGATGAGAAACCACCATTAATGTTCTATGATATAAGCTTCAAAGAATCAATCTGGGGATTCTCCGGTTTGTCCTATATTATGTACATTCTTGTGTCCTCTGTTTCTGCTGTGCCTGGGATATATTCAACTCCATCAATGTATAGTTTGTCTTTC